>NW_024739403.1:5214238-5326738 GCF_018991925.1 Homarus americanus
GTTATGTCAGGTTATGTTATGTTATGTTAGGTTATATTATGTTATGTTAGGTTATATTATGTTAGGTTATATTATGTTATGTTATGTTAGGTTATATTATGTTATGTTATGTTATGTTAGGTTATATTATGTTTGGTTATGTTGTTAGGTTATGTTATGTTAGGTTATATTATGTTATGTTTTGTTATGTTAGGTTATATTATGTTATGTTATGTTAGGTTATATTATGTTATGTTATGTTAGGTTATGTTATATTATGTTTGGTTATATTATGTTATGTTATGTTATGTTAGGTTATATTATGTTATGTTATGTTATGTTAGGTTATATTATGTTATGTTATGTTATATTATGTTATATTATGTTTGGTTATATTATGTTATGTTATGTTAGGTTATATTATGTTATGTTATGTTAGGTTATATTATGTTATGTTATGTTATATTATATTTATAATGTTATATTTAGGTTATATTATATTTATATTATGTTATGTTAGGTTATATTATGTTATGTTATGTTAAGTTTATATTATTATGTTTGGTTGTTATATTATATTATATCAGGTTATATTATATATTTATGTTAGGGTTATTTATGTTATGTTATATTTGGGATTTATATTTATATTTATGTTATGTTAGGTTATATTATATTCAGTTATGTTATGTTAGGTTAGGTTATGTTATGTTATGTTAGGTTATGTTAGGTTGGGTTATGTTATGTTATATGCTATGTTATATGTTGTTATATGTTGTTATATGTTATGTTATATGTTATGTTATATGCTATGTTATATGTTGTTATATGTTATGTTATATGTTATGTTATGTCATGTTATATGTTATGTTATATGTTATGTTATATGTTATGTTATGTTATATGCTATGTTATGTTATGTTATATGTTATGTTATATGTTATGTTATATGTTGTTATATGTTGTTATATGTTATGTTATATGTTATGTTATATGCTATGTTATGTTATGTTATATGTTATGTTATATGTTATGTTATATGTTGTTATATGTTATGTTATGTTATATGCTATGTTATGTTATATGTTATGTTATATGTTATGTTATGTTATATGCTATGTTATGTTATGTTATATGTTATGTTATATGTTATGTTATATGTTGTTATATGTTATGTTATATGTTATGTTATATGCTATGTTATGTTATGTTATATGTTATGTTATATGTTATGTTATGTTATATGCTATGTTATGTTATGTTATATGTTATGTTATATGTTATGTTATATGTTGTTATATGTTATGTTATATGTTATGTTATATGCTATGTTATGTTATGTTATATGTTATGTTATATGTTATGTTATGTTTATGCTATTTTATGTTATGTTATATGTTATGTTATATGTTATGTTATGTTATATGCTATGTTATGTTTATGCTATTTTATGTTATGTTATATGTTATGTTATATGTTATGTTATATGCTATGTTATGTTTATGCTATGTTATGTTTATGCTATTTTATGTTATGTTATATGTTATGTTATATGCTATGTTATGTTATATGCTATGTTATGTTTATGCTATTTTATGTTATGTTATATGTTATGTTATATGCTATGTTATGTTATATGTTATGTTATGTTATGTTATATGTTATGTTATGTTTATGCTATTTTATGTTATGTTATATGTTATGTTATATGCTATGTTATGTTATGTTATATGTTATGTTATATGTTATGTTATGTTATATGCTATGTTATGTTATATGCTATGTTATGTTATATGCTATGTTATGTTATATGTTATGTTATGTTATATGCTATGTTATGTTATATGCTATGTTATGTTATACGCTATGTTATGTTATATGTTATGTTATGTTATATGCTATGTTATGTTATATGCTATGTTATGTTATATGCTATGTTATGTTATATGCTATGTTAAGTTATATGCTATGTTATGTTATATGCTATGTTATGTTATATGCTATGTTATGTTATATGCTATGTTATGTTATATGTTATGTTATGTTATATGTTATGTTATGTTATATGCTATGTTATGTTATATGCTATGTTATGTTATATGCTATGTTATGTTATATGCTATGTTATGTTATATGTTATGTTATGTTATATGTTATGTTATGTTATATGTTATGTTATGTTATATGCTATGTTATGTTATATGCTATGTTATGTTATATGCTATGTTATGTTATATGTTATGTTATGTTATATGTTATGTTATGTTATATGCTTATGTTATGTTTATGTTATTTTATGTTATGTTATATGTTATGTTATATGCTATGTTATGTTATATGTTATGTTATGTTATATGTTATGTTATGTTATATGTTATGTTATGTTTATGCTATTTTATGTTATGTTATATGTTATGTTATATGCTATGTTATGTTATGTTATATGTTATGTTATGTTATATGCTATGTTATGTTATGTTATATGTTATGTTATGTTATATGCTATGTTATGTTATGTTATATGCTATGTTATGTTATGTTATATGTTATGTTATGTTATATGCTATGTTATGTTATATGCTATGTTATGTTTATGCTATTTTATGTTATGTTATATGCTATGTTATGTTTATGCTATTTTATGTTATGTTATATGCTATGTTATGTTATATGTTATGTTATATGTTATGTTATGTTATATGTTATGTTATGTTATATGTTATGTTATGTTATATGTTATGTTATGTTATATGCTATGTTATGTTTATGCTATTTTATGTTATGTTATATGTTATGTTATGTTATATGCTATGTTATGTTATATGTTATGTTATGTTATATGTTATGTTATGTTATATGCTATGTTATGTTTATACTATTTTATGTTATGTTATATGTTATGTTATGTTATATGCTATGTTATGTTATATGTTATGTTATGTTATATGTTATGTTATGTTATATGCTATGTTATGTTTATGCTATTTTATGTTATGTTATATGTTATGTTATGTTATATGCTATGTTATATGTTATGTTATGTTATATGTTATGTTATGTTTATACTATTTTATGTTATGTTATATGTTATGTTATGTTATATGCTATGTTATGTTATATTATGTTATATGTTATGTTATATGCTATGTTATGTTTATGCTATTTTATGTTATGTTATATGCTATGTTATGTTTATGCTATTTTATGTTATGTTATATGCTATGTTATGTTATATGTTATGTTATATGTTATGTTATGTTATATGTTATGTTATGTTTATACTATTTTATGTTATGTTATATGTTATGTTATGTTATATGCTATGTTATGTTATATGTTATGTTATGTTATATGTTATGTTATGTTATATGCTATGTTATGTTTATGCTATTTTATGTTATGTTATATGTTATGTTATATGTTATATGTTATGTTATGTTATATGCTATGTTATATGTTATGTTATATTATATGTTATGTTATGTTATATGTTATGTTATATTTATATGTTATGTTATATATGTTATGTTATATATGTTATATTTATGTTATATATGTTATGTTATATGTTATGTTATGTTATGTTATGTTATGTTATGTTATATTTATATGTTATGTTATGTTATATGTTATGTTATGTTATATGTTATGTTATGTTATATGTTATGTTATGTTATATGTTATGTTATGTTTATGCTATTTTATGTTATGTTATATGTTATGTTATGTTATATGCTATGTTATATGTTATGTTATGTTATATGTTATGTTATGTTATATGTTATGTTATGTTATATGTTATGTTATGTTATATGTTATGTTATATGTTATGTTATGTTATGTTATATGTTATGTTATGTTATATATTATGTTATGTTATATGTTATGTTATGTTATATGCTATGTTATATGTTGTTATGTTATATGTTATGTTATGTTATGTTATATGTTATGTTATGTTATATGTTATGTTATGTTAAATGTTATGTTATGTTATATGCTATGTTATATATTATGTTATGTTATGTTATGTTATATGTTATGTTATGTTATATGTTATGTTATGTTATATGCTATGTTATATATTATGTTATGTTATGTTATGTTATATGTTATGTTATGTTATATGTTATGTTATATGTTATGTTATGTTATATGTTATGTTATGTTATATGTTATGTTATGTTATATGCTATGTTATATGTTGTTATGTTATATGTTATGTTATGTTATATGCTATGTTATATGTTATGTTATGTTATATGTTATGTTATATGTTATGTTATGTTATATGTTATGTTATATGTTATGTTATGTTATATGTTATGTTATGTTATATGCTATGTTATATGTTATGTTATGTTATATGTTATGTTATGTTATATGCTATGTTATATGTTATGTTATGTTATATGTTATGTTATGTTATATGTTATGTTATGTTATATGTTATGTTATGTTATATGCTATGTTATATGTTATGTTATGTTATATGTTATGTTATGTTATATGTTATGTTATGTTATATGCTATGTTATATGTTGTTATGTTATATGTTATGTTATGTTATGTTATATGCTATGTTATATGTTATGTTATGTTATATGTTATGTTATGTTATATGTTATGTTATGTTATATGCTATGTTATATGTTGTTATGTTATATGTTATGTTATGTTATGTTATATGCTATGTTATATGTTATGTTATGTTATATGTTATGTTATGTTATATGTTATGTTATGTTATATGCTATGTTATATGTTGTTATGTTATATGTTATGTTATATGCTATGTTATGTTTATGCTATTTTATGTTATGTTATATGCTATGTTATGTTATATGTTATGCTATGTTATATTCTTTTATGTTACGTTACGTTACGGTAAATTTAGTTTATTATCCAATTAAGTGTACAGTTAAGTATTCAGTTAAATGTACAGTTAAGTGTATAGTTAAGTGTATAGTTAAGTGTCCAGTTAAGTGTACAGTTAAGTATCCAGTTAAGTGTACAGTTAAGTATCCAGTTAAGTGTACAGTTAAGTATCCAGTAAGTGTACAGTTAAGTATCCAGTAAGTGTACAGTTAAGTATCCAGTAAGTGTACAGTTAAGTGCACTGTTAAGTATCCAGTTAAGTGTACAGTTAAGTACACAGTTAAGTATCCAGTTAAGTGTACAATTAAGTGTCCAGTTAAGTGCGCGTACTTTTAGAAATGCCAATCCTGTAGTATACTTTGACATATACCCTTATTGTCCTCAGGCCCAAGTTGTCATTACATTGCAGAATAAAATCTGTATTGGGGGGGTGGAGGCAGGGGGCTAAAGATGGTAGGGGGGAGTTAAAGGGGGGATTAAAGGGAGAAGGAGGGTGATGAGGGGGATTAAATCTACAAATAAGGAAGAAAAATTTTTTTTATTTATTACAAGTTTTATACACTGAAGAGGATGAATGAATAATAATAATAATAATAATAATAATAATAATAATAATAATAATAATAAGAGTACTTATTTTTATTTATACGATTATCTTCAGTTATCATATTATTTTGTCCAAGTGGTCATAACAGAAATAACTATAATAATAACAGTAAGAATAACAATCAAAACTAGCACATTGATAATAACTACACGACGAATTATAATAACGATAACAACGATAACAAAAAGGACAAAGTTACGTTCAGGTAAATTAGGTCAAACTCATTATTAGATTACACAGGTAACTTGTAACATAAACAGGGTGATTAAAAAAGAATGACAAAAATTTGAAATGTTTATACAGTATTAAAATCTTGGAATTCTTTTTCGATGACCCTGTACTGTATATCACATAATTTGTATTCCTAGCAACGGTAGAGTCTCAGTGCCATTTAATTCCATTTTGCTGTCATTATCTATCTCTGTGCCGTAATTAAGTTAGTCACTGAGCTGGATTTCCATATTCTCAGCTCAGGAGTAAGAAATATGACCAATTATTTGAGATTAATAGACTATAGAAATACTATCAAGTTTGGCTTCAAGTTCTACAACCAAAGAAAGTCAGTCCTTCACCAGTGCAGTAGGCAGGCACAGTTGAGTTCTGCAGGATCCCCAGTAGACACCTTCAATACCCCCAGGCAGTGTTGTGTCCTGTGAGATATTTGGGAACGCCCCTCAGTCTCTTCAGGAGCATTACTTCTACAGGATAAGGTGGTAAACGACCTTGCTAGTTGTCAAACGCTGTTTTGAGTACACTTTCACGTTCATTAATTTGTGTAGCGCCCTGAGCACCTTCGGTGACTGCTGTATCTTGAGGGTTCCACGAGTGAGGTTCTTAAGCTATCGTTCTGGCACTGGTGAATCTTTCGGGATGTCTTGGGATACTAACTTAACGTCCTCTTGCACTGTTGTGTAGGGTGTGGCAACGTCGTCAGACAGAGTGTGACACTTACAAGTTACTTGGGTAACCTGCGTGTGGGCGTTGTGGGAAGTACTGACGCTGTTCCTTCTGGGAGACCCAGAGGACGGCAGCCTGCAGCCCCACCACCACGGTGGTGGTCACCAGGTCCATTGTCACCAGCAAAAGGTCGCTCGTCACCAAGCCGGCGTCCTTGTTGGTCGTCGGGTAAGTTGCTACAATTTCCAAACACAAGATGTAAGCCATGCGTCCCACCCACAAGGAAAGGATGGAGGTGCCCAGACACCCTGCGTGTAGGGCCACCGACCTAAACATAGTGGCCAATACCCCAAACACTCCAGCAAACAGCGACACGAGGCCCGCCGTCAGTACCGGGATGTATAAAAATTTCTCGTATACACCAATGCTCACGGCTCCTATAATGAGCACCAACAGGCCTGAACACACACGCAGAAGGTGGAATTTGAGCAGACTTGACTTTAGAGCCATGGGCAACAAGGCCGTGTTGTGGTTGTCCTCGCCCATCTTCGATCCGTCTACAGAGAGGTACTGTAATGGGACTTCGGGTAAGAGATAGCAGACTCGTGTAGGAGGAGGGCAGTGACGGAGATATATACCCGGGGTGTTATCAGAGCGGCAGTCCACTCTTGATAACGTCGTCCACAACGGAATGCTTGCCGTCACTAGTCAAGTAGGCATTTCCTTGAAGCAGTTGAAGCAGGGGGATGAACGAGATATCTGTGTCACAACCTTGGCTACTCTCACCTATTTCCTGTACTTCCATAAAATGAAGAACACGACTTACCACACAAACTGGGAACCAGTTACTGGGAGTCTACCAGGAACACCACACAACATGATGTAAAAGGAAGAGAAGAAAAGGGAAGAGGAAAATATTATAAAAGAGAGAGAGAGAGAGAGATAAGATCTACAAGAGATAGAAACACGAGGAGACAAAGAGACTATACATTACTCAGAGAACGACCCACGTAATGCCGACATTTGGATGACCGTAAATTAAACCCAGAACGAACAGAACGTGTGAAAATATCCGAACAGGAAGCGATATAAGATTACAAATACAGGTAGAGGCTGAGCTACAGGTACAGGTAAATAACACAGTTGAAAATTTCCAGTCCAGGTAAAAAGTACAGGTGTAATTACAAATAGAGAAATACAGGAATAGATACGAGCAAAGTTATTTTGTTTCAAGTACAGGTGCCGATACAGGTACAGATACAGGAACAGATACAAAATGCAGTAGTCAGAAGGTATAAAGGGAGACGTTGGCCTTATCAGATAAAGAAAGTTGTGATAAGATAGCAGCCGGTGGTTCCCCCCCCCCCCCCCCCCGGTGAATATACAGTATGGATTGAGTCAGTGTTTTCCCGGTAGAGTGACGTCATAGTAACACTACAGTGATGTCATTATAGTGGTACAGTGGCGTCATAACGGTACAGTGGCGACATAGTGGCGGTACAGTGGCATCATAAAAGAGGTAGTGATATAATAGTAGCGGTACAGTGTCGTCATAACAGTGGCATACTGACGTCATAGTAGTGGTATGGTGTCATCATAGTAACGGTACAGTCTTCATAACAGCGGTACAGTGAGAGAAATATTCATTAGTAATATTCACCATCAAATTATCACCTATTATGCTCCTGAAGACAATGTACAAAAATAATAATAATAATAATAATAATAATAATAATAATAATAATAATCATCATCATCATCCAGCACCTTGTTATATACGCCACCATTGTCAAGGAGTGGAATGTGTTAGATATGAAATCAGTTGTGTGTGTGTGTGTGTGTGTGTGTGTGTGTGTGTGTGTAAAGGCCTGGTTTTACGGTGGTAATAGCAGGGGGGGGGTGGTGAGAGGGAGATGGAGGAGAATGATAAGAGATGAGACACACATACACACACAGGCACGTACACATAGAGGAACACACACACACACCTCCAATAAAGGCTCCTCTTTTTCTTAATATTTTTTTCAAATCTCGTGGGATTCATAACAACACATATCAACACAGGACAAAATAGCCTTCACCATACCAACACATCAGACGAACGATAGAGAATGCTTTAGGACATTGAGTCAATACCTTAAAATGTTCCTGTTTTTCTCGCTAATAAACGGAAAATAAACAGTATTGAGCGCTTATACAACTAACTGATCTATACATACTCGATAGGTTGTGTCAGGTCACCTCCAAGTATACTTTCTTTTACTGACCTTACTGATGGATGGATGTCTTTTAAGTACGTGAGGGAAGTTTATTTTATTTCATTTTTTTTAAGTACCTCCTCTAGTGATTATCTGTACGCTTTAAGTACCTAAATTTATGACAACAAATATTAATTATAACTACTACACCACCACCACCACCACCACCACCACCAACAACAACAACAACAACAACAACAACAACAACAACAACTCAGAAACATCTCGTGTTCTCACTCGGCCCTGTATTACTGACACGTGGCTCGAATTCCATACCGTACTTCCATCTCTCTCTCTCTCTCTCTCTCTCTCTCTCTCTCTCTCTCTCTCTCTCTCTCTGATGGTGTCGAGCGTGTTGTAATTTTGTCCAGCGTTCATGTATGTGTGTCATGTGTGCTGTGTGTGTCATGTGTGCTGTGTGTGTCATGTGTGCTGTGTGTGTCATTTTCGGTTGTATGTTTCCCAGCATACAACAACAGCGAATTTAGGGCCTCGTGGGCGCTATCTCAAGGGCCGTGATGTAAGAGGTGTGATAACGACTACCTGATAACCCTACTGTGGTGAGAGGACCCTCTTCGTAGGTCCTTCCATACTGTATACCACACTCAACACCTTCCCTGTGGCTACACTCGCCTTACACCCTACCTGTTCCTGCACTCGCCTTATACCCTACCTGTGGCTACACCCACCTTGCATTATATTCACAAAGCCGTTACTCCTGCAGGCAGCACAAGTGTCGGCCAACAACTCCCGTCAGTTGTGGAGACATGGAGCAGCACGACACAAACATGGCGTGTGTCTCCAGCGACCTCCAGTACAGCATGAAGCTGTTTCACCTCCTGCGTGTGTCGTCAGGCTCTCTGGTCTTGATCATGGGCGCTGTGAGCATCGCTGTGTACGCAGACTTCAGTCACGTCCCCATACTGACAGCGGGTCTCGTGTCACTGCTCGCTGGGGTGTTTGGGGTCTTGGCCACCGTGTTCAGGTCTGTGGCCCTACACGCGGGTTGTCTAGCCACCTCGGCCCTCTCCGTGTGGCTGGGCCTCATCGCTTACTTCCTCTGCCTCGATAGGGTCTCAAGTTACGCTACAAATAACACGGACGTAGTCCTGGTGATGACCGACCTCCTGCTGGTGCTGCTGGACGTGGTCACCGCCACCCTGGTAGTGGGGCTTCAGGCTGCCATTCTCTGGATCTCCTCGAAGCAACGACAGTGAATGAATCATATGTTCCAGCGACCGGGTCCTGCCTTCACCAAGAACAAACACACCATCAAAAAATGCCACAGAAGCCATCACACTCTCCAAGCGACCCGACGTTCACCAACAAACACGCACCACCAAGAACGAACACACGACTTCCAGTTCTTTACCTAAAGGTCACCAACCCAATAACGTTTGTGAACCGAACCGAAGAGTGAGTCACCACACTCATAGGTTGAGGAGATACTGATAACATAAGCGTGGTCGTAACTTCCGACCAACATTGTAATTACTGACGAGGATGGTGTAACCCTTTAACGCTTTGAGGACAATGGTTAACTATTTTGTCCTTGAAGGGTTAAAGGTGTGCGCGCGTGTGTGTGTCTAAACAATTTCCATTTACTTACAGTATGTTTCATTCCATCCTCAACTTAATGAGGTACAACTAAGGCATCATCCTACAGAACATACCAATGCTCAATTTAAGAATCACTGTGTCGCCATAATATTTTACTGAATATTGTAAAAATGTTCTTTATTATTATTATTATCATAAACGTTGGGAGCAAAACACAACCATTATTGACTATAATAAACACTGTGTCCACTGACGCGTAGAATGTGATCAAGCTGACAATAGGGGTGAGAAGGGGAGTCGAACCCGCATATCTAACAGCCATGTTGACAACTTTGATTGATGGGTGAAACACTCGATTGGTGAACAAGGGTGACGGAGAGAAGAGATAAAGATTAAGGGAGAGAGAGAAAGAGGGGGATAAGGCGAGGCACTGAGACAAAGAGATTGAATTAAAGAAAGTGAGAGAGGGATAAAGTGATATCATGATACAGTTAAAGAAAGGAGAGAGAGAGAGAGAGAGAGAGAGAGAGAGAGAGAGAGAGAGAGAGAGAGAGAGAGAGAGAGAGAGAGAGACAAATTATGATAAAGATACAGAAAAAGAAAGACAAAGAGGGATAAAATTAAATAACGAAACAGATTATACAACAGAAAGAGAGAGAAAGATATAAAGGAATAACATCATATAATTAGTGAAAGAAGAGAGATAGAGAAAGAAAGAGAACTCGAACAAGCGAGATATACCACTGTGTCCTGAAGCTACGTTACAAAGATGGCCGTCAAACATCCCTGAGACTGTACCCTATCATGATGAGTGAGACAGCTCGCCATTACGGGTTCGCCTGGCGGGGGAAAAAATCAATCAAAAATGTGTGAAGTTGATGATGGGTGCTCGAGGGAGGGAGGGAGGAACTAAGAGAAGAAAGGGGGCGAAAAGAGAAGGGAGGGAGGAACTAAGAGAAGAAAGGGGGTGAAGAGAAAATGAATAGTCGACAATCTTATTCTCCTTCATACTCTACCTTCATCCCTTCCCCTCCTACCCTCCCCACATTCCCTCTTCCCTTCTTCCCCTCTCTCATTCGACAGACAATATAGCCACCCTACCATCAATTCATCTCGGGTCAGTATCACAAAGACTAGACAAGAGAACCATACATCTTGACCACCCGGGGCAGAGCATCGAGGTGTCCCCGGCCCTATCTTCCCCCTTTCCTTCCCTCCCTCCCTCTGTCCTTCCCTACCTTTCTCCCCCTTTCCCTCCCTTTCTCCCCATTCCTCCCCCCTTCCCTCCCCACCTCTTAAGCTACGATACAAATTGGATTTTCAAGAGATCGTCCTATATATTTTTAGATTAACGTGAAAGTTTGTCCACCAGGCTTCAGGTAAAAGAACAAAGAGGTACAGAAAGACAGACAGTCGGAACCACCCGTCAGCTCCCCACCACATCAACGGCGCGAAGGTCACAATCAGTCTGGTGGTGACTCCCGGAACTAATGTATCTTCCCTCCAATTCAAATCCAGGAGATAAAGGCTCTTGTTTTTTGGTGAGGGACGGCGTGTGTGTGTGTGTGTGTGTGTGTGTGTGTGTGTGTGTGTGTGTGTGTGTGTGTGTGTGTGTGTGTGTGTGTGCTTTTTAATACATATGCTTCTCTAAAGACAGATGCAAACTCTCTCTGCTAGACCCTGAGTGAGGTCAGGCCTACATATTCTATAGTTAAGTGTATAATGTGATAAGCTCCCACACTACACCAATCAGTCTATGAGAACATATGTAAACAAAGAAGCCATATTCATAATACTTGTTGAATCTTTAACTGAAACTATTTAAGCATTCCTAAATTTCATAGCTACACACCTTCTCTAAAACACCTGTTACACCTTTCCTTAAAACACCCGCTACACCTTTCCTTAAAACACCCGCTACACCTTTCCTTAAAACACCCGCTACACATTTCCTTAAAACACCTGCTACACCTTTCCTTAAAACTCCTGCTACACCTATCCTTAAAACACCCGCTACACCTTTCCTTAAAACACCCGCTACACCTTTCCTTAAAACACCCGCTACACCTTTCCTTAAAACACCCGCTACACATTTCCTTAAAACACCTGCTACACCTTTCCTTAAAACTCCTGCTACACCTATCCTTAAAACACCTGTTACACCTTTCTAAAACACCACCTTTAAACACCGCTACACCTTTCTTAAAACACCGCTACACATTTCCTTAAAACACCTGCTACACCTTTCCTTAAAACTCCTGCTACACCTATCCTTAAAACACCGCTACACCTTTCCTTAAAACACCCGCTACACCTTTCCTTAAAACACCTGCTACACCTTCACTAAAACAGAGTGTGCCTTTATTTGTAATGTGATAATAATTTAAGCCATGGTAAAGACTCGGGCGAAGCAGATGAGAAGGAATAACCCCCTCACACCAAGGCAACACGACAGTATATCACACTTTCTCCTACAAACAACAACAATGATCGGTCTTTAGAGTTATACGACCGGCAAATCTCTCTGAAAATATACTGCAGAGCCATTGTGTGCGTTTGTGTGTGTGTGTGTGTGTGTGTTTATTATGGTAAGGGAGAGGAAGGAAGATTTATGTTCGGACTCTACTGACAAGAGTTGGGAGCAATGATGTGTGTGTGTGTGTGTGTGTGTGTGTGTGTGTGTGTGTGTGTGTGTGTGTGTGTGTGTGTGTGTGTGTGTGTGTTGTGTTTTTTCAGAGAGAGAATATTATGATCGTTTTGTGTGGGTGGGTATGAATGTAAGTATGTGGGGAGGTGTGGATGTGTGTTGGAGGGATGGTTGGAGGGGATTGGTGAGTGTTACGTTTTAAATGCAGGAAAGTGGCTTTCTTACCGTAGAACTCGGATACCTTCACACTGGTTACTCACCCAAGAGATTATGGTGTATCACTACGTAGAATTTTGCTCTGTTTCCGGCATTCAATGCCTTATGTACTTGATAAATGATGATTTAATGAATTCCACTAACTTCCAACATCCATCTAAGTTATTGGTTATATTTTGTCACAACCAATCAGTCATTACCCTTGGTAATAATAATAATAGAGGGATCACAGATACGGGCAGATGATTGCACTTACGTTTATTTGGCACAATTCCATACACTGGACTTATAATTTGCATGGATAGGTCAGTCACTCACATTCACGCCACAGTACCGTAAGTTATAAGGAGAGTTTGTCAACCTGGTAAATTAATCGTTTAGATCTATTAGGCCGGCCTGGAGTGCTCTTGTAGCAAACAGGCTCACCATTGATCACTTCCTTTACAGGACGTGTTAACTTGTCGCTGGACTTAACAAAAATCTCGGGGATTTGCACACAGACCCGTAGCACTGGTAGGACTGTATGGCCCCTAATCTTAAGTCCGCGGAGCAGGAGGTCTTCTCTAACCCAAGGTCTAAAGCCCACTGGCTAAAATTGGTTTTTTTTTTGAGGCGTGAGTAGAACAGTACACCACTGTACTGCCCCCCCCCTACATGTCCCAGTTATGGCTGGCTGGGTACCTTATCTCTACCGTAAACAAACATTTGGGATGGGTTGTGCGGGAGGCCCAACGCAACCCATGACAGTGAGGTATAGGTGGATGAGGTGTGTGTGTGTGTGTCTGGGGGTGTAATTGGCTGTGGTTTTGTGGGCGGATATGGATGGGAGGGTGCATAGGTGAGTAGGGTGTTTGTGGATACGTCTCTCTCCCCCCCCTCTCTCTCTCTCTCTCATATTTTACAAGAGTTAATGAGGGAGAATTATAAAATACATATTGAGCTTCCAAATCCTCTACTCAGGAATTATTAGACTCTTAGTCATCCATCTGAGAAATGAAGATGTAGTGATGGGTTGTCAGACCACAGCTTACATCGCGAGGAAAGCCAGACTTGACCCGACATTAGCCAGGTCAAAAGTGTTGGGTGGCTCTCACGATGGACCGGGGGTTACAAATCAACTAGCTCCCCTCCCATGTGACATGTCACCACAACAGACATGTAAGAAGGCACCAGCCGACTCTCTCCCAATATACAATATCCTACACCGCATAGAAAGAAGTCCAGACCTGACCTCACATTAGCCAGGTCAAATGCAACCTCGAGCCCAACTCAAGGGGCCACAAATCAACCAGGGCCCTCTCATGTCAAAAGGCCCCACCTGATGACTTTTCCAGAAGATATAACTTACAGTCTCTGAAAAAAGTCCAGACCCTACCATTAGCGAGGTCAAATGTAAGGAGACCCTTCGCCGCCCCGCCCCCCCTGACCAGTTGAACCTGACGGCTTCCGTATCCCAATATAGGATCCTGTCCCTCAGTAATTTTCAGGAGTCAGAGACAGAGACACACAGGATCGGAGGAGGAGGTCCACCAGGCTGAGTCCTGCTGAGAGAGAAGCTCCTCCACCTCCTCCTGGTGTCCAGCTATGAAGTTTTCTCTGAACACTAGAAAGTGTCCCAGCTAAGCAGTCACACCCTCAGGCCTCCCTTGTGGTCATCACGGCCAAGATTAGTAGAAGTCGCCCTCCCGACACCAGTGTCCCAGCGTTGTGTCTCCCTGTTAGGCCTTCCTTGTGTCACGTGAGTGTTTGCTTGAGTTTACGGATGAGCTACTTATGGGAAGGGTCTATTTCATATTCAGTCTGAGAGTCAGAGCGTTCAGTAAACGTAACATAATGTCCTAGGAATCTCTCAACAGAAGGTGCTATTACGTGTCTTATGTCATGTTCGTAATTAATAAAGAGCTAACGAAGCAGTGTTTGACAAGCCTTTAAGAACGTAAAGATGTAAGGGACGGTAAGATGATGGCAAAAGCAAGTAAGCACCATCACGGCCACGCTACCAAAGTTCTTCCTCTTTATACTCCTCTCGCTATATTATTCTACTCCTGTCCTCCAATCTTACTTCTCTTTCAACAACATCTGCAACACACAATGGCGGTAGCGTACTATAGGGCGTAACTCACGCCCTCCTTGTACAGAAAGACATTCGAGAATCCATGCCTTCCTGCTTAGCGATTATAACGGCAGCAGCGAACTCTTAACGAAACGCCCCTCGGTTAAATATAACCATTCTGATTCAAGTCTAGTATTCACAATTGTGCACAAGTAATCCTGTCATAGTCGTAGTGAAAAGTGTCTATGTGTCACCCAAGGTACTAAGTAAATGTCTCTATATATTAATTTTTCTAGAAATATGTTTAGTACTCAACGCATCACCAGTGTCCTCCATCCAGACATCTCAGCAGCCCGCCACAGTTTTTATTATATCAGTAAGTGAATGTAGAAATTGTTTCAGTTATGAAAGCGGTGTCTGTACTAATCCGTTATAACTTTAAGAGGCAGCCCTTTAAACCCGCTAATTCCTCCCTCCTGCATCCCATTCAGCCTCACCCCTCCAACAAGACCATCCAGTTCCTGTTCAGCCCGGGCTCTGTGTTCTGCTCTACTCCTGAATTGCTATTTCTGCCGCTTCCCGCTTCCGCCTGCCCGCCTCGCCCTCAAGAAAGCCTCGCCTGTCTGCCACTAACCACGTGCCCTCGTTTCTAATTTCACCGCCACGCTCGTTCCCCACTACACAAGGCCGGCCTGGCCAGGTTGCGCCTCAAGAAGTCAAGGCTCGCTCGCTCTCCTATGTCGCTAGTAGGGACCACTAACTCTATATAAGCTTTGTCCTCAGGAAAGTTATGCTTTAAATGGTGGTTAGTGTTACTTATCATTGCGATAATTACAGAGCTTCACTCAGCGTGTTTTTGCTAGTATGACTTGTAATGTACTCTTGACCGCCGTAGAAAAGATAAATAATATTCAATGTAGTGAGCAGAGCTTTCACTCCCACCCAGCCTAATGGCGGAAAAATGAGCGTGACGGAAATAATAGTTACCAAACACGACGAGTCTTATAAAGTACTTTATAATGCATCTTCCAACCAATCCATCATCCCTTTAGATTGTTTCTCTGGCAAATATCACACACGGTACCATTCTATGAGCAAGCCGGGAACTGCCCACAGCACATATAAGCAGGGGTTAGAGAAGAAGCAGCGTGAGGAATGCAGCACCACACCCGGCCACGCACCACCCCACTTTCTTTTCAAGTCCTACCTGGTCTAGGATTAAGAAGAGTTTATATTTTTTCTACTAGGGAAGTTAAGGAGTGGGGAATGTAGGAGTCATTAATAACGAACCCTGGTGAGCCCCAGCCAGGAGGGATTCACCGCAAGTGGACAGGACGGAACTTTGGCTCTGCCGACACTCACGTACGGAGTGCGAGGCCTGGTCCGCGGAACCTGCCTTTACAGTCATCTAAGGAGACGACAGCCTGCTTAGTGGACCGGCTTATCCCGCCGGAGAGGCAATGGCGGCAGATGAACGTGGTAAATTTGAGCTATGTTAGAAAACGAAGATATAAAGAAATACAGATAAGCAGGCGTTCATCGGGGAATATGACGGAAAACGAAGATGTATAAGAAACGTAGATGAGCAGAAATCGTCTGGAATATGGAAAAACGGAAGAGTGCGGCGAAAGGAAAACGGAGGTGAACAGAAACCATCTGAAGACAGTCTCAGAGGAAGTGGAAGTCAGATGGTGACACGACCTACAAAGGTGGTATTGAAGAAGGAAAAACGTGCTATGAAGACAGAAGAGATGCTGTGCTGACATCAGAAGAAAGTCGACGATGAAAAGGTGATAATCAGAAGGACCAATCGACTCAACAAGAGTTAGTTGCTAGTGATTTTATTTTCAGATACCAGTTGATGGAGGATTGAGCTTACGTTGAACGAACAAATGTATTGATAAGCGTTGATAAGTATTTTATGTAATAAAAAGATATAACACCCCAACATGCGGTAGCTGGGTGAGTATTTTGTATTTTGTATTTGATTCTCTTGATTTTTGTTAACACGTACCACAAAGAATGTTTTTAAAGATTAGTCAATTTTTCTATGAAAGACGATCAATGTTTTGTAGGCTACCAAACACAATGTTGTAGACATACTACTGAGTGGGACGAATTTTATTTTTGACATCGGCCTGTTAGGCAATGTAACACGGATTTTGTTGGGAGAATGTGATTTGCAAGTTTGCCTCGATAATGAAGTAGATATGAAGGATTCTGACTGCTCTCTATGTTCACTTACTGTGTATGTATTATATTTTTTCTCTCCTGGCTCATAGAAGATTTAATCTTGCGGGAGGTATAAGTGTTTTGTCAGATCAAACTATGCCAGTAGAAAACATACATCTTTAGGTTATGGATTTGGTAATATGTATGATGTATTATCGCCTCAGGGACTATATTAGATACTATGTCATAATGTTACTTGCTCACTTTTAAATGTGTCATCAGCCTTGAGCATGAAAGCTTTGGTCTTATGGAGTAGTATGGGTTGTCAGACCATTAGCTACATCAGTGAGGAAAAGCAGACTTTGACCCGGCATTAGCTGTGTCAAAAGTGCTGCGGCCTCTCACGGTGACTGGGGCAAACCAACTAGCTCTCCCATGCAGACATGCCCACCACAACAGATAAGAGGCACTAGCCGACTCTCCCTGGGTCATAAGCACAATATCCCCAGACCTGACCTCACATTAGCCAGGTCAAATGTAACCCTCGAGCCCAACTCAAAGGGCCACAAATCAACCAGGGCCTCTCATGTCACAAGGCCCCACCTGATGACTTTTCCAGAAGATATAACTTACAGTCTCTGAACAAAGTCCAGACCTGACCCTACATTAGCGAGGTCAAATGTAAGGAGACCCTTCGCCGCCCCCCCCCCCCGACCAGCTGAACCTGACGGCTCGCATCCCAATATATAGGACGTCCTAGTCCTCCCTCAGGGAATTTGGCAGAGTGAGAGAGAGAGACACACAGGGATCGGAGGAGGAGGTCCACCACAGCCGAGTCCCGCTCACGGGAGGAGAGTCTTGCAGGACTTCCCTCCCCGACTTCCCTCCGGTGTCCCAGCTAAGCAGTCGCCCTCCCGACACCAGTGTCCCTGCTAAGCAGTCGCCCTCCCGACACCAGTGTCCCAGCTAAGCAGTCGCCCTCCCGACACCAGTGTTCCAGCTAAGCAGTCTCCCTGCTAGGCCTTCCCTAGGTCACGTGAGTGTTTGTCAGAGCTTTCCACGGGATGAGTTACTTATGTGGGAAGTGTATTCATTTCATGTTCGTGTCCGAGAGTCAGAGCGTCTAGTAACGTAATATAATGTCCTAGTAACTTCAATAGAAGGTGTTATTAATGTGTCCATGTCATGTTCGTAATTAATAAAGAGTTGTAACGAAGCAGTGTTTGACAAGTCGCCTTTAAGAACGTAATAGATGTGTATTGACGTATAAGATACGATAAGTGTACGATAAGTGTAAATAACTATCACGGCCACGCTACCAAAATCTTCCTCTCTTTATACTCTTATACTATCAATATTCTATTTATATGTAATCTTCTTCTTGTGAGATTTGTCTCATTACAAAGAGCTTACGTTACGTCTCTCTCTGGTAGTGGTGGGGGGAGGAGGTGGTGGTGGAGAATTAGAGAATGATGTGGTGGTGTTGTAGTGGTGTTGTAGTGGTGGTGGGGTTGTGGTGGTGGTGGTGGGGGTGGTGGTGGGGGGTTGTAGTGGTGGTGAGTGGGGGTTGTAGTGGTGGTGGTGGGGGTTTGTGGTGGTGTTGTGGTGGTGGGGTTGTTGTGGTGGTGGTGGTGGGGTTGTAGTGGTGGTGGTGGGGTTGTGGTGTTGGTGTTGTGTGGTGAATGCTGGGGGGTTGTGGTGGTATGTGGTGGTGGGGTTGTTGTGGTGGGAGGTTGTTGTGGTGGTGGTGGTGGTGGTGGGGGTTGTGTGGTGGTGTTGTGGTGGTGGGGGTTGTTTATTGGTGGTGGTGGAATTGGTGGTGGGAGTGGGGGGTTGTGGTGGTAGGTGGGTGGGAGTAGTGGTAGGAGAATAGCTAAGCCATACAAATATATATTAAGTTAAAAAAAAAAAAAATAATAATAATATCCTCGTAAGTTAAATCCCCCCAAAATATCGTAAAAAAAACACCAGCTACAAGAAAATAAATTCTCGTAACATAAACAATCTCTCGTAAATGGTTGGTTAGGTTAGGTAAAGGAATAAATTTAATGTGTCACTGAGAACCTACAACCCCGGACGATGACGACACCACATACTAATGACTGACCTTGACTGAGTGATTGAGATGTTGTTGTGATATAACCATGATGCTTCACACACACACACACACACACACACACACACACACACACACACACACACACACACAGGAAGATATATAAATAAATAAATAAATAAATAAATAAATAAAGATAGATAGAAAGGAAAGCAAATAAAGATAGAAATAATAGTAAATAAAGACATAAAGAGATACGAGAATATAAAAAAGCAAAGCAAGCAAAAAGAAAGACAGGAAGAAAGAAAGACAGGAAAAAAGAAAGAAAGAAAGGAAAATAAAGAAATCAAGAAAGAAAGAAAGACAGGAAGAGAAAGAAAGACGGGAATAAAGAAAGAATGAAAGAAAGAAAGACAGGAATAGACAAAAAAGATAGAAAGAAAGAGACAGGAAAAGAGAAAGAAAGAAAGAAAAAACCACACCTACACCAAAACTATATATATATACTGTGCACTATATCGCCACCCGGATCTCGTCGCCTATAACCTAACGAGCATAAAAGGCTTCCACTCACACGACCTCTCTAACCCCCTTAGTTCCTCTCACCATTAGGGCCTCTCCACCATTACCTAAAGAGGCTTATAAACCAACCCCTTAACCTCTCTGGCCCCCTTAGTTCCTCTCACCATTACCTAAAGAGGCTTATAAACCAACCCCTTAACCTCTCTGGCCCCCTTAGTTCCTCTCACCATTAGGGCCTCTCCACCATTACCTAAAGAGGCTTATAAACCAACCCCTTAACCTCTCTGGCCCCCTTAGTTCCTCTCACCATTAGGGCCTCTCCACCATTACCTAAAGAGGCTTATAAACCAACCCCTTAACCTCTCTGGCCCCCTTAGTTCCTCTCACCATTACCTAAAGAGGCTTATAAACCAACCCCTTAACCTCTCTGGCCCCCTTAGTTCCTCTCACCATTAGGGCCTCTCCACCATTACCTAAAGAGGCTTATAAACCAACCCCTTAACCTCTCTGGCCCCCTTAGTTCCTCTCACCATTAGGGCCTCTCCACCATTACCTAGAGAGGCTTATAAACCAACCCCTTAACCTCTCTGGCCCCCTTAGTTCCTCTCACCATTACCTAAAGAGGCTTATGAACCAACCCCTTAACCTCTCTGGCCCCCTTAGTTCCTCTCACCATTACCTAAAGAGGCTTATAAACCAACCCCTTAACCTCTCTGGACCCTATTAGTAAGTCATTTGTACCCATTACGTAATAGTGGGGTTATGGGTTATGGATGATACTTTCTATCCATCTACCTAGGGCAAGAGAGGGCAAGAGGAAGGGTTAAGGCAAGAGAGGGCAAGAGGTAGGACTTAGATAAGGCTAGGACATGAGAGGTCAAGAGGAAGGGTTAAGGCAAGAGGTAGGACTAAGGGCAAGAGGTATTACTAAGGACAAGGAGTAGGACTAAGGGTAAGATAAAGGAAGCAATAAGACTAAGGGCAAGATAGAGTAAGTGGTAAGAATAAGGGCAAGATAAAGCAAGAGGTAGGACTAAGGGCAAGATAAAGGAAGCGATAAGACTTAGGGCAAGAGGTAGGAGTGGTGTCCTAGTATTGAGTGAAGGTCTTGACTCCCATGTATTCATCACGTGTCGTTAGTGAGGACAATTCGCCCTTATACAGGCCAATAATACAGTAATGTCTCTGTATGTCCGGGTCTGTCTATTTCTGTCACTCTTTGATGTCTGTCTGTCTGTCTGTCCATATTTCTTTCTTTTTTGACTATCTATCTGTCTGTCTGTCTGTCTGTCTATGTCTGGCAGGCATCGGCGATCGTAAAGAGAGAGAGAGAATATTAATTTCTCCCTTGCAATCAACCACGTCATTAAATATTTCTATAGATATGTGTGTGTGTGTGTGTGTGTGTGTGTGTGTGTGTGTGTGTGTGTGTGTGTGTGTGTGTGTGTGTGTGTGTGTGTGTGTGTGTGTCTCATCAAGCTTTCTCAAGAATCAGAAAATGAACTTTGGGGAAACTATAGCTAAGGGGGGGTCATATAAGAGGTTCAAAGGGAAGATAGGGGAGGGAGGGAGGGAGGGTTAGATAAGGAGGCAGTGAGGGAGGGAGGGTGAAGGAGGGAGGGGGAAGTGGAAGGAGGAAAAGGGAATTGTAACAGACACCTTGATGATAAATGTGTGAAG
Organism: Homarus americanus; assembly: GCF_018991925.1. NCBI lineage: Eukaryota > Metazoa > Arthropoda > Malacostraca > Decapoda > Nephropidae > Homarus > Homarus americanus. Next base: position 5,235,764 of record NW_024739403.1, read on the forward strand.
ATGGAGGCGCAGTAAAAGAGAGATGGAAGAAAGAGGAGATGAAAAAGGATGAGAAGAAGGAGGAGGAGGAAGAGGAGGAGGAGGAGGAGGAGGAGGGAGGAGGAGGAGGATAAGCGTGACCACATGACCACCACACCTGTTTGGTCCTCCCTGCCCCCCCTTCCCCCTCCTTTCGCCTTCCTCCCTTGCTCCCTTACCCACCTGCCCTCCTCTCCCATCCCCCTCTCTCCTACGCCCACTCTCTCGTCAGTCTTACAAACCCCGTCTAGCTGTCAACTTCACTCTCTAGCCCCCCCGCCTCCCTTCTCTCCCACACACGCTCTCACTATCACCCTGTCGAAGCATCCATCCTACCGTGAAAGGCTGGCCCGAGAATTTTGTAAGTGCAGTAAAGAGTGAAAAATAAAAGTTAGTGAACGTATCGAAAACCTCGGTAAACGCGTCGTAAAACTCTGACAAAGCATTGGACAATCGTTGCGAAGGCGTCGGTAAAAAATCTTGTGAATGCGTCGGATATCTTGACGAACTTGTCGGAGGAACTTTGTGAACGTTTCGGAAATCTTGTTAAAACGTCCAAAAACTGTGAAAACATAAAGAGATTTGTAAACACTTAAAAAAAAATGAAAAGCATTGAAAAACTTGTCATAATATCCGAAAATTTAGTCCAGAAAAAGAGTATTTCTAAAAGCATCGTAAACCATTATAAATTCCTCCAGAAATTTAAGAAAGCGTAAAAAAGAGGAAACAACCCCGAAAACTCTTAAATTCGATCGACAAAACTTGACACACTTCCTTAATCTTCGTAAACGCATCAGGAGGCTTGTGAACGCAACCGAAAAGTTTTAAACCTACAGAAAACTTAAAACGCAAAATTTTCTAGCGCCCTACTTGTTCATAAAGATAAAAATATTTCACAATCAATCCACTGGAACATTTATCCCATTACAGTGTCAGTAAATCCATTGGAATACCTTTTCCCATTATAATGTAGCAATTAGTCCACTGGAGCACTTTATTCTATTACAATGTGACAACCAACCCGCGGAAACACTGCGGCATTGAAAGACAAAACATGAATACAACTGAGGATCTTGATAATGACCTCGAATGAGAGCGGTGTCGACGGCCGCAAGGACATCCACCAGTCAGTCAGTTGTTCAGTTGGTCGGTTGGTCGAGGCGGACCTCACAAGCCTTCACACGTAGTCTAGGGCCTAAACTATATGTGGTGGTCGCTAATCACCGTTTACTGGACTTTACCTTTCGCGGTGAAGGGATTGCTCTTAACACACGGGTGAAAATAGCCCAGAAGCTACTGTATATTGACTTAATCAGTGGCGCTGAGCACCTAGTGTAAACACGAACTCAGAAAGATGGAATAATGCTCGTCGCTTTGTGTCTCGCAGTGTGAGAGAAACGTTATTGCAAAAACGGAATGAAAGAAACCGACCTCAACCAGGTTGAGGTACTGGCGTAAATAAGGAAGAAATATGTTGAAACTGAAAATTAATTAATTGTGATAATTGTGTTGAAACAGCTGGCAGAAATGATGAAGAAAGAAGATTCATTTCCACGATGGTGCTTTATTTTAGTGAGGTCTGCTGTCAGAGTTCTTTTGTTGAAGAAATGAAACTCATATGTTGGTTCCTGCTGGGATGTGGTGCTGAAAAGGGAGTTATGAGACAAGGTCGTGCATCAGTGCTCTTGAACGTCTGTGACTAAAGGGTAAAAAATGCAGGACGACGTCACCGTTTTAGCTTGAGCGTCACAAACATAAGGGCAGCGAGCAGTGTTTTACATCATGGACATTCAGATGGTGCAAAGAAAGAGTCGATCCTCTTAAGTCTACACAGAACATGACTACAGGACTAAACTCGGCGGAGTTCTCAAAGGCGAGCAGCTGTCATAAGTTCCTTGGGGGATGTCCACCTAATGGAGTACCGAAGGAAGATATCAGTAACCTTGAGCATAAACAGCCGATGATTCAACAAGGACCACCAGTTCTCTTTAAGGATAGAAACCCAAAGATTTAAAAGAGCTGTTATTTCTCAACAGGAGGCTACCTTAACGAGGTAACCAGAGCCAACGTCCACAACTGTTGGAGGCAGGTGTCATTCTTCCCTCATGAGCCAGCGGCCAGACCTCAACACCCACGGTTAAGCGACACCACCACCAGCCCACCTGAGGACGAATTTGAGACGACCTTCTACTATCAGGTGTTGTAGGGATGGGTCCACGTTCCCTACTGCCTCCCTGGGCGGTGGACGGATGTTACTCGAAAAACACTTGGCTCTCTTTGTGTTGTGTTCTGATGCAACTAGAATTAAATTACACTCTAGAGTTGAACTTTAACATGTCTTTGTTGAAGTGCGTCTCACAGACTTGACGGCCAGATACGGGCGGTGCAGATACAGAGCACTGAATACAAAGTGCGTTCCTTTGCCAGCACTGCGTTTGATCACCTTCACTTTCCAAACCGTATAGGTAAGTGCCGGTAACCATTCACAGCTGAGGAACTCGGGGCTAACCAGCAACCCATATGATAGGGGTCGAGCGCTTATTTATTCAGCAGGAAAAAAAAGCTTCTAGTGTGAGGTAAAGTGGTATATTGAGTTAATATTTGCCCTCTTGTTTTCACAGACAATGACTTGAGCAATAGGAGGCAATCCCCCCTCTCTCTCTCTCTCTCTTTCGAAAGTAATTCCATTTTATAAAGAAAAAAGGAAAACATGAGATCTGGAAAAGAAGGATGGACTGTGTATGGGTTGGTGGGTTAAAGTGGTGTTGAGGTTGGACGGACACACGTAGATACAGACAGTCTGCTGCACCCGTGGGCTATGGGGAGCTGAAACGGACTGTTGGTAACATCAACTGGGGAAGAAGTGGATTAATGAAAAAGTGGACTATCGAAGAAGGGGACTTTTAAACCCACTAAGAACAAAATACGGGACCCTGAGACATTAACAAAACTATCTTGAGGACGAAACAATAAAATCTCTCTCTCTCTCTTTTTCCCAATACGACGCAATGCTGAGTTCTGAGAAAGTTGAAGAGATGAACTGAGAGGCAAGACAGGCCACTAGAGAGACTCCAAAGAACCAGAAATAGCAAGTACTTAACTGGAGAGATCTACCCACGCTCTCTTGAAGACATAAAACTCAATATAAACTACAAGTAGGGGAATGTATATAGTTGAAGGACAGCACTGAGAAATACATACATCACTCAGGGGGCCCTATCATCAATCTTATCACCCTTTATTTACACACATATATAACGAGGTGAAAAGACATGTGTATTCTCCTGTTGCACCTGAGAACGTGACGTAACCTACACTCTCCTCCCTCACTAACACACAACAAGGCCAGGATGTGTTTGAATGTTTGTGTGCACAGTGATGATACACGCTTTCCCACTCCCCCCCCCCTCTCTCTCTCTCTCTTGTTCTCTCCGCCCATGCCTTCAATACCCACGCTTTCAATACCCACGCCTTCAATACCCACGCCTTCAACACCCAAGCTTTCAATACCCACGCCTTCAACACCCAAGCTTTCAATACTCACGCCTTCAACACCCAAGCTTTCAATACTCACGCCTTCAATACCCTCGCCTTATCCACGCCTTCAGCATCCTCGCCTTCAATACCCACGCCTTCAACACCCACGCTTTCAATACCCACGCCTTCAACACCCAAGCTTTCAATACTCACGCCTTCAACACCCAAGCTTTCAATACTCACGCCTTCAATACCCTCGCCTTATCCACGCCTTCAGCACCTTCGCCTTCAACACCCAAGCTTTCAATACCCACGCCTTCAACACCCAAGCTTTCAATACTCACGCCTTCAATACCCTCGCCTTATCCACGCCTTCAGCACCCTCTTCAATACCCACGCCTTCAACACCCAAGCTTTCAATACCCACGCCTTCAACACCAAGCTTTCAATACCCACGCCTTCAACACCCAAGCTTTCAATACTCACGCCTTCAACCCAAGCTTTCAATACCCACGCCTTCAACACCCAAGCTTTCAATACCCACGCCTTCAACACCCAAGCTTTTCAATACTTCAACGCTTTCAATACTCACGCCTTCAATACCCTCGCCTTATCCACGCCTTCAGCACCCTCGCCTTCAACACCCACACCTTCAATACCCACACCTTCAATACCCACACCTTCAATACCCACACCTTCAATATCCACACCTTCAACACCCACACCTTCAACACCCACACCTTCAATACCCACACCTTCAATACCCACACCTACAATACCCACACTTTCAATACCCACACTTTTATCACGTACGCCCAGAAGTCCTCTATCTTACCCCCAAAATAATTTATGTATACTGTATAGTGAGGGTTGATACCAGACCTGTTCTATCCAGTTAAGAACAAAATAAGACGGGCAGATTAATACACAAAAGTGATATGAAGAGAAATGATCATAAAAGATAAGAAATCGAGTAAAATCATCCTTGAATGCCTCTTGACTGTGTTCTCTTTACTTGTTCTATCCGGCTGAGGAGAGTATAGACCAGATGAATAGATAGATGAGAATTGAAAAAAAAAGGTCAATCTAACGTAAAATATCTACGAAAAGTTATCAGGGACAAGTGATCCCTGTTATCTTAGGATTAAAAATGATATTTAAACTGTTATCGAATCCTTCCCCTAAGTGTAGAAAATGTAGTGAGCGATAACGTAAATGTTGATCATAAACAGAGCAAACCAGACCAGACCTGACCTAACCTAACCAAACCTAACCCAACCCAACCTAATCTAACCATACCTGCGTTAGTGCGGAATGCCTGGCAAGAGTATGAAACAGTAAAAATAACTCCCTCACATGCGGCCAATCAGTCACTCAGTAAAGGTAGACATTGAGCTGTCTAACGCAGGTAGTAATCAGTGAATTAAGATTAGTGTATAAAACTAATGATTAATTAAGAAAGGCAATTATTGTTTGTATCTATATTGTATTATACATTATACTAATTAAGAGTACAGTTTATCATTTCTTTGTTGGACAAAACTTATATCTTGATTGGACAAAACTCAGTTATTTCTTAATTGGTCAAAATATAATTGAGGTCCCTAACCTGGTCTAAACTTATTCCTATGGTGGTCAAAATTACTAAGTTACTGGTATACGTTTATTCATGTCTTGGACAAAACTTATACATCTGCTGGACAAAACTCACACCTCTCCTGGACAAAACTAGCACCTTTCATGGATAAAAAACTCAAACCACTCCTAAACAAACCTTAAACCTCTCCTGGACAAAACTCACACCACTCCTACCTCTCCTAGACAAAATACTTTACTCTCTGGCCACAAACTACTCCAGCTTCACATAAAACTCAAAGTTATTCAATTACACAACATCAATAACTATACATATAACAAGAAAACAAAAATAATAATAACGATAACATTAACTCAATAACAATAATAAAAATAATAACAGTAATAATATAAGTAATAATAATAATAAGAAGAAGAAGAATAAGAAGAAGAAGAAAAAGAAGAAGAAAAAGAAGAAGAAAAAGATAACCATTTAAATTTAAATTATTTCTTGCATTACGTTTCTAAATCCCTCCTAAGTCAACATTAAACTCATGGAAATCTCTACGACGCGTTACAGAATACTCGAGTGTAATAATAGGACTTCCAAAACACTGATATCAATATGTTATCTCGATCTAGTGTTTAAAACCGCTAAAAACACAATATAAACATTAAAAATCTCAATTAAAACAAGTTAGGAGCCAATCAGGAGTTATCAAACGAACTAACTTTCAGTGGCCAATCACAAAACATCGAGAAGAAGCCAACAGCCAATCGCAGGGAGCTCCTGGGTGAAGGTGATCAACCAATTGGAAATCAAGATGGTCACTCCTTGTTCTGTTGTAAGTACCCAGTGATAAGACTTTCTCTATTTCTTCGACACATGAAAAGTAAGACAACTTTCTCTCTCCAAATAGGACACACGGGAACAGGAGGTAAAAATATACTTCGGTTTATGCTTCAGTGAGAGAGAGAGAGAGAGACTTACACACAGCTGGGCCCAACCTCTGATCTGTTCCCAGTTTAGTATCATTAATCACCTTTGCTCACCCCAAGAGGACGGGGATTCAGATCTCGAAAGGTCTCGCTAATGAGAATTTTGCCTTTATCTCTCATGAGGGATAAAAGTTTGTTGTGTCCTGTAGTAATTTCTCTATGTACTCTCTCTAACTCTCTCCCTTAATTTCTGTCATCCCTAAAATATGTACCTTTCTCAACACATACTGTATATGCCATTTTCTTTCTCTCACTCGCTTTCTCTAACTTTATCTCTCTCTCTCTCTCACTCTATCATTTTTCATGCATATCGAAGATGACATTGAACGGAGTGAAAGTTGGTCCCATAGTCGTGACGGCCATACTATATACTAAGCTACGTTGTGAGGTTGGGTTAGGGTAGGTTAGGTTAGGGTAGGGTAGGTTAGGACTATTAAACCAGAATTTCTCTTGATTAATGAAAGCAGACAACTGGAGCCAATCTAATCTAACTGATAATGACCTAAACTACCCTAGAATGAACATGGTTACGATATAATAAGTTTAATGGTTCACAACAAGAACTACTACTATTACTACTAATACTACTTTTTTTTCTTTTTCTTTTTAAACACGTGGCCTCCAGCCTCCCCCAATAGCCACACTATTACTACTACTAATAATAATAGATTTTATCCCCAACTATAGTAAAAAAAAAGACCTTTGAACTTTTCATTATCTGAACCACGAACATTGGTTTTAAGATTTGTCGTGAAAAAAAAGTAAAAAAAATGTCATCTTGCAAGGGAGGAGAGAGTCGGCTGGGCGGCGGAGAGGAACAGACGTAAACAAGTCACCTGACACTGTTTTGGAGATTAGCCGCCCCTCCTTCACCAGCCCCGCTCTGAAGGCTGATACTTCCTCGTGTACTTTAAAGCTCACCTTGTCAGCATAGCAGTTCACCTCATAACAACAGCAACGTGGAAAATGTTAGAGTTGAGATGTATCGTGATTGTCTATTTAGAGGTTTAGGCAGTTGATGAGTCCAGACGTAGGAGTGGTGGCGGATATTGTGGGCAAATGTCTACCAAAATAACATTGCTCGACCTCGCGGTGCTGCTTGATTTTCAGGAGTGCATGAAGGCGAAACCGCGGGCGGGAGTCATGTTACCACCACCGCTGTCAACTCATGCAACTTTTTATTTTACATTATCTAAAGGTATGTAAAAGCCACGTGAAGCTTCGTCTTGTGAGTGTAGTATATTACTGACTTTATATTAGTAAAAAATAAATAAAAATAAAATAAAAACCCCGAATGTTGAGTTATTTAATTAACTAATATTTCGGGACATCGATTATTCCATCCTCAGAACAGAGCCAAAAGGAACAAGGTTCTACAATGTGTATACAAGAATGAAATAAGGGAATGAACATTACTTAAAAATCAAATAATACATCAATATATACAAAGTCGGGATAAGAACAAAGGGTCTTTTAACTGATTGACAGAAGAACCATTAAACACTAAACGTACAAAAGTTAAGTAATTTAAGTATTAAAATAAACTCACAAATATACATAAAACTAAAGAAAGAGATAGACCTTAATGCGAGGAGCACAATAGATCAATATACAAGAGGCTACCCACGTCGGCCACTGCTATCTGACCACCACACAAGAAGGTTTTTACACTCCCAAGGCACAAAAGCCGACTTACAACACCACGTTTTATCATCCACTGTCCTGACTAATACATAATAGCGACAGCCTCTTCAAGTAACACCCTCTCTAGCTGAAGGTTTATGCAACTAATTTATATGGGAGAATATCGATGTAAGCCCAGACCTAAATGATCCTCTCAGGGACAGTACAGTCGTTAACGTAAGAGAAACTTACACAATATCTCCAGGACTTTTCTCCACAATTCATACGATAAATTTCCCTCATAAGAACACATCCATTTAGCTCATTATAACTTAAGCATAACAAAATAATGAGCAAAATTGTATCGAAATTACAACCGAGACTTTATACCTTAATTTATCACGCTCCCGTCACCTGTTGTGGGAGCTTCAACACTAAGACTCTTAGACTCTCAGTAATCCTTCCTTGTCTCCAACACACTGCCAAGACGACACTACAAAAAACAGCATCCAAAAATAGATTCTAAATAGCACTGAGACTGTAGAGGGAACTCGATTTTTCTTACCTAGACAAGTTGAGGAGAAAATATATGATGTGTATATCCTTAACACTCAGGTCAAGGACATTCTTGAAGGTTCGTACTCTGAGTCGTCCTCGTCACTGGAGACGCATAAATAAATTTACCGTCTTACTTTACGCTAAGAAACAAATAACAAAGTCCAATATGGTTAGGTTAGTATAGATGTGACTGCTCTACAGGTGGAATAATCTGGGGGTGTCTAATCTTCAGGTGATTCACTCATAGTACTGAACACCAGCCGGGAGAAAAATTTATATACATACTCTGAAGAGAATCTGGGACGAGGCCATCCGACTATGGCATTTTAATCTGGGTGTCAGGTATCAGGTGTGAGGAGTCAGGTGACACAATGTACCCAGCATCCCGACACCGTTGTCGACAAGGGCGGCAGGTCACTCTTGTCTATTTCCTGACATATACCACAGATGCTGACAGATACTTGATATTGCCGGCTGTTTGTTACTTGTAGGAGAACTGAATGTCTTTGTACAACTGTGTGTGTGTGTGTGTGTGTGTGTGTGTGTGTGTGTGGTAAGAGAGACACAGGTGTAACATTCTTCACCTGTGATATTATTATTATCATCATCATTGTTATCATTATTATAATCATTGCTGTGGTTATTATTATTATTATCATTGTAACCATTATAATATACAGACAGACAATACAGCACCCTCTCGTACAGACAACATGACAAGACAAACCTAACAGCTCCAAGAAGACACTCACAACCTGTAATATATATGCTAAATGGGTGACACCTTATGAGAAACTACCTGTACAAACCTAACTACTGCCCTTCTTGTTGGTCCAGGTGTGTGTGTGTGTGTGTGGAGAGTTAGCAATGAATGGTTGTTAAGGGCAGTTGCTGTCAACGGCCGTCTTGACGGCCAGAGTATTAAAGGAATGTAAGGATGAGCTTAGTATGCCCTTAGCAAAGTTGTTTAACATGTCATTAAAAACAGGTGTAGTACCAGAATCCTGGAGGATAGCGAATGTAATACCGATTTTCAAGAAGGGGGATAGATCACTATCCTCTAACTACCGCTCAATCAGTCTAACATCAATAGTAGGTAAATTACTAGAATCAATTATTTCAAACTCTATTCGAAACCACCTGGAGAAGCACAAGTTGATCAATGATTCCCAGCATGGCTCCACAAGCGGACGTTCTTGTCTAACTAATCTATTAACATTCTTTTCATCAGTTTTCGAATCAGTGGACGAGGGGCACAATTATGATGTGGTATATCTCGACTTTAGCAAAGCCTTCGACAGAGTCCCCCACGAAAGACTAATTAGAAAGGTAGAAGCGCATGGCATCAAAGGTAATATCCTTAAATGGGTTAGGGCGTGGTTAAGGGACAGGAAACAGCGAGTGAGCATAAAGGCACTAAATCTCATTGGAGCAACGTCACTAGTGGAGTTCCCCAAGGCTCAGTACTTGGACCATTATTATCTATTATATACATAAACGACATAGATATCGGCATAGACAGCAACATAAGTAAATTTGCTGATGACACTAAAATAGGACGTGTAATTAAATCTGACGAGGACTCAGCAAAACTACAGGAAGATCTAAACAAATTTTTCGAATGGTCGGATAAATGGCAGATGAAATTCAATGTGGACAAATGTAAAGTACTCAGTATAGGAGATGTAAACAGGGAAACCAGTTACCAGATGAACAACGATGCCATTGTGGAATCCGACTGCGAGAGAGATTTAGGAGTAATGATAAGTAGGAATCTTAAGCCAAGTAAACAATGTGTTTTTGCTCGTAACAAGGCTAATAAAGTACTTGGGTTCATACAAAGGAGTGTTAGTTACAAGACTAGCGAGGTCATCTTAATATTATCTAGCGCTTGTGAGACCTCACCTGGATTACGCAGTTCAGTTCTGGTCACCGTATTATAGAATGGATATAATCATTGGAAAGAATCCAAAGGAGAATGACAAGACTAATCCCGGGCATTAGGAACCTTGAATACAGAGACAGGTTAAAGCATCTTAATTTGCACTCCCTCGAGAGACGTAGAGTGAGGGGCGACATGATAGAGGTGTATAAATGGAAGTCAGGGTTAAACAAAGGGGACATTACAAAGGTACTCAAACTATCCAACCAGGAGGGAGCCGGTAACAATGGTTTTAAATTAGACAAATTTAGATTTTTGCGTGAAATTGGTAAACACTGGTTTGGAAACAGAGTAGTGGATGAGTGAAACAAGTTACCAAATATCATCATTAACTCGAATACGCTGAATAGCTTCAAACATAGGTTGGATGCTTATATGAGCAATAGGGGTTGGGTATAAACGGGACTGCCCAGTATGGGTCAATAGGCCCGCAGCAGTTTCCTCCATTCTTATGTTCTTATTGTGTGTGTGTGTGTGTGTGACTCGCTATTTTTACGTATCTGTGTGTAGTATCACATACATATATACATACACCCATATTCTTTTCAAATAAACTTCCACTTGTCGAACAATGAAAACAGAAATTTAATTAAAATTACATACAGACCTCTTCCACATATATAAGTTACCATAGTGACTCACATTTACAGTTAACTGCACACAAAAAATCACCTGCGTTTAAAATATTGTAATTGTTAGTGGAAATATTTTGTTCTAACCGGAAGACATGTTGGGATGTTACCATGACAACGGGGAAGGGAGGGGGGGTGCGAGGAACAGACAGGTGTTATGAGTCTCTAGTAGTGTGTTGACAGGTGTTATGAGTCTCTAGTAGTGTGTTGACAGGTGTTGGAGGGTAATCTAGTGTAGAGTGACAGAGAGGGAGAAATGATGGATGGGAAAGGAGGACAGAGAAAGAGAGAAAGGAGGAAGAGAGCGACAGAGGAGGTAGTGGCAGGGGTGGGGAGAGAAGAGAGGGAGAGAGGCAGGGAGAGGCAGGGAGGAAGGAAGGGAGGGAGGGAGGGAGGGAGGAGGGAGGGAGGAGGACACCTGACCACCCTACCCACACTGGCATACACCAATCGGTCCTCCAACCAACCCCTTCTATCTCCCCTCCATTCATCGGCTGATTGTGGTAACTCAATACGTTATGGATAAGGACTTGTCAATGGGAGGAGCTAATTGAGCTGTAAAATAGGGGTAGGGATCATCGCTCTTCTCAATTCTAACTCTGAGAACGATAAGAATAAGCCATCATCCTTGAAAGGTTAAAAGGGTTAAGTCATCATCCTCAAAGGGTTAAGTCATCATCCTCAAAGGGTTAAGTTATCATCCTCAAAGGGTTAAGTCATCATCCTCAAAGGGTTAAGTCATCATCCTCAAAGGGTTAAGTCATCATCCTCAAAGGGTTAAGTTATCATCCTCAAAGGGTTAAGTTATCATCCTCAAAGGGTTAAGTTATCATCCTCAAAGGGTTAAGTCATCATCCTCAAAGGGTTATGGGATCATCAGATAAAAAGTAAAAGTCATGTTTCGAAGTTCACGTATCAGTCACCTCAAAAACTCCGCGTCTCCAATGAATCAGTATCGAAACTAAATGAGATAATGCAACGCCAGCTGTGTTGAGATCCCGAACTACATACACTGTTGACCAGTGGCGGCTCGTGAAAAATAAAATGGAGGGACTGCAAGCCTCACACAACAGTAGGATACACAAATTTGACCTACCTCAGGTATGAGTTGTAGTTGATGTCCACGAATTCCCAGGGCATGGTAGTAGTGTTGGTGGTAGAAGGGATGGCCGAGGTGGTGATGGACCAGTATTAATTGAAAATAAAGTCGGCGTGTCAGCTCTTCGATGTAGCAAAATTGTTTATTACTATTTCATTAAAATCCTTTATTTCTGTTATCATTTTATTTTCAATGGATATCACTGCTAAAGCAGACAGTCTGTCATTTAATGTCAGCTGGGAAAAGTTGATGTTTTGCAAATACTTCACTCGATTTTCCATCGTCAAAGGGTAATTAAAGAAAGCACGATTTAACCACACCGTCCACACGCAATGTAAACACGAGACTGAGCTGCTTCAAGTGCGGCGGCGGCGCCAATTAATAACAGACATGAATAGTACAGCATTGACAGCAACTATGAAAGTAACTTAAATTTTGGTCTGATTTTAATGAAAATTCACTTAGCAACGTATTGAAAATAATTAAATAACATATAAAATGATATATTTGTTGGTAGTGTATTATTCAGCTGTCTCTCTAAAGGAATCATACGCCTGGCAGTGAGTGTCTGGGGGGACCTCAGCTCTGCAGCCCTATGCACGAGCTGCCACTGCTGTTGACCAGTGTACATTCTGGGTTATAATGTCCCTTAACTAAGGATGTTATACACATTTCCTCTATAACACACGTGGCTTACTAACTGGGCGGCTCACCACTGCCTTACATAATGTGGAAACTAGTGTGGTAACGTTTATCTATACATTCATGATAAGGGAGAAACACTAAGGGGGAGGGGGAGAGAGAGAGAGAGAGAGAGAGAGAGACGTATCTTTATATGAGTTCCCAGCAGGTGGTAGATAAGAGTGGTCTGGGTCGGTCAGGCAAGTTGTATACCACAAGAGGAAAATCCATTTGTCTAGGACGCGACATGGTTCCAATACTCCGCAGGGGAGGGAGAACAAAAACATTATTCATATCCTCGTTCCCAAAGATGAATTTCTAGCGAGGGAGGTGAAAAAAAAAACCCTAGCCTATTGGATATTTTCCCGAGGCTAACAAAAACTTAGATGTAAACTGAAAAGAATAAATAAATAAATAAATAAATAAATAATAAAAAATAAAATAAAATAAAGAAAATAAAAGAGTATAGTCTTTTATTGAGGATTTCTTTTTATTATCGCGGTTGATATATTATTTTTACTTTTTTTACATTCCGGCGACTCTTTTGGTTTATTTAAAGTGTGTAAAGTATTTTCTAAGTATATTGTCACACTTCAGAGCTTTATTAGTTTAATGTATCGGTAATGAGAAGGATGTTAAGTGTTAAAAACAAATGTAAATACCATTATCACTTCTTTACGAATTTAACAATGATAAAAATTGGACTTAGAAGAAAATTTTTACCCTGGTGTTAAATTTGCAAACGTCGGAAGGTGAGCCGTGGTTGGTGGTGGACCCATACTGTAAACACATGTAGGAGTAACACACACACACACACAAACACACACACAAACACACACACATTACTCGTTTTATGGTCCAAAATATCCAGATTTATGGTCACTGTACGTCCCGGGAGCAACTGACTTTCCCGGAAGACTGGAAAATACTACCAAGATCGACCTCCTAGAGCCGTGCATGAACAATCCTGTACAGCATAAACATGTTAGGTACGTCGGCGGGAATGTTGGGTTAGAGGGAGTGGATGGTAGAGGAGAGAACGGTGGATGGAATGGATGGAGGAGGGAAAGTGGATGGAGGGGATGGATGGTGGAAGGAGAGAACGGTGGAGGGATAGTGGACGATGGAAGGGGTAAATGGACATCAATGATGGTAAGCAAATATTCGACTTACACATATTTTAATGTTATCATCATCATCATTACTGCCATCATTAAATAATAATCTTAATCCGTACTGAATAACAACAACCAGCATCGTAATAATCTCACAGCGTTATAATGAAACATATATAATATCACAACTCAGCCGATCTCTCTGTGTCCGGTATCAACGTGAACCCGGATACGGGTTTGGGAGATACACCGGACATATTATAGAACTTAACCGGACTATTTAATTTTTGAACACCGTAAAATATTTTGACTAACACAGAGGAAGAATTAAAAAAAAATAATATAAAATCTACGAAAAAGAAAAGATAATTTCGTTCTATAAATTCTAATGAGGTGTTTAGTGAGTGGAAAAAAATTCTTAAATGAACCTAAAATATCACTTAACTTCGAGAGAGAGAGAGAGAGAGAGAGAGAGTTGTGTGTACGTATATTAAACATCAGACCGGTTCCTGACACCTGTCTGATAAATTACAGTCGTCGCCACACCCACACACGACGGAGGCTGATGTAGGTATCCTCAGATCTTTTCTTTTTCATCCCATCTCCCTTCAAGTTCTTCTTCCTCCTTCTCTCACTTCCTCTCTTCGTTTCAACTACTCTCCCCTTTTCTCTCTGTCTCCGTGTTTCTCTATGTTCTCAGTGTGTATTTATGTCTGTTGTTATGTCTGGGAGCTACGTGTGTGTGTGTGTGTGTGTGTGTGTGTGTGTGTGTGTGTGTGTGTGTGTGTGTGTGTGTGTGTGTGTGTGTGTGTGTGTGTGTGTGTGTGTGTGTGTGTGTGTGTGTGTGTGTGTGTGTGTGTGTGTGTGTGTGTGTGTGTGTGTGTGAGCTTATCAAGAGCACTAATGTCCGACAACTTCTTCAAGATAACAAATGTAAAGTTTTATATAAATATAATACTGTGAAAGAGCTGTGGCGTCTTATGTCCTGGGCAGGCAAGATAGGTCGAGAGATGCAAATTTATCAGAATTGTAAGGAGCTGACTCGCCAAGACTCACCTGGCCAAAAACCTGATATATACGTGTGTGTGTGTGTGTGTGTGTGTGTGTGTGTGTGTGTATGTGTGTGTGTGTGTGTGTGTGTGTGTGTGTGTGTGTGTGTGTGTGTGTGTCAATTGTAACATGTTTATTTCTTACTGAATGTGAGGAGGAGAGGTTTATATTATTTAATTCCTTCTCTTTCTCTTTCTATCTATTAGTCTATCTATTCATCTATCTACCCACATCCTCTCTCTCTCCCCTCCCTCTCTCCCTCTCTCCCTCCCTCTCTCCCTCCCTCTCTCTCTCCCCTCCCTCTCTCTCTCTCTCATATACGTTTCTCTCTCAGTTACATAAACCACACTAGTGACTCAGCCCGGACACAAGTGAGCGAACACCAAATCTTATAATTGGTGTCGGTTCAATGTTCTTACGTAACCTGTTCCTCTTACCACGAGGTCAGGTGGTCTCTCTCTAATTGTTTTGTCTGGACGAAGTGGACAACCAGAAGTGGGAGTAATACGCTCAAGGATAATATATTGATAAGGATAATATGATGTTTAGAGTTAATCCTTGTTTGGAATTGCTGATCAAAACACACGGCTCCTCTGACCTGTAGGTCCTGAACAGTGTGATAGAGTTAGTGGTCACCTTGCTGTAATATAAGAACGCCGCAAGGATTAAGTCGGCAGTATTAGTGTATTTAACGTTTTCATTTCTGGCTTCTATGAATCGGCTCTTACATACGATTCATGCAAATTAAAACAAACATTTTATTAGCAAAATTACACAAATCAATAGTTTATAAAGCGATTCGTAACCCGGTGGAAATTCAGCCGTAATAACCCAGGCATTAACGGCCAGCAAATCAAGTCAAGAAGAAGAGAGTTGGGAATCTGACGCAGTAATGGAGCTTAAACCTCGATGATAAAAAACACCAATCAGACACTTCAAATTTATATAACAGTGACGTAATGACCGGGTGACGAAACTACCTGGTGATAAACTGCCCGGTGACGAATTGTCCCAGAATCGTGTCACAGTGTCGAGTAACAAGAAAGGTTCATTAAGAACACTGACAAATGTGCACACTATACATATCCTCCTCTCACCTGGACACACTGATGCCCGCTCTCCAGTGTGACAATTTTGGGAGGTAGATTTCCTACGTGTTTTTTTACTAAGAGGAGTGAACCAGTGAACCGTTAGAGACTGTGTGTGGCTGAATAATTACTGACTGAATCCTGTGTAAAGTTGAGGACTTAAATGATCTACGTCTGTGAACTTTTAACTTGTGTTTAGTTTCCTCACCTTGACTCTGGGAGGATCTGACCCCAATGAAAGCTTCTAAATCAACATTTAATTTTATAACGCAGCAATAATCAAGCCCTGATACCTTTCCTTTACGCAGTTAACGAAAAGTAGTGATTATTATCATTATCAGATGCATTATTTAAATCACTCCTTAGCCGTGTCGTGGCAAACTAATATTGGTTACAAAAGAAGCATCACTTATACAATATTTCAGGCCTTAATATTGAAGCAGCTTGAAAGTGTCTAAACAATGTAAGAAAATCTCGATATACAGCCATGGCAGAGCTAGCACAAGACGCCACCTACCGCCCAACAGGTAACACAGACTGTATGAGACATGGGGGGTGAGGGTGTGTAGGAGGGGGTGACTAGTTCATTACGATACAGTACATAACTGTGGTACTGTGCATTACTCCACTGAAAAATTAATAAACCAATTTTCTTTTATATAAGATACTACGACCTGTAACACACCCTATGGCCACCAGGTGTACTGTACCAACATCTACCTTACTCTCTACTTGCAGTCAGTAATATATAGTTTTATTCAAATTTTCAAAAATCTTATTCTATAGGTGATAAAATATTGCAAATGTATTGGTATAAATTCTGGCTTTTGTGAAGTATGCGGCCCACTGGGGCGAGGGAGGACCACTGTTTACAGGCTTAAGTAATGTGTTTTTTTTTATGTATTTTATCCAGTTAAGAGACAAATCTCCTCACCAGATCTTATGAAAACTGGCCAAACTTACTTCACTCCATTTTGACTTACATAAATGATGCAGCCCAAACAACAAATCCCTTTTACTAATAAAGTTCTAAGTATATTATACGGCAAACTTTACTGATCACAATAGTTCTTCACTTAAAAAAAATATAATAAAAGTCACTAAGTTATTTAATTACTTCAATCCCCAGTTACAGATTAAAGTCATAATTAGGCCTAACCACAGTACAGTATTGACAGTTTCTTTACCATCAAAGATGTTATTCCCAACCCCGCTGTTGTAACGCACTGTACAGTATAGTGGTAAATCATAACACCAATGAAAGGTACGAGCATTTAACATAGAGACACATGAAAGAGAACCCCTTCTTAGTATCTCTCACGTATAAACAGTTTCTCTTACGTATAATCAGTGTCCGTCAACACCTGTGGGTCACCAATTTCCACGGCTACACATGCAGGTGTATGAGGAGCACCTGTCTAGCTGAACACCTGTGATGAGCTCTCCCTTCTCTCTTTCATTACCTTAATTCCTCTCTATTTTATACTTTACTCTCTCCCTCTCTCATCAGTGAAAACACACACACACACACACACACACACACACACACACACACACACACACACACACACACAAAGATGTATACAATCATTATCACATCTCACATTATATTCCACGGTGATAAAATAAAAGGCTGGAGATATTTGTCCGTCTGTCGGTTTGGTAGATTTTTTTTACACGAACACCAGAGGGAGTTGACAGAATTGGAACGAAACATTATGAAAACGTTAATTAAAGAGATAAATGGAGACGAGAATGCATAGAACGTATTAAAACTTTACCCAAACCAACCTAATCTAAAGTAACCTAACCTAACCCTACCAGAAAAACCTTTTAAAACCAATCAAGCGATACTGAATGGATTAATCAACGCTTCCACAAAATATCGTCGAATTCTATCAACTTCATTTGGTGTTAGTAAAAAAAACTACGCTACTTAACTCACAACCGGACAAATATCCACTGAGTAAAAAAGAAAGCTAGGTTCCATCAGACAATGTTTGTGGAAATCAAATTAAAGGTTAAGTACATTTTATTCACTTAAATTACCCATAGAGATTACTATAGACAGACTCAAAGATAGACAGTGACAGGCGGGCACTCTCTAGACATCATTTAGACAAAAAAAAAATTAAACAAGTAGAGAAATTCCTCCCCAAAGACCCATTACACTGGCCGTCGTGAACAACTGGTGGTAATGGGGTCACAGGTGAGGTAATGACCCACCTGACGGTACTTCACTATGCCAGGTGTTAATGTTCTAAATGCCAGGGTCTCGTGTGATGACTTAAGATATGGCAGCATTGGTGTGTGTGTCTGTCTGTCTGTCTGTCTGTCTGTGTCTGTCTGTCTGTCTATGGTGTACGTTATTTGTTTATTTTCTTTTTGTATTTATCTATATATTCGTCATTTGCAAATATATGTGTAATCAATCAATCAATCTATCTATCTATCTATGTGTAATTGTAGATGCATGTGTAAACTCCGCGAGTGTACTGTATGTGTTACACTAATTCGGGATAATTACCTATTGGTGATAACTTTTATGTACTGTACTTCTATTTCTGGGGGTAAACTCTGACTGGCCATAGACGTGACCAACGCTTGTTACCACCACTGACCCATGACAGGGAAATAACGAGTTGGTGGAGTGATAGCGAGTAACGCCGACAGTAACTACGACACACCAGACCTACTCAACCCTAAATAACTACGTCTGAAGAGAGATAGTGGAGGACAGCACAACCACTCGAGACAGCTATAACATTAAACTACGACTGAATACAAACACGGCATAGAAGGGGAATGTGTGTGTGTGTGTGGTACTAAAGCAAACAACAATTCATATTCACACTACAGAAACTACGAAACTCTCAGACCTCCCTAAGAACCTCTCATTCATGGTCGTGATGAGAATATGCAAAACACAACAGCTTCCGGCGCGTTACTGAGATGTGAGAGAAAGATAAAATATAAACCCTCACTGTCCTCTCCCCATCCCACCCACCCCCATAGTCTTCCCTCCCAGCCCCCCATAGTCCTTCTTCCCAGCCCCCTCGCCCCTACACAGCCCTCCCCCGCCCCTACACAGCCCTCCCCCACCCCGTACAGGAGACATTCTTTCCTCTACTAAACCATCTAAGTAATATACCTAGGCTCAGTGACTTCATAAAACGCCCCTCCCCTCCCTTCCCACTCACCCTCTCCTTCTCCCTCCCCCCATCCTCGTGTTGCGGAAGTTAAGTGTGGATGGTCTTGAATACTAAGTAGTCTACCCTTAGAAGTACTCAACCCATGCGTGGTGGGGGGAGGGGGGCGGGGGGGCTGGGGGGGATGAAATTTTATAAAAGGTTAGATTTTTTTTCGTTTTTCTTTCTTTTTCATTTTTTTCCTCATATATTTTCGTTTATTGTTCCGTCTTATTTCTTACCAATCGCCTCCCTATTTTTATTTTGTATTTACTTTTTTATTATTTACTCTGCTTCCATATACGTTTTTTTTTTGGTGTGGGGGGGGGGGTTCGCTCGTTTCTCATATATCGCTTCCCTATTCTTCTGTTTCCTGATATATCTTCTTTCATTTCATTACAATCTTCTTTCGTTTATTTTTGTCCATTCATTCTCTCTGTCTATACCTTGTTATTATTATTATTTTTTTTTCTACTTCCATATCTTTTCGTTTTTAAATCCCCAACCAATTTTTTTTGTACGTTTCGCTTCACTTTATTATTTCTTTTCGTATTTCATCCCATCATCAGCATTGTTTTCATTTAAAAATTTTCTCATTCGTAAAAAAGAAAATATCAACAACTTAGACACACACACACACACACACACACACACACACACACACACACACACACACACACACACACACATCCCTTTAACGGTGAGATGGGCGGGGAAAAAATCATATTACATAATCTTCTGACTGCCAGCCATAGGGATATTTTTTTCCCTTGCTCCACCTTTATATAACAAAATGGATCACATGAAGATTGAACACCCTCAGCTTATTTCACCTGAAGATTAACCAGTTTAAAGGTAACCTAACCTATCCAGTATAAAGCTAACCTAGCCTTACATAAATTTATCATGCCTAATTTATCTTGACCTACTGTACATTAGCCTAACGTAAATTAACCTAATTTATCCTAAACTAACTTAATCTATCCTAAATTAACTTAATCTATTCTAACTTAACTTAACCTAATCTAACTTAATTTTTCCAGGTAGCGTTAGGTGTGTTTAATCATCAGGTGAAGTAAGCTAAGGGTGTCTAATCGCTGGGTTAGGCGATGCAAATATCCTTCATCCATCACCACTGTCTTAATATGGTTATGTCTGATCATTCAAGTCTGTCAGTAGCCATTAGCCATTGTTCTCATTCATCCTATAGACACAAACATTTGATACAATAGTTATAGAAGTACATATTACTCCTTTTTGTACTTCACTCCCACGGAAATTCATAATACATAGACAATATTTTGTATTATACCACTGCGTCATAACCTTTGACACCATCTCATTATATATTGACATTCCATCAGATTACTTTGACAGACCTGCAGATGTTACACCGACAGATCACCAAAATACAGAGTCAACCGCAGGTAAGAAAATGGGTGTCTTAGGGTATTCGAACCCACAAAGCTCTCAAACAGTCTTCCAGCAGTACGGTAATCCATTTTCGATACTGTTACCGTGTATATATTGTAATGTTATCAGGGTTATTAATATTTGCCCTACAGACACACTGTTATGAAGTGTGTCTCGAGTATTGTTTCAATGAGATTCCTTTTTATGAAACGGATTCGAACGATACTTAACTGTTTCGAGTTTTTAACTGTTCAAAATAAACTGAAAAGTAGTGGGAGTAATATGCAAAATGGGGTAATTAATAAGCCAATTAATTATTTATCATTCACGAGTTCCATATTTCATTCTTCCATAAATTATCAATTATTTTATCTCACTTTTTTTACCTCTTACCAATTAATTCATGTAAATACCTCGGGCTGCCGATTAGTTCGAGTTTCATTAGTGAGTGGAATTAATAATTTTACGCCAGAGTGATTTAATTCATAACAAATTACAGGATTATATGTTTACAATTTGTTTTCGTTTTGAATATCATTAAATTTCAAATATATCGACTTTTTTTTTTGAAGGGGGTAAAAGCCTCTCTCTCTCTCTTACCAGCTCTACACGTCAGCAGTCTCACCACACCTCCAGCTCTCACATATCTCCCTCCCACTTGGGCCATCCTCACCCTTACTGACAGTTCTGGTCCCAACATTTTCTCAAAGATTCTTACAGGTGATTTAATGTTTTACCCCACCATCTGAAGGCATGACAACTACTTCAAATTGATTCATTTTTACACGCTAAGAAGGTGAATTCTAGAATACACTTACGTTAAATGTACCTCACTGGCTGGGTTGAGCTGGGTTGAGTTGAGTTGGGTTGGGTTGGGTTGGACTCTTAACTCCTTCTGTGTGGATAAACACCTGAGGAACAGGACCCACTACCTGAAGAAGAGGACCCACCACCTCTTTAGTCACCTATTCTGATTCTCGAGGGCACGAGGGGACTGATGTACTACGAATCACCAGATATACTCGACTCTATGGCATAACCCTGAGTCTTAGAATCAGTAAGGAACCGAGGCAAGACGCTGAACAACAATCTAAACTAGATTAAAAAAAGAAAACAAATGAGAGTAACGATAAAGATTTCTTTTAAGTGAGAAGCCATGACAGCTAGAAAGAGGATATTAAAAAGTCAAAATTTTCTCTGCTGAAGGATAAGAGATCAGAGTATTGAGTCACACATTGATACATTATTCTCTCAACTGTGTTATGTAAAATGTCAAGATAATTACCACCTCACGGATCCTCATGTTTAAGGCCTCCTGAGATTATACCATCATGTTTATAATGACTACAGACACAACATGCGTATACCAGCATGTCTACAGTCACTACAGAAATGATATACACAACATAACGTCTACAGAGGTTGTCGCAGCAGTAGTATCCTAAGCACTGACAACACAATATGGTCAGTACCTCCCCTCCCTCCCTCGAAGCATTAACTAAAGCTTCGACTCATCCAATATGGTTAGTAAGATGGCACAGTGCGGCGACGTTTGGCAGTCCCTATCACACTTTTGCCCTTAACCACTAGATGGCGACGTGTACCAGATGGATGGATGGTTTATCACATAGATGAATACATGTTTTCAGTACGTAAATAACAGTAGGACTAAATGGAACATCATACACAAAAGATACACTAGTAAAATTGCATGATTTCCCCCCGAAAAACAAAATACAAATAACAGAATATACAGCACATATGGATTTCAATTACCGAGTATCGTAATAAAGGCAAAATGGCGTCAGTTTAGACTCTACCTTACGTAAACAAATTCCCATGCCTCTAATAACAGAGATAAACGCCAACATGTAGTCAAAATTGCACTGAGACTCTACCTTCATTAGACACTCTCATCCCCATTAGTAGAGAGAAGGCGGAGTAGTAGTAAGGGAAAGGGGAGGGGGGTGGTGAGGATAGGGGGTGGAGGGATAGGGGAGGATGGTGGTGGTGAAGGATAGGGGGAGTGATGGTGGTGGTGAAGGATAGGGGGGAAGTGGTGGTGAGGATAGGGGAAGTGGTGGTGGTGAGGGATAGGGAAGTGATGGTAGTAAGGATAGGGGAAGTGGTGGTGGTGAGGGATAGGGGAAGTGGTGGAGGTGAGGATAGGGGAAGTGATGGTGGTGGTGAAGGATAGGGGAAGATGAGGGATGGTGATGGTGGTGGTGAAGGCTAGGGGGAAGTGATGGTGGTGGTGGTGAGGGATAGGGGAAGTGCTGGTGGTGGTGGTGAAGGATAGGGGGGAAGTGATGGTGGTGGTGGTGAGAGAAGGAACGGCGAATTTAGTGTAGGAAACCTTATATAATCATGGGGTCCTGTTCCCTTCAGCTAATGGTCTCGTGTATCCAGCGGCTCAGGATAGAAGAGAGTCCTAGAAGTCAACGTCTAATGGAGGATCAATGTGAGTTGGGAATAAGGACTTCAGCTCGGTCCGTGGACTGTTTACGAAGGCGGTAGAGTACTGAGCGAACCTGGAGAGACAGTGATAATGTGTAATGTTGCAGATGGTGATAATGTGTAATGTTGCAGATGGTGATAATGTGTAATGTTGCAGACGGTGATAATGTTTAATGTTGTAGATGGTGATAATGTGTGATGTTGCAGATGGTGATAATGTGTAATGTTGCAAACGGTGATAATGTGTAATGTTGTAGATGGTGATAATGTGTGATGTTGTAGATGGTGATAATGTGTGATGTTGCAGATGGTGATAATGTGTGATGTTGTAGACTTAGTCAATTGTTTTTCAAGATGAGAGAGAGAGAGAGAGAGAGAGAGAGAGAGAGAGAGAGAGAGAGAGAGAGAGAGAGAGAGAGAGAGAGAGAGAGAGAGAGGGAGTAAATTTATCAAGTGTATCTTATCTTCATCAAAACTTCCTTCCTTTTATTCAATTATTCCTTGAAACGCAAATGAGAGACGAGATAATCAACCAATCACGTCGTCCCTGTGGATCAAAACAGAGACGTGTCCACCAATCATACACGCTCTCTTATATTTCAATTTTCCACATCTACATATCAGTAGCCTTTAAATGATTGGCCCCTTCCCTATACGTATTAGCCAATCAGAATCTTGCTAGCACTGCGATTTTTCCCAGACGATCCTGAAACTCAATAAATAAATAAATAAATAAATAAATAAATTAATTAATTAATAAATAAGAATCGCCCAAACAAAAATTCTAAAAATAAAAATCAGACGAAATTTAAAATAACTAAAAATCATAAAATTAACTTTAAAAATTTGTCCTGTGGCATAACCCCACAAAAAATCACAAAAAAATCAACAAAACTACAAAAGATCAACTTGTCCTAATCCTACAATTTTAAGATATTCATAAAAAAAATACCCGACAAATTTAAAGTACTCCTAAAAAATTCCCCAATTACCCTAAAAGTTGTATATAGTTTTATTAGAACCTTTCCTTCACTCCTTTTTTTTTAAGGAAAATAAAATGTTTTCTCCCGCCTTAAATTTATATACACGATAATAATGATGGATCGACTTTTATGATGTATAGTAATGGAGGCTAGGCTTAATGCAAACAGCCAATAACGTTACAGTCTAGGAAGTAACGGGGAATCGTGATTGGTTCATCAGCCGTCTCCTTGGTAGGCAAAGAACCAATCATCTGCTACCGGGAGTCTGTAATTTTGAGGGGATATATTACATGGTTACGTGCCGCCGGGGAAGATTATCTCAGGGTTATACAGCTGTATACTGTATATTAGAGAGAGAGAGAGAGAGAGAGAGAGAGAGAGAGAGAGAGAGAGAGAGAGAGAGAGAGAGAGAGAGAGAGAGAGAGAGAGAGAGAGAGAGAGAGAGAGAGAGAGATTATAATCCCAATATAATAATCTGTAATGAGGGAAGTCCCCCTCCTGACCTTGACTTGGGACGAGTGTCAATCCGTCTGGCTGGGAGTTCTGCCTCTGTCTGTGTGTCTGGGAAGGAGCTGCCGGCCCCTTATATTGGAGGTATCAGCCCGGCAGATGTCACTAATTAACACTCATATGGGTGTGTCGAGACAGCTGTATTTGATCAGGTGCGTGGTGCGGGCTGGAGTGTAGTTTCTTGAGTTAACACGGTCATGTCGCCGGTTTGACTAGTCACAAGGCGGTGAGAACTCTGTTTCATTGTGACCGTGACCTCTGCTGGGTCAGGTCTTAACCTCACTTAATTACGAAGGGTGGGTCAACTTACGTGGGTGTACACCTGCGCATCCGGTTTCTGATATACAAGTACGTGTAGTTCTTCTCTGGGCTGTAAGCTATGGTCTGGTAAACAATCATTACATATCAGGAGCTTTCATTAATACCTGGGGCATTGTGTTTCGTTATTATAATATATACACATACTGTAAACTATTATAAGCGCGGCTAACACTGTGTTCTACTGCCTTAACTGCTCCAAGTTGTGGAGCAGTTCACAGCTGGGTGGACTGTGAGTGCTCCGGTATCGAACCATCGACATAGGAGAGGAGGTGCACAATGTGTCCACTCAGTCGCCACACCCTTTTGTTGTATTAACTTAAAGGAAGTTAGCTTACGTTATATAACATTAGGTTACGTCAGAATATGTTAAGCTACATACGATTTGGTTAGGTTAGGTCAAGTTAGGTTATACAGTATAACGTTAGGTTACGTTTGGTCATGCAAGGTTAATTAGATTAGACAAGATTAGGTTAGGTTAGTAATGATGATTTCCATTATAGTTAACGTCGTGATTACCTACTGTACATGATCATATGTATGTATGTATGTATGTATGTATGTATGTATGTATGTATGTATGTATGTATTGTATGTATGTATGTATGTATGTATGTATGTATGTATGTATAGTTAGTATGTATGTATGTATGTAGGTGTGTGTGTATGTATGTAATAATAATAATAATAAACGGTTTATTAATAGAGTTGCAGCCGGTGGCTGAAAATATACAGACTTACATTTGATTTAGACATAATGATATAATATGCATTGAATACATTTACAGGGCTGTACAGTATAATAAATCAGGAGTTGTTTATTATTTTAACAATAGATGGGATGGTGCTGTTCTTATATCTATCAGTGCGGGCTCTTATGGGCTGAATTATGTTGTAGTGGCGGACTGCGAGAGGTGGGTGGGGGGCTGCCGGTGGCAGGAGGTGGCGATGACGAGGGTGGTGCAGTAGTCCACTGCCAAACCTTTCCAGTGCTTGGTGGTGGAGGTCACTGAGGGATGGCATTTCCAGGGTGGAGAGAGCGTTGGTGTAGCCGGATTATTCTGCGCCGAGCATGATTCTGCAGGCCCTTTTCTGTACCTGTATGTATGTATGTATGTATGCATGTACTTTATGTATGTACTGTACTGTATGTATGTACGCGTCAGTGTGCGTGTGTGACCACCTGAGACAAACACGTGAGATAATATGCAAATGGAGAGGAAATCCCCGTACTACACATCTGCACCTGTAATAATAATAACATTGTGTGATTCTCTTTCCCTCACTCTCTCACTTTTCTCTCAACCAGCAAATATTATTTTCTCACTTAATAAACATGACCACTACTTTCCTCCCTCTCACTCCACTCCACATCACCTCCTCTCACCAACTACATCTCCCCATCACCCCTCCACCACCCCAGCATCCCTCCCCTACCCCCCCTCCACCCCATCACCTCACCAGGACAACATCCTCCCCCGTCAATTTCACCTATCAATCCTCACCAGCCTCACTTCTCCCATCACCCCATCAACTAACCACCCCTTACTATCCTCATCTCCCCCATCAACCCCACCAATTCTCACCTCCCCATCACCTGGCGACACATTGGACCTAAAACCATTAACAACAGAGACTTTATTTTTATTCACAAAGTTTATTTTTTGATTTTTTTCCCAAATAAACTCATAGACTGATGATGAATTTATGAGGACTAAAAAAAAAACTATAATACAATAGATATTTTTTTCTTATGTAGTTTGAATAACATATATGATGAGAGAGAGAGGTGTGTGTGTGTGTGTTTATATGATATGTTCTTGTTTATATTTAAAATATTCCATGTGAATTATCATAATGAGTTAGAAAATAAAGGAGGATATCCAGAATAACTCGGGCGTAAAATCCTAAATATAATACGTTATTGTTCTCTCTCTATATCTCTCTCTTTCTCTCCTTCTTTCTCTAAACCCAATATTTATCACATGTACTCTTCGTTTCCTGGCCGTGGATTTTTTTTTTTAAGTGTGGATTATTTAACACGTGTTCCAAAAATACGTCTGAGGTAACCTAACTCTTTTAAAATATAAGTTAAGCTGTATATTTACGTCAGTTGAATTTGATTAAAAAAAACACCTCTGCTACTGTAATACCGCTCACAGTAAGTGGAAAAAATAATTATATAACAGCTGTATTATATACCACTTAAAAAAGTTACCTTGTACAAAGAAAATGATTAACCTAATGTGTAATGATTGAGTATTAAAATTATCAACAATAACAACAATGATAATAATAACAATAATAATAAAAATAATAACACAATACTACTACTACTACTACTACTACTACTACTACTAATAATAATAATAATAATAATAATAATAATAATAACACTAATAATAATACCCCAATAATGAAAATAGTAATAATAATAATAATAATAACACAAACAACAATAACAACAGCAAACGTAAAGAAGATAACTCAACATAACTCAATAGAACCAAATTACTTCCTGGACCCCTCCTACACGCTCTATACAGACGACTGCCCCATAAAGATGTCTACGGTCAATTTAACACTTATAATAACTATCGAGTCACGGGATATTAGCTGTGAGAGAACGTTCCTTTCCCTCCGGCCAAAATACCGACGTGGGCAGAAGAACTTTATAAAAATGTGCTTAAAAAGAAAGATGCATATACATAACCCAAAGATATACTGTATGATACATAGTCTGCACAAGAAGTATACATAGCTAGGGATTTAGGTGGATTTCGAGGATATATATATATAAATCATGTATTCTTGAGAGAGAGAGAGAGAGAGAGAGAGAGAGAGAGAGAGAGAGAGAGAGAGAGAGAGAGAGAGAGAGATCAAAAACGAAAAGGAAAAAAAAAATCCATGTTACTATGGAAATATAGGAAAAAAAAACGTTACGGGAAATCTCAGCTGGAGTTTTAAAAGAGACGAAGGAAAATAAGTATTTTTTTATATTTCCCTGTTTAAAGATTTCCAATGGTGAACGATAAAGGTACAAACCTAACCTAACCTATATTTGTATTGTGAAGGAGGAGGAGAGGTAGACAAAGGTGAGAGAGGAGGAAAGATGGAGAAAGGTGAGGGAGAGGAGGAGGAGGAGGATGAGAGACGAGGAGGAAAGATGGAAAGGTGAGAGAGAGGAGGAGGAGGAAAGATGGAGAAAGGTGAGGGAGAGGAGGAGGATGAGAGACGAGGAGGAAAGATAGAGAAAGGTGAGGGAGAGGAGGAGGAGGAGGATGAGAGACGAGGAGGAAAGATGGAGAAAGGTGAGAGAGAGGAGGAGGAGGAAAGATGGAGAAAGGTGAGGGAGAGGAGGAGGATGAGAGACGAGGAGGAAAGATAGAGAAAGGTGAGAGGGAGGAGGAAGAGGAGAGATGAAAAAAGGGTTAACATAGCTAAAGTAACTTACATATGTTGTAACACTTACCAGTATTTCATGATATTTACGTTTGAGGTAAAATTTAAGTTGGAATTTCTTCGTCTGTCATATTATGTTGCTTTTCTAATTCCAGTTTATTATTTTTATTATTTTGTTATTGTTATTATTATTTTATTATTATTATTATTATTATTTTGTTGTTGTGGGAATCTTTAGTTTATGAAATATTTTGTTTCCTTTTAGAACATTGTGTCACCGTTCATGTTTTTAAGCTCTTTTATTAGTATATTGTTAACACTGTCTCACCTGGGTTTTTATTATTATGATTTATTTATTTATATTTTTTATTTATTTATTTTTTATTTCTAAACAATTTTGGTTATATTTTGGTTTCTGAGTTTTTTTTTTACTTTTATGCATTTTGTTTAAGTTTCCTTTTCTGTCGATTTTCTTTTTCTTTTATTTTCCTTTAGTTTTCATTTCTCTAAATTTTCTTATATCATTTGCATTAATTCTCTTATTCCTTCACACGTTATCCTCTCATATTTGTGCCTTTATTCTCTCTCTCTCTCCCTCTTCTCTTTATTTTCTCTCTTCTAATCTTCTCATCTTTATTGCTTTAATCCTTTGCCTCTTTTTTCCCCTTACATCCTCTTACTTCTTTATCCACCATCGTCAATACGGTATCAAATTCTTTATAATTATATTCCATTATCTACTTTATTCTTTAGTTATTATTCTTATGGTTTATTCCTTCAAACGGACGAAGAATAAATTATCAAGGTATTATTAGGTATTTTTTAGGTAAATTTAATTCCTGGTTTGGGGAAAAGTTTAATTTATCTGATTAATTGGGCGAAAGAATATAATTTGGGACCCTTTAAAATTCTGGTTTGACGCCATAACGGGAAAGTCTGGGGGGAGGGAAGGGGAGGAGGGTAAGGGAGGACACGTGCACACAAGGCTTCACACCTGCATAAACCTTAAGCTAAGTCACGTGTCTATCTCAGGCAGTGGAGTGACGTCACGGGTCAAGAGGTCACAGAATGGGCCCACCGCCATGTATGACAGAGGGCGATCACACACACGTGACGCAATGGGGGGAAAGAGGAGTGAATGTCAGAGGACGCACGCACACACTTACACACACACACACACACACACACACACACACACACACGCACACACACACACCCACACACACACACACACACACACACACACACACACACACACACACACACACACACACACACACACACACACACACACACACACACACACACACACACACACACACACACCAACGAATTAATTCCCTTCATCCAGCAAACTCAAATTTTACCTTAAGCTGCGTAACAAAATTACAAGATGCTTTAGGAAATTTGTCGAGTGAAAACCCAGCAGGACTTTGATATTGGCTAAGGTGAGATCTTTTCTTGAACGAGTCTCTTTGTGTGTGTGTGGCAGGGATAGAGAGACAGTCGAACGAGAAGAAGAGTAAAAGAAGAAATTGAGATAGATGAGATAAAAGAGAGAAAGAGCGAGGAAAGTGAAAAATTGGAAGGAAAAAGGAGAGGACATATAAATAAGCTTAAACACACATTCAGAAATAACCATCAATCAGACAGATAGACGGACAGACAACCAAATATAGCATATAATGAAACGAGATGATATATTCCCCTTGAGTTTGACACATGACCGCCCTAACTCTACTATTACCGTGTGTGTGTGTGTGTGTAAGGATGTTCTATTAACAGGTAAAAAAAAAAAAAAAAATCTCAAATAAGAATAATGCTGACTACCTCTCACTACACACACATCTCCACTACTTTAAACAGGGAGTAACATACTATAATCCGTAGCAAGCAAACACACGACCAAACACCAAACCATTTAAAGCAGGGGTGTCAAACTCATTTGCCAAGGCGGGCCAGATTTAATATGAGTACACAGTATGCGGGCCAAGTAACATAATTATGAGCACTTCGCAACCTCTTAGGTGAGTAGGACGACAAAATAAGGAAGGTGGATTTAGTCTGCGCTCGTGTGAAACCCTTAAAAACAAACCAATCAAGTGTTTACTTACCTTGATCAATCTTACTGTTTGCTACTGCTGCTTCCTGAGCTGTAGCAACCTTCAGTATTGAATTAAGGTGCGCATCAGTAAGTTGAGACCGAAGCCGAAACTTGTTCAAGTTCATCACAGAAAAGAGTTGTTCACAGACATATGTACTTCCGAACATTGACATAATCTTTGAGGCAAAACATTTAATCCTGGGATAATTTGGTCCAAAATATTGATAAAATGTGCCACCATCAACACTCGAAAACTTGTTCCTCAACACAGAATCACACTAGTACTTGAATGACTGGCCAAGCGAGAGCCTGCCGCGTCAGAGTTTTAATGTCTAATACCTGTACTGTACGGAGTGTATACGTGAACAGTAGTCAGTCGGCCCGTCTCACAACTCGTACAGTGACGCGCTTACAACCACAATTAACCGTTAAAACCATCTCTAGTCTTATTGTTCTTTCATTGGTGATGTTGATTGAATATTTTGTTCTAGGAAACAGCGGATTATTTTATTCAGCTGAGGCATCCACTCACTATTTAGTTTAAGCTCCTCAAGGTAAGGCTGGAGCAGCAAATGGGCCTCGGGCCGCATGCAAGAGTGTGTCGGGCCGCATGTTTCACACCCCTGATTTAAAGTGTTACCCCCCCACCCCCCCAAAGTGATTACGTAAAGGCACAAGAACGGATTTAAAGGGGAACATCCATCACTTTAAAGGAACGGTAACTCCCCTTAAGGGCACGACAGAAGCTATTTAATGGGACGTCAAATATTTCAAAAGTAAACCAAGAAATTTTACTATACGCTTCGAGTCTCTTTAAGTAGGTATAAAGGGACATAATGTTATTTTATAAGTAGCACAAAATTTTCTCTCAGAGGGTCGTAAGTATCATTGACTTTTGAGTATAATGAATTAGTACCCTACGATGACTTAACTCCTTCGGGGATTTGATTTAACCTCTCGAGTACGATGACTTAACCCCTTCAGAAATATGACTTAACCTCTTGAGTATGATGACTCACCTGACGCCTAGCTATCCTCTCATTCACTCTCACCTGACGCCTAGCTATCCTCTCATTCACTCTCACCTGACGCCTAGCTATCCTCTCATTCACTCTCACCTAACGCCTAGCTATCCTCTCATTCACTCTCACCTGACGCCTAGCTATCCTCTCATTCACTCTCACCTGACGCCTAGCTATCCTCTCATTCACTCTCACCTGACGCCTAGCTATCCTCTCATTCACTCTCACCTGACGCCTAGCTATCCTCTCATTCACTCTCCACTTGACGCCTAGCTATCCTCTCATTCACTCTCACCTGACGCCTAGCTATCCTCTCATTCACTCTCACTTGACGCCTAGCTATCCTCTCATTCACTCTCTCACCTGACGCCTAGCTATCCTCTCATTCACTCTCACCTGACGCCTAGCTAACTATCCTCATTCACTCTCACTTGACGCCTAGCTATCCTCCTCATTCACTCTCACCCCTGACCCTTCCGCTATCCTCCTCTAGGAAATTTCACTCTCCACTTCACCTAGCTATCCTCTCATTCACTCTCACCTGACGCTAGCTATCCTCTCCATTCCTCTTACCTGACGCCTAGCTATCCTCTCATTCACTCACCCCTGACGCCTAGCTATCCTCATTCACTCTCCACCTGACGCCTAGCTATCCTCTCATTCCTCCACCTGACTCCTAGCTATCCTCTCATTCCTCCCACCTGACGCCTAGCTATCACTCTCATTCACCTCTCACCTGGCCTTGAATATCCTCCTCATTCCTCCCACCTGACGCCTAGCTATCCTCTCATTCCTCTCACCTGACGCCTAGCTATCCTCTCATTCCTCCCACTGACGCCTAGATATCCTCTCATTCACTCTCACCTGACTCCTAGCTATCCTCTCATTCACTCCCACCTGACGCCTAGCTATCCTCTCATTCACTCTCACCTGACGCCTAGGTATCCTCTCATTCACTCTCACCTGACGCCTAGCTATCCTCTCATTCACTCTCACCTGACGCCTAGCTATCCTCTCATTCACTCTCACCTGACTCCTAGCTATCCTCTCATTCACTCTCACCTGACGCCTAGCTATCCTCTCATTCACTCTCACCTGACTCCTAGCTATCCTCATTCACTCCCACCCTGACGCCTAGCTATCCTCATTCCTCTCACACCTGACTCCCTGCTTCTATCACTCTGTTCACTCTCACCTGACTCCTAGCTATCCTCTTCCTCTCACTGACGCCTAGCTATCCTCTCATTCCCACTCTCACCTGACTCCTAAGTTATCCTCATTCCTCTCCACCTGACTCCTAGCTATCCTCTCATTCACTCTCACCTGACTCCTAGCTATCCTCTCATTCACTCTCACCTGACTCCTAGCTATCCTCTCATTCACTCTCACCTGACGCCTAGCTATCCTCTCATTCACTCTCACCTGACTCCTAGCTATCCTCTCATTCACTCTCACCTGACTCCTAGCTCTCCTCTCATTCACTCTCACCTGACTCCTAGCTATCCTCTCATTCACTCTCACCTGACTCCTAGCTATCCTCTCATTCACTCCCACCTGACGCCTAGCTATCCTCTCATTCACTCTCACC
This sequence comes from Homarus americanus, assembly GCF_018991925.1. Lineage (NCBI taxonomy): Eukaryota > Metazoa > Arthropoda > Malacostraca > Decapoda > Nephropidae > Homarus > Homarus americanus. The sequence continues at coordinate 5,268,606 of NW_024739403.1, forward strand.
TGACTCCTAGCTATCCTCCTCATTCACTCCCACCCTCAGGTCCTCTAGATAGCTCCTCTCATTCACTCTCACCTGACTCCTAGCTTCCTAACTCCCATGATCCTTTCATCCCCATCCTTTCCTTATTTTTTGTTTTGTTTTTTGTTTTTACGGGGATAAGCCCACCCGGGCACAGGTTACTGACCCACATCAGGGCCTGGGGGGGGGAATATAATAATAATAAAAATAATAATAATAATAATAATAATAATAATAATAATAATAATAATAATAATAATAATAATAATAACTATTATTATTATAATAATAATTAATAAATATTAATAACAAAATACTAAAAAAAAATATTAAACATAATCATAATCATAAATAAATACAAAATTGAAAAAATAAATCAAGAATGACAAGTGATAAACATTATGTATGTTGTATTGTCAAAGTAAGAGAAACAATTGAGACCCTGTAATTGTGTGTAAATGAGGCAGAAAGTCAGATCAGCAACCTGGGACTTGGTCACAATTTTCGTGATGTCATATGGCAGCAGGGTCTACCATTAGACAACACATTATGCTTCCAATATCTTCCCAGGCGGTAGTACCTCCCTGTTTGGTAGCTGCCTACTACCTACTACCTACTGTTGGGGGAGTGGAGGTGTTGGGGGAGTGGAGGCGGTGGGGGAGTGGAGGTGAGGGAGTGGGTGTTGGGGATTGGAAGTGTTGGGGAGTGGAGGTGTTGGGGGAGTGGAGGCGGTGGGGAGTGGAGGTGTTGGGGGATTGGAAGTGTTGGGGAGTGGAGGTGTTGGGGAGTGGAGGTGTTGGGGAGTGGAGGCGGTGGGGGAGTGGAGGTGTTGGAGTGGAGGCGGTGAAGTGGAGGTGTTGGGAGTGGAGGTGTTGGGGGAGGTGGTGGGAGAGTGGAGGTGTGGCAAATGCCAGTACCCATATTCAAAAAGGGAGACAGAGCATCAGCGTCAAATTACCGGCCGATCAGTTTGACGTCAGTAGTGGGGAAATTTCTTGAATCAATTATAGCAGATAACATCCGATCGCATTTAGAGAAAAGCAAATTAATCTACGACTCTCAACATGGGTTTACAAAGGGAAAATCTTGTCTAACAAATCTGCTGACATTTTTTAGGAAAGTCTTCGAGGTAGTAGATAATGACGAAAATTACGATGTTATTTACTTAGACTTTAGCAAAGCATTTGACAGAGTACCGCATCAGAGGCTTCTGAGAAAAATTAAGGCTCATGGTATCGAGGGGAAAGTTTTAAATTGGATAAAATCATGGCTCCCCGATAGAACGCAGAGGGTCAGCGTAGATGGTGTTAAATCTGAGTGGGGTCGTGTAACCAGTGGGGTTCCCCAGGGGTCAGTACTAGGCCCACTCTTGTTCATAATCTACATAAACGATCTAGATACTGGGATCAGCAGTGACATAAGCAAGTTTGAGGATGACACCAAAATAGGGTAGCAGATTAATTCAGGGCAGGATGCAAATGCATTACAGGAGGATCAAAATAAACTGCAGGGGTGGTCTGAAAAATGGCAAATGAAATTCAACACCAGCAAGTGCAGCGTACTTAATATTGGAAGAACAAATACTGTCAATGTATACAGCCTTAACAACATCAACCTAGAGAAGTCGACTTGTAAAGAGACCACAAAGAGGGTACTTAAGCGGACCTACGGCCTAGAAAACAGTGCGTTAATGTTCGAAATAAGGCAAACAGAGTATTGGGTTTTATATCTAGAAGTGTAAGTAATAAGAGTGCAGAGGTCTTATTGCAACTATATCTTGCGCTAGTCAGGCCGCACCTCGATTATGCGGTTCAGTTCTGGTGCCCTTATTATAGAATGGATATCAATTCACTAGTGTCGGTGCAGCGAAGAATGACGAAAATGATTCAGGGACTTAGAAACCTTCCATATCAGGATAGGTTAAATAAACTAAACTTGCATTCCCTAGAAAGACGAAGAGTGCGCGGTGATATGATAGAAGTATTCAAGTGGGTGAAAGGAATCAATAAAGGTGATATAGATAAAGTTCTTATAATATCCGAGCAGGATAGGACTCGGAACAACGGATTCAAGTTGGATAAGTTTAGGTTTAGGAGGGAGATAGGAAGGAACTGGTTTACAAATAGGGTGGTGGACGAGTGGAATAAGCTTAGCAACTTTGTAGTAAGTGCTGGAACGCTGGAAAGTTTCAAAGGGAGGCTGGATAGATTCATGGATGAAAGAGAGTGGTAGTAACTCTCGACAGGAGCTGCCATGCACAGGCCAACCGGCCAATTGCAGACTCCTTATTTTCTTATGTTCTTATGTTCTTATGTGTTGGGAGGGGAGTGGAGGGGTTTGAGTGGGAGTAGACTGGGGGCAGATGAATGAACATACCTCGAGCTTAAAGGGGGTGGAGTTACCCGATAGCCTACCTGTGTGGGCGTCGTCTACCTCAAATGTGCTGCTGTGCTAATGAAATCACTCACCTGACATTACCTGACTCGCAGTAACTTAGCCTAACTTAATCTAACTTAGTCAAATCTAACCTAATTGAGTTTGACTTCATTCATCTATATCTAACCTAAACTAACCTAACCTATTCTAGCCTAATCTAACCTAACTAAAGCAAGCTAATCTAACCTTACCTACCCTAACATTAACCTAATCGCACGACAACACAGGAAAGCTACTGAGTATTTCGTGTAATGCCGTGGAAAATGGAGGGTTTGACAGAGAGAGAGAGAGAGAGAGAGAGAGAGAGAGAGAGAGAGAGAGAGAGTTATAAAAGGATTACATCCAGTATGTCTCCACATAGTAAAATTTTGCTCTCTCTCTCTCTCTCTCTCTCTCTCTCTCTCTCTCTCTCTCTCTCAGGCATGAGAAACAGACGCCACCCATGCGTGTTGAGTAGACCCCACCCCCATGTCTCCACCAGCCTGCCCCTCCCTGCCTGGTGGAAGTAAGACACGTGCATCTGGATCACGTGTTGGCTCTGTGACTAGTGGGAGGTGGTCCAGTTTGAGGGGGGAGGTGTGAATTTACTATTTAATGTACAGAGGGTAGATAGACAGATAGATAGATAGATAGATAGATAGATAGATAAGGAAAACACACACACACAAGTAAAAAAAAAAAAAAAAAAAAAATATATATATATATATATATATATATATATATATATATATATATATATATATATATATATATATATATATATATATATATATATATATATATAGACAACAAACAGATAAATAATAAAAATAAATAAATGTTAATTGGTGGCTCAAGTTAAGGAGGAGATGTGAAGGACCCGGTTGTGACATGTCTTTGTAAGGGGAGGAAATGGGGAAAGGGGAGAGGGAAGAGGGAGAGAAGAGGGAAGAGGAAGGGGAAGGGGAAGGGGAAAGGAAGGGGAAAGGGAAGATTCCTTCATCTTAGAATTTCCCGTCATCAAGATGACTTAAAATCATTGAGTACGATGACTTAACCTCTTGAGTACGATGACTTAATTTCTTGAGTACGATGACTTAACCTCTTCATTACGGTAACTTAACTTCTTGAGTACGATGAACTTAACCCTTGAATACGATGATTTAACCCTTGATATGATGACTTAACCCCTTGATTACGATAACTTAAGCCTTTGATTATGTCTCAACCCCTTCGAATACGATGACTTAACCCCTTAATACGATGACTAAACTCCTCGAAAAAGACGAAAAATACAGAAATAAAGAGAGAGAGAGAGAGAGAGAGAGAGAGAGAGAGAGAGAGAGAGAGAGAGAGAGAAATGCATATCACATGAAAAGAGGCAGGAATTGCGACACATAACCTGACTGCCGACTCTCTCTCTTTATTTCTATGTATTTTTCGTCCTTTTCGAGGAGTTTAGTCATCGTATTAAGGGGTTAAGTCATCGTATTCGAAGCGTGATTACCACCTAATTACGGATTATACTGTAGACTAACCCAACCCTTATTGTGGCAGGGATTATTATCTTAACACAGAAGGGTGGTGATAATTGATAACAGTGACGGTGTGGTGGTGATAATTGATAACAGTGGTGGTGTGGTGGTGATAATTGATAACAGTGACGGTGTGGTGGTGATAATTGATAACAGTGACGGTGTGGTGGTGATAATTGATGAACAGTGACGGTGTGGTGGTGATAATTGATAAGTGGTGTGGTGGTGATAATTGATAAACAGGTGTGGTGGTGATAATTGATAATTGATAACAGTGACGGTGTGGTGGTGAGGTGTGGTGTGTGATAATTGATAACAGTGACGGTGTGGTGGTGATAATTGGTGACGGTGTGGTGGTGATAATTGATAACAGTGACGGTGTGGTGGTGATAATTGATAACAGTGACGGTGTGGTGGTGATAATTGATAACAGGACGGTGTGGTGGTGATAATTGATAACAGTGACGGTGTGGTGGTGATAATTGATAACAGTGACGGTGTGGTGGTGATAATTGATAACAGTGACGGTGTGGTGGTGATAATTGATAACAGTGACGGTGTGGTGGTGATAATTGATAACAGTGACGGTGTGGTGGTGATAATTGATAACAGTGGTGGTGTGGTGGTGATAATTGATAACAGTGAAGGTGTGGTGGTGATAATTGATAACAGTGAAGGTGTGGTGGTGATAATTGATAACAGTGAAGGTGTGGTGGTGATAATTGATAACAGTGAAGGTGTGGTGGTGATAATTGATAACAGTGAAGGTGTGGTGGTGATAATTGATAACAGTGACGGTGTGGTGGTGATAATTGATAACAGTGGTGGTGGTGGTGGGTGGCGGTGGTAAAATTTTGCCTGTAAAAAAAATATCACTACTACGGTAAGTCGTAAATTGTCTTGTAAATTAACCGGATACCATTTTCAGTTTACAGGAGCGTAGAATTTGCTGACTCAATCGTAAAAAAAAATATGAAAATATGACGTATCAGACTAACTGCCTCGTGAATTATTAATGCAAAAAAGGTGGATTAATTTTACAGTTTTGTAAATGTGCTGTAAATAAATCTATCATGACTATTGCTTTGTAAATCAACTGTAAAAAGTGGGTAGATGATTGGTGTGTGTGTGTGTGTGTGTGTGTGTGTGTGTGTGTAAAGGTGCTGTAAAAGTATATAACATACAGTATATTGTGTCCTAAATGCACTGTAAATATGAAAATTGGATTTACATCTTCATAATGCCACTGTAAATCATATTGTAAAAAAGTGGATTAGCTTAACACTGTAAATTTCATGTTAAAAAAATTATAACTTTGTACTGTATATTTGTTAATCTCCAACGATAAGCTTACAGAAATAATACAGCTTTGTATTTCTACCATGAAAAATCTACGGCAGGTTTATTACATTTTGAAATTCTACTGTAAAATACAGTACATAGCTTTTTAAGAGTCATAAAATCTGACCCAAATTCAAAGCTATGTAACTGTCATAAAAATCTGTACCAGAATTATAGCTTTGTAACTGTACCATAAAAAAAATCCGGCCCAGACTATTAGCATTGTAATTGTAGCATGAAATCTGAACTAGACTTAAAACTTTGAAAATAAGCTGAAAAAATCTGTATCCAATTTATGACTTGTAATTATTCTACAAAAAATCTGAATCAGCCTAACAGATTTATAATCTTGCTGCCAAAATATTCTTAACCCAGTTTATGATTTTAATTTTACTCCACGGAAAAAATCTGGATTATTTTTTTTTCACAATTGAAATTTTCATCATGTAAAAAAAAATATATATATATACCTTTCACAAATGATTTTCTTCAATTATCAAAAAAAAAAGTGTGTAAAAATTTAATTTACATTTTAATTCATTCATCAAAAAATACACAATAAATTCTTGGTATATTTTTCCTATCATTTATTTAATGCTAAAACGTGTATCGTGTCCCTATTAAATAACTCACATGATTCAATGCTTTTATATTTTTCATTTATTTCCTTTATTATATGCTTTATTTTATTTGCCATTTTATCGTTCATATATCTATTTTTGTATGGGTTCTGAAGCGATACAATTATTATTATTTCTTTTTTAAGAAAAGAGTTGTAAAAAAAAGAGAGAAATATTGTACGTTTATTTTTGATGGATAATAACAATGATATGAAAAAATATATATTTGATGAGATTATCCCCTTGAGTACGATAACTTAACCCCTTGGGCACAATAATTGTCCCCTTGAGTACGATAATTTACCCCTTGAGTACTTTAACATAACCCTTTGAGTACGATAATTCAACCCCTTGATTAAATATCGTATATACTCCCACGGATGAACTTAATCTACTCAAGGGATTAAATCATAATACTCAATCAATTAAGACAGCATATAAACTGTAATTTATTGTTTTTTCATTCGTGATCGTAAGTTGTCATCATTTATCGACACGGACCCAACACACAGATACCGATAAGACCTGATTGATAAAATAAGATAAAAGTTTTCATTTCTGAGAGTCTGGATCGACCAAACGGTAATAACGAGATACGGATACAAGGGGCCCAGGATTCGTTCATTAACTCAGCCAATAAGGGAATGACCAATAACAGAATGCTGGCAAATAACCCGAAGGCCAATTAATTCCATAAATGGCCCGTAATGACTCACTGGGGCGTAGTATGGTAACGAGATGCAGGGTATTTATGATTACCTGAATGTCCAACTTAAATGGCCTTACCTGTACTGATTGCTAATTACGCCGAGATGTTGATGGATTTATTGGCTTTGAAATAGTCAGTTGTAGGAGGAATTTTGTCCAGGGATGGGAGGAATTTTTTGTATGGTGGGGTTTGGTCCAGAGGGATTTTATCCGATAGCATTTTGTCCGATGGTATTCTGTCCAGCGGCTTTCTGTCCAATGACATTCTGCCCGGGGAGGGGAAGGTGGGAGGGTAGGAAAAGTATGTCAAGGTAGTGGTGAATGAGAGAAAGAGAAAGAGAGAGAGAGAGAGAGACTTTAAGCCAATGTCAACACAGAGACGTGTGGGTGTATTGACGTCATTAATACGTCAGCACCATTGAGCGAGCAGCCCTAGAGAGATGGGGGGGAAGAAGGTTGCTTTGTGGGACTTACACTTAAGAGGGGACTAAGAGGAGGGGAAGGTTGAGAGGGAGGGGAGAGGGGGGTGGGATTAAAATTGGAAATTGAGTAGAACTAACATTGGCTGGCTAGTGAGTGGGTAGAGGAGGGTGTGGCCCGAGGCTCTCTCTCTCACAATACACCTTCATTAACTCATTCACACCTTATCCCCTCAACCCACCTCTAAAATTCTCTTTCGCCGGTCTGGCAACACACAACAACAGCAGCAGCAGCAGACAAACAGCAGCAGACAACAGCAGCAGGCAATAACAGCAGCAGACAGCAGCACCAGCAGGCAACAACAGCAGCAGCAGCAGACAAACAACAGCAGCAGCGTCCACCAACAGAATGAAATTTCAATGGCTCTTCGAATAATGTGTTGAATATTCAAATTGAGTACCTCAGTCTGGCGCTGACGAGATTATGAAGGTAGTCCTGTCCCTCCCAGCTGCTGCACCACACACACACACACACACACACACACACACACACACACACACACACACACAGTAAGCTCAATCGCCTCCTACGTCTTGTTTGGTTTGGATTTCATCTACACAACTTCAAAGACGTCGAACTGAAGGAGCCTTATGAAAATCCTCTACAGTGTCAGTGGAGGGATGGAAGGAGGGAGTGTGTGGGAGTGGGTTGAGGGAGTGGTAGGAGGGGAAAAGGGAGGGACGGAAGGAGGGAGTGGGAGGGAGTGACGAAAGGGGAAGGTGAGTGGGAGTGTGTAAAAGGAGTGTGTGTGTGGGAGAGGATTGGAGGCGGAATGGGAGAAGGAATACTGAGGGTGTGAGGGGAAGGGAGAAAGGGGGAGGAACAGGGGAAGAGGAAAAAGGGATTGCAAGGGAGAGAGAAGGAAGAGGGGGGAGGAAAAGGAGATTGCGAGGGAAAGAGGAGGAAGAGGGGGAAAGGGAAAAAAAGGAAAGAACAGAAAAGGAAGAGGGAGAGAGAAAGAAAAAAGGAGGGAGAATGAGAGCGAAAGAGAAAGGATGGAAGCGAAGAAAGTTACCAATAATAAAATTAATCTTCATCCAGTACACAGCTGTTGCCTCCCCACCACAATTAGCTGACAAAAAAATATAGCCTCTTTTCCCAAGCTAATATTGCCCTGTGGAGGAGCGGATCGCCTTTATATAATGACAGATTAGCTTTTCCACTCCGGGTCTATTAGCTTTACCCTTCTAAGTAATCTCTCGGTAAAATGACATAATTAGCTCAGTTTGCTCACATTATTAGCTTCATGTGATAGCATTTCTGATTAATAAAGTTTTAACACTGCTTAACAATGCCTTACACAGATTTACAATAGTACCTAACACAGCTTGACAACACTTAAAACAGCTTGAAAACACAGCAACAGGAAGTGGAGTTGATGAAGTGTGAGTGAATGATTGGTACGACTTTAGTTTCCAGAAAAGAAAATGTTTCACTGCTGTGACTCCGAGAAAAATAACACGCGTCAGCTGGTGGACACACACACACGTTATTCTTTATGAAATTTTGAAAGAAAACAACTCATGATAAATTAAATCAAGGGCCAAGTGACGGAAATAAAAAAAATACCACAAAACACAGATTAATTATCATTACTAATTACAATGAATGAACAGGTAAATAGGTATAGGTAACACTGATCTGATATAACCTTCAACAGTTACCTCAGGGAGAAGAGGTGTGAAGTATCCAGAATTAAAATTAAAATCTCGACTTTAGAAGAGACATGAAGTTAACGCGACAGGAATACATGGAGCACTTAACTTGATGAGGAGGAGGAGGAGAAGAAGGAAGAGGGAGAGGAGGAGGAAGAGGGGGAGGGAAGAAGTGGTACAGAGGAGAAGGGAAGAAGGTAAAAGACAGAGGAGGAGGAAGAAAGGAGAAATTGTAAGGTGGGGCGAGAGAGAGGAAAAGAGATAGAAGGTGAAGGTGAAGGAGAAAGAGAAGGAGAAGGTGAAGAGGGCGGAGAAAAGAGGAAGAGAGATAAATGGACGAAGAGATAAAGGTTAAATAGACAGATTATTATTATTTCTCAAGATGTTTTAGCTAAATGAAATAAACACACACACACACACAATAACTTGTAATAAACCAGTGTATTCACTCCCAGTAAACACTACTCCTTGCACTGTCACTATGTTGAAATGAACTGTAGTTTGAGCTTTTCCCCATCTAGTTATTATATATCTTATTTGTATCACTTATGTTACTTGTATATTATTTGTAATTCGAAACCCATTCCCCAAATATGTAACTGTATATTTTCAGCCTTCTGGCTGCCAAGCTCTTTCAATAAACCGTTAATTATTACTATTACACATATACACACACACACACACACACACACACACACACACACACACACACACACACACACACATCACTCCTATTAATCATTTCCAACCAACATAAATAACTTTCCCTATATTCAAATTCCAAATTCGAAATAAAAACTTTGCCTGTCAACAACTTCACAAATGATAGTCAAGTAGAACAATCCTTCAAGTATATAGTCTGAGCAGATTAGGCAGCAGCTAAATAGAAGAAGAAGAAGAAGAAGAAGAAGAAGAAGAAGAAGAAGAAGAAGAAGAAGAAGAAGAAGAAGAAGAAGAAGAAGAAGAAGAAGAAGAAGAAGAAGAAGAAGAAGAAGAAGAAGAAGAAGAAGAAGAAGAAGAAGAAGAAGAAGAAGAAGAAGAAGAAGAAGAAGAAGAAGAAGAAGAAGAAGAAGAAGGAAGAAGAAGAAGAAGAAGAAGAAGGAAGAAGAAGAAGAAGAAGAAGAAGAAGAAGAAGAAGAAGAAGAAGAAGAAGAAGAAGAAGAAGAAGAAGGAAGAAGAAGAAGAAGAAGAAGAAGAAGAAGAAGAAGAAGAAGAAGAAGAAGAAGAAGAAGAAGAAGAAGAAGAAGAAGAAGAAGAAGAAGAAGAAGAAGAAGAAGAAGAAGAAGAAGAAGAAGAAGAAGAAGAAGAAGAAGAAGAAGAAGAAGAAGAAGAAGAAGAAGAAGAAGAAGAAGAAGAAGAAGAAGAAGAAGAAGAAGAAGAAGAAGAAGAAGAAGAAGAAGAAGAAGAAGAAGAAGAAGAAGAAGAAGAAGAAGAAGAAGAAGAAGAAGAAGAAGAAGAAGAAGAAGAAGAAGAAGAAGAAGAAGAAGAAGAAGAAGAAGAAGAAGAAGAAGAAGAAGAAGAAGAAGAAGAAGAAGAAGAAGAAGAAGAAGAAGAAGAAGAAGAAGAAGAAGAAGAAGAAGAAGAAGAAGAAGAAGAAGAAGAAGAAGAAGAAGAAGAAGAAGAAGAAGAAGAAGAAGAAGAAGAAGAAGAAGAAGAAGAAGAAGAAGAAGAAGAAGAAGAAGAAGAAGAAGAAGAAGAAGAAGAAGAAAGAAGAAGACGTAACAGTACCTTCCTCACATATATTTTACGGCTTCTGCAATCATGTGCAAAAGGCAGCGTCTCACACACAGTATCAATGGTAAACAACTCAATGTTTCCAGTTCGCCAGACGGATTGAATTCTGATACACAAAGCCCACCTGGGAGGAAACTTTCAACAGGTGTTGCGACATAAACCATCTGAAAGAAATATTTACGACGTATATGTAGGAGGAAATATTTCAATTTGTGTTGATGGATATTGCTATTGGATTTTTCAGACGTTGTGAACGTGTGTTTCTCTTTGGCTGGAGTTGTGAGAACTTCTCCAACTGTTTTGCTTAAATATTTTATAATGATGGAGTTTCAAATGGAAGCAGAAATAAATTTTTCCAATGGTCTCAAATATTTCTTTCGATATTTTATCATCCCTTACACAAAGATAAATTCTCATAGCTTCGTAAGTTAAATTTTATCCTCTAACTCGAGTTACGATAACTTATTTAACTAGTTGACTTAGGCTGCAGCAGAAAGGAGTATTCTCAAAGGTTCTTACACAGAGTTTTCTCCCGAACCTTGATAAGATGCATCTGACCAGCTCACAAAGATATGATGGAAATAAAAATAGTTAATTTACCTCAAAATTTAACTGACAAAAAACAGAGCAAATTCTTTATCCTTAACTTAAGAAATACTTTAATATAAACTTTTGAAAATGTAGTTTGTTCATTACAATAGTTTAACCCTTCAGTACACATTAGGGTTGCCTTGCGCCTTGTGTGCAAAAACAGTCCCCCCCAAAAAAAAATTTAAAAAAATCCTTTTATAATAACAATTTTCAGCATAGAATTAAAAAAAAAAACGAAGGAACAGCAAAGTAAAATCCTCCTTTTGTTTACTGTATAGAATGTTAAACTTTAACTTCATTTAAAGTGAACTTCACATATGTGGTGAGCAACAGAAATTAACGCATGTGGAATTCATCTGCATCGAAAGCATAAAAAGCATTTGTATTGTACTAAAATACACGAACCTTACCTCCATAAACCACATTTAAGTTAGTTATTCTTTTGATCATTGTAACCTAACCCAACTTAACCCAGCCTCCAAGCTAACATTGTCATAAACCTTGATTTACCTCAGTACCTGACGTTACCACCGCAAAGGTTCCCAGTACTGGCGGGTCAGTAGTGTCAGTAAGATAGATGCAGTAAAAAAAAAAAAAAAATCATGTTCCCAGGCAAAGCAAAAGGCTCAGTAATATACAGTTGTTGTACTATTTATAATCATGAATGATACTGCTACATTTATTCATTTAATTCCAGTCTTTTTTTAATTCAAAACAACATAGAATATTGTATTAATGTATTTTCAATCCCTGGAACTATTTATAACTTTAGATGTGCAAATTACAAAATTACATCCTATTATAATGATTACAACTGTGAAACTGACACACTGTGTACTTGCCATGTACAGAAGTTTGAACCCGTAGAAAAATAAACTACTGTTAGATACAAGCATACATTAAGACCATCAATATTCAACTATTGTTAAGGTTAAAGTCTATTATTCCTTCAAACATATTTCGGTTACCAATTACTTTCATCCCTGAAAAATCTGAAAACTGATAACTTTAAAATAATCCCAAAAGATCACAAATGAATAACGTGGCTGACGACTTATCCATACCTCGATTACCAAAGACTTTCAGTCCTAAATTTTCAGAATGATTATTGACAAATTCTTGAGATATGGTTCTTCACTTGTCACTTACCACTAGTATACTGTCTCCAATACTAAACAAATCAACATTTTAATATACACGGGATGGTAGCAAGGAGAGGATATCATGTCCACAAACTGTCTACAACAATGATATATCCGGGATTGATCTGGTGGGCAAAGGTAGAGAAACTCCCCTTAATAGTTAATAAATTCCCCTACATAATAGTTTTACTCCACTGCCTTTACCAGATGATGTCAGGAAAAATGTCTACCCTTGCTGGCCCCCTCCCTCTACCCTCCTGATCCCTTATTCTATAGACAGACAAAATGACGCGTCTGGCCATTTGAAGAGGATACATGTTGTCGCTTGTCACAGTCAGCGGGATACTTTAACTGTGGCATTTTTGTGAGTTACGTGTGTAATGGAGTTGTATTTTGAAGAGTTAAACCAGGTAGACGGGTTGTCACCGTGTCAAGAGAAAACCTGCTATTCGAACTTTAGAGACTCCCTCTTTTTTATCACAATTAAACCTAGAATATACACTCTATTATCCTCTTGTAGGAGAACAATATAATATAGCACAAATAATTTTTCAGGCAAGATATTTCCATCCGCTTGCAGTACAAATAAACCTACATACGCAACTTTATTATTGAAGGTCTCTGAGTAGCCACACATCTCTCGTAATGCCTTTTAAGAGAAGAAATGTAGTCGAGAGTACATGGCATATCGAAACAACAACCCTAAGATTCTACCTTAATAATATACATTCAGTCAGTCAAGGGAGAATACTAACGAACATTGTCTTAGAGAATCTCAACCCAGGGAGGTGAATTTACTTTGAAAACTGTGTGTAAATTTCTTGGTGTGTGTGTGTGTGCGAAGGGGGATTTATTTTCAAATATTTATATTCTCTCACACACACACACACATACTTATGAGAGGAAAAAAAAACCCTACGATTATTTCGCTCTCAGAATCCACACCCTATCCGACTTACTGTACAAGAGCCTTTCATAAACAGACATTCGTATCCCGCCACTACTCAGTCACGTCCGCCAACAAATAAAAAACAAACTCCATTTCCCCTCAACTTAACACGGCCTGGTTTGATTCTCCCACGTTGGCCTTTTTTAGTCGGAGAAAATTTGAAAGGAATCATTTTTCTTTCGCGCGCGCGTGTGTGTGTGTGTGTGTGTGTGTGTGTGTGTGTGTGTGTGTGTGTGTGCGCAAATTATGTACGATTTAATTCGACTACAAATAGGACTTCAATTTGACATTTATATACAGTATATAAATAAATTTTTACATTGACAATTATAATTACTTCACTTCTATATATTCTTTACACATAACTAAACTTTTACATTTCATTTTACCTCAAACCCAAAATTTCTAAGAGTAATATTACACGTATGGCAATTATCTACTTTAAATTATATATATCGTATACTGTACCAGGTATATATTTATTTCTTCTGCATAAACAGCTATATAACATCTACATATATGGATCGGTGAGTGACATACTGTACGTATTTAACATAGATTGTGCGTTGTTATTCCTGTAATATATATTTTCAATTGACTTTTTTCGTTTCAGATAAACGTGAGTTCAGCCTAAGCTTGTAAACATACAGGTCAGTGCCGTAGAGTTAACAAGGCAAACTAATACAATATTTTATCGTTTTAATAAAAAAAATTTTGTGCAAGAAACGAATTTATTTATTCTATTTACTGAGTAAATTTTATATGTATACAAATATATGACTCTTTCAATTACGTGCTAGGACATGTATCAGTTTAATTAATTTGTTCATTATTTAATTTATTCGTTTAATTAGTTTGACCGTGAGTCAAGATGATTAAAACTTTTGACTTCCTCTCCCCCTCCCTTAAGGCACTCTTCCCCACCTCCCTCTCAATAACCCTCACCTCTCTCAAACCAATAGACATGTTGTTCCCTCCCCTCCTCTCTCACCAATAAACACCTTGTGCCCCTCCCCCCACCCATCACCCCTCACCACCACCACCCTCCGTCATCTTACAAGGGTTCCAACACTATTGTCTCCCTTAACTGCAGGTATAAGGAAAACATCTAACCAGCTGCTCACTACACCTCACAAACACGTCGATATCGTAGCCCAGTTCCCACTTTAATTGAAAACATTTTCTTTTACCTCAATGAAGTAAAAAGAAAAAAATGAATCTTTGAGGAGTCGAAACTAGGAAGCGAGACTAAACGACTTATATTTATGTTTATTTACCTATGAATTTACCTATTTACTTATGAATCTATCTATTTACCTAAGAATCTATTTACCTATGAATCTATCGATTATCTTTATCTAAATATTAGTATTACCTTCTGTTTACATAGACCACTATCTATTGTTTACCATTAACCTCTGTTCACCATTCTCTCTGCTTCACCATTATTCTTGTTCAAATAACCTTTTTCTTTTTCTTCCATGGTTTCAGTAATAGGATACAGGGTGACCTTGGCTAAGAGTCACACTAAGGTCAAAAGGTCAAAGAATGCGAAAACTGATTGCAGTAATTGGAATAACTATGTACCCCTCCCCACTCCACCTCAGCCCACCCCCGTCCTATCACACCTCACCCCAGCCCAGCCCAGCCCACCTCACTATCCGAACACCATAATTTTTATATATTTTTTTGTATTGTTGTAAAAGGCTTAGATGTGATTCATTGTTGTTCTTGATGATGAATTATTTTTTTGTAAGATTTTCATTATTACATTTTGCTGCGGCTGTTGTTGTTAGTGGCGGTGGTGGTGATATCTGGCATTGGTTTATATGTGTGTGTATAATTGTATACGCGTGTGTATGTGCGTGGATATATATATATATATATATATATATATATATATATATATATATATATATATATATATATATATATATATATATATATATGTATATATAGACATTCCATCCTCCATCAATTTTATGGTCTGCATCACTCAACTCTTTCAAGCAATATTAATACCTCCTCTCTTTTTTATTACCGTAGCAGAGAAAGGCCATTTTTACAATGCTCTGAGCTGTCTAACGCACTGTCCGCTTGTCCTCCGTATACTTAAAGTGCTGGAGTGTCGTTTTTAATCTGGTCTAACCGTCGAGTGCTCTCTCTGTCTTTCTTTCTCTATAAAGCCACTGTAAAGAAACCTATCAAATCCTATTCAATGTCAAATCCCTCGTTATCTGCTTCAGGTCCGGGATTTTATTTTCTATTTCGATCTTTATATTGTTTCCACCTCTCGTTTTCTATCATTCCGCATCTCGTTTTCTATCATTCCACGTCTCGTTTTCTATCATTCCACCTCTCGTTTTCTCTCATTTCATCTCTCGTTTTCTATAATTCCGCATCTCATTTTCTTTCATTTTGTGTCTCGTTTTCTATCATTCCACCTCTCTTTTCTATCATTCCACGTCTCGTTTTCTATCATTCCACCTCTCGTTTTCTATCATTCCACGTCTCGTTTTCTATCATTCCGTATCTCATCTTCTATCATTCCGCATCTCGTTTTCTATCATTCCACGTCTCGTTTTCTATCATTCCACGTCTCGTTTTCTATCATTCCACCTCTCGTTTTCTATCATTCCACGTCTCGTTTTCTATCATTCCACCTCTCGTTTTCTATCATTCCACGTCTCGTTTTCTATCATTCCGTATCTCATCTTCTATCATTCCGCATCTCGTTTTCTATCATTCCACGTCTCGTTTTCTATCATTCCACCTCTCGTTTTCTATCATTCCGCATCTCGTTTTCTATCATTCCACGTCTCGTTTTCTATCATACCACCTCTCGTTTTCTATCATTCCGCATCTCGTTTTCTATCATTCCACGTCTCGTTTTCTATCATTCCACCTCTCGTTTTCTATCATTCCGCATCTCGTTTTCTATCATTCCACGTCTCGTTTTCTATCATTCCACGTCTCGTTTTCTATCATTCCACCTCTCGTTTTCTATCATTCCACGTCTCGTTTTCTATCATTCCACCTCTCGTTTTCTATCATACCACCTCTCGTTTTCTGTGGGAACCTGTAGTTTTCTTTGGGATCCGTCTCTCGCTCTCTATACACTTCATCTGGCTCACTGCTCCCACAACACGTTTTCTTCTACGACTGGTCCTGGCCACACTACCAGCGACTGATCATGGCCACACTACCAGCTACTGATCATGGCCACACTACCAGCTACTGATCCTGGCCACACTACCAGCTACTGATCCTGGCCACACTACCAGCGACTGATCATGGTCACACTACCAGCGACTGTTCATGGCCACACTACCAGCTACTGATCCTGGCCACACTACCAGCGACTGAACCTGACCACACAACCAGCGACTGATCATGGCCACACTACCAGCGACTGATCCTGGCCACACTACCAGCGACTGAACCTGACCACACAACCAGCGACTAACACCACATAATGTCTACGAGCTGAAAGTTAATAGTTCCTTCCTGTACTATCATTAAATACTGAGAGAGAATGAGAGAAAAAGGGAAAAACAATGAGAGAAAGACAGTAAGAGAAAGTGATCGAGAGGGAGAGAAAGAGTGCGACAAAAAGTGAAAGAAAGAAAAGGAACTAAGTGAGAGAATGTGAAAAGAGAGAATGAGAGAGAGAAAAAACATAAACCAGGCGAGAAATACCCACAAGCTTTTTATTCACGTAATGTAACCCCGTGTCTCCCAGCATAAAAACAGGCCTTAGTGAAGACGATTTATAACGACACTGGAAAAAAAAAAAAAATAGACCATGATTCATCTAATCACGAACAGGCGAAAAAAGACGAATAAATATGAATTGAAAGTCGAGTTAAAAGACACGTACCGAGGTCCATTTTAGGAAACATTTGTAATTAAATTGTTATTTATTGCTGTAGTTGATGAGGGATAAATTGCCGATGCGTGCCGTAGGGAAGGATTACAGTGGTATAATTTTCTTACGTATTTTCTTATGATTTTTCTTTGGTATATTTTATGGTGTTTAATAATAATAATAATAATAATAATAATACAATAATAATAATAATAATACAGTAATAATACTACAACTACTACTAATAATAATAATAAAACTAACAAAATAATAATAGCTACAAAATTTATATTATTATTAATAGCCAAACATATTATCAGTGAGCTCTTATTGAAATATATTTATAAATGAATAAATCCAATAATAGTTTCCTTTACAGTGTCATGTGTTGATATTAAACCATTACAGTCATGCAGTGTTTCATTAGTTTGATGTGTGTGTGTGTGTGTGTGTGTGTGTGTGTGTGTGTGTGTGTGTGTGTAGAGTCGAACATTTCATTTCCCACTTCTAATAATTAAAATGAATAAAACCCAAACATTCATTTTACCTACAAAAATCTATATAATATTTGTATTCCTTTATTTTGTATATTTAATTATGTTCATTTTAATTCTGATAAAATTCATTTAAAACATCTAATTAGATTTTTAATTTGCCTGGTTTAATATTGACGTCACATACCAGGGAAATAGAGAGGACAAACTATGATATTACCAAGTACTACGCCCATTTAAATACTGAAACTCCCTAAAGTACTGAACCTCCTTAAGAGAGACACTCATCAAGCATAACAACCATCACCAACGCCTGTAAGCAATTTCCTCGCGCTATATATATATATATATATATATATATATATATATATATATATATATATATATATATATATATATATAGCACACGGATTTCAAACATACAATCAAGACCTCACCAGCCAGGTTCGATCCTCGACCTCTGCGTGTGAACAGAGATCGCTGGTGAGGTCTTGATTATATATATATATATATATATATATATATATATATATATATATATATATATATATATATATATATATATATATACTAGGTTTAATGTGTCTAGAATGCAAGTTAGTGTGATGTAAATATTTTGTAGTTTATTGGGTGTTGTCACCTCATTTACACAGCCCACTGGGGTGTCAGTTACAACTCATTACTTTACACAACCATCAGTAACCATGTAACCATGTAAAGACGAAAGCTAAGGTACTCCGTTGTTTCCATCTTCCCGTGTGATTTTATCAAGATAACCATGTAATGTGTTATAAATCACTAACCATGCATTATACATCACAACCATCACTAATCATGCATTATATATCATATATCAACAAAGACAAAACACTAAGAGTTGTATTTAAGGTGTAACAAGATCAACAATGCCATCTGGTAAATATGTTATATGGAGTTTACTCACCACACCACACCACATCACATCACACCACACTACACTACACCACACCACATTTCCCTCATTATCTTCACTACCCTTATACCATATTCTCCTCACGTCACCACCTTCTCTCCCTCTTCAATACTCACACCACACTATTTCCCCCCCCCATATACCCCCCCTCTTCGTAGACCCCCTAAGACTCGGCATCTACCTGAGGCGGCCGGCGCGGCGTCCCACAAGCTCACATCCCTTTCCAATTATACATAGCACTGGGGTGTATTGTACAGTGAAACTATTTCTATGTGTTTTGGTTATTCCTGTCTCTCTCTCTCTCTCTCTCTCTCTCTCTCTTATTTGTTTATTACTTTGATAAAATCTTTGTTCTTCGTGGAGAATTCGAGAAAGAAATAAACGGAAAAACACAGAGAGAGAGAGAGAGAAATTGATTTAGTAAACAAAGCAGTGAACATTCGTTGCTGCAATATATAACTCAATGATGCAATGAACAGTCACATCGAGCATCACGCAAAGGAAGGAAGGAAGGAAGGAAGGAAGGAAGGAAGGAAGTCTCGACCCCACATATTCAAGTTTTAGTGACAGGCTGAAGACTTATCCTCAATTATGACGGCCGCAAAAACAACTTGAATAATAAACATGTTGTCTAGAAGGAGTCGAAAGTTTTAACACTGACTGAGAACTGATAAAAGCTCTTAGTTAGCAAAGGGAAAGATTTTAAAAATTATCCTGTTAATAATTCCGTGTAATTTCTTTCATAGACACGATTAAAATGTTTTGGAGAGAGAGAGAGAGAGACCACCTCACCTGTTCGTTATCACCGCCTCCTGCAGTAGTTTGCCAAGGACAGGTGACGCGCCCCGGGGGTATTATTTCACACTGAAGGACTTATTTCACCTCACACACCTCACTCATCACCTTAAAGTGGAAAGAAAGGGAAGGAAAAAGAGAGAGGAGGCGGTGAAAGGAAGAGATTAAGAAATGGGAGAGAGGAAGAAAAGGGAGGATGAGAAGAGGAGAGGAAGGAAGGGAAGGGGGAGAAGAGGGGAGGAAGGAAAGAAAGGGGGGCAAGGAGGGGAGGAAGGAGGAGAAAAAAGGAGAGGGAGGAAGGGGAGGAAAGAAGACTAAGAGATGGGGAAGAGAAGAAAGAAGGGAGAAACAGTTGTCACATCAGTGTCTTAGGAAGAGTGATAAGCGGAAGAAATGGCGGGAAAGGGGGTTGGGGGAAGAGGTAGAAGGAAAGTAGAAAGAAAAGACGGAAGAAAGGGTGAAAGGTTAGGAGGTAGAGAGATAGGGGAAGAGAGTCATGTAAGTGTGAAGGAAGAGAAGTGACAGAAAATGGGGGAACCGACAAAGGGAAAAATGAAGGAAAGGAAAGGTACTGTACAAAGGAAGAAGGAAGATAGATGGGGAAGGAGAGTGGAAGGGAGAATCACGTACGTATCAAGAGAGAGAGAGAGAGAGATGGAAGGGGACGGAGGGTGAGTGAGTGAGTGAGTGCGAGAGGCAAGCCAAACTCCGTGTCCACATCACACTTGGACAGATTACCGCTAAATATGTATCTGTTAATAATTTTCTAAAGGGTGAAGACACGCACATGATTTACCGAACGACAGACAATTTATCACGTAGCAAAATGGATAGATACATTAAGAATAACGCAATACAAATAAACACACACAAACACAACGTTGGAGAGATAGACAGATAGATATAGATAGATAGATAGATATAGATAGACAGATAGATAGATAGATACAGTTAGACAGAGAAGTGGAGGGAGAGATAAAACAGACGGAGATAAAAATTGGTGGCAGTAAGAGACGACCTTACAACCGTCACCTCACCCTCCTCTTACCTGCTTCCTTCCTCTCACCTCACCATCCTTCACCTCATCAACGTTCCCATCCCTTCATCTCACCTCTCATCCCTTACTTGCTCCCCTTCCTCCATCTAGCCAAGCCCCCCCCCCCCGTCTCTTGTTCTATCTATTCACACCCTCTATCTCTTCTTCCACACCATTACTCTTCCTTTCATGATTTTCACTTCTCCACTGGTTCCTCTTCTCTCCATTCGGTCCCTTCTTCCATTTTCTTATTCGCATCTTCTTTAGGAAATGAACACAATCTATTTTTATTTATTTCTGTCTGTCTGTCTGTCTGTCTGTCTGTCCATGGGCACGGTGTGTTGATCTAACAGTCCTAATTGATTCATCTCATCTATACAACACAAACACACGCAGCAGGACCAACACGCTCTACTTAACAACTACCTTCAACAACAACAACAACAGCCACAACAAACACTAAACTAACCTAATTTAACTTTAATTTAACTTAACCGTTCCTACCCAATACCTGACCTGACATTAACTTTACCTAATCTACCTTAACCTTAATTAACCTATCCTAACCTAATCTAACCTGACCTAACCTAACCATACACTGTCCCTTCTGTGTTGCCATGTTTATGGGTTCCATTGCCCTCGTAAATACTAGTGCAGAATATTGCAAGAAGTCCAGCTGCATCTATCATTATCCTATAAAAGGCTGTTGCAAAGTGTGTCTTTGTGACAGTTGGAAAACAGGATTACATACATACATACATACATACATACATACATACATAATAAATAGTAATAATGGTGCTCCTCGTGTAATGAGGATGGCCGGCCCAAGGGCCACCAAGGCGTGAATTTGTTTAAGGTGTAGAAGCTGTCGCCAACACAACAACCACACCCTGAGTTAACGAGTTGTATGACCCAGTGTCAAGGAATAGTCTGAGAAGACCGGACAACTCACCAACTGCACTGGCTAACCATTCCCCCGGAATACGCTCCGCAAATCGATTCACATCCATGTTCCCAATTACGGCTGGCTAGACAGAGGCAAATGACGTAAAGAAACTTGCCCATGGTTTCACCTTGCCCGAGGATCAAACCCGGGTCTGCTTGCTTGCGAGGCGAGCATGCTGACCATTACATCACAGGTAGCGACAACATACATACATATATATGCATCATTAATTTACTTAACTTTAATTCGGTTTAGCAATATAAAAATTTGACACCCTCTCTCACTTAACGTTATGTCACAATTCGGTTTAGAGATAAGATAGATGAAATTATATAAATTGTGGAAAAATAATTACAATACTCTAATGTGGCTTAAAAATAAAGAAATTATAATACAAAACTACAAAATAAGAAAAATGAGGAGCATGGGTATGTACTGTAGTGAACGCACTGTGTGGAAGCAATAAGCTGTAACTGTGTCGCCGACTTGCCACCCAGCCACTCTCCTACTTCCCATGTAACGTTACGGTACACACACACACACACGTCTCAGAGCCAGCGAACTGTATAGCGTCGCCCAGAGAATGGTTTGTGTGTGGAAGAATGTATTTTTTTCTAAATAAAAGATGTTCTATTGTATTTTATGATCTGTACTAATTGTATTGTTTATCCTAGGAATTTTTATTCACTTTTGACTAATGCAACTATAAATGTGTTTGAATTAGTCTCACCCTGTGCTCCTTAACTCCGACCCACATTGTTTATATAGCTGCTTGGTGGTAATAAATCAATCGTTTAACTTCAAAGCCGATTATAAGAAAACGTGTATATTATTAATTATTACTATCATTATTAAATTTGAATATTATTATTATTATTATTATTATTATTATTATTATTATTATCATTAGAGAGTACACTACTGTACTCAGTATTTACCGCTCTGCCATTTTGAACTGTTCGCCCTTTGTGCTTTTCTGTTATCCCTCGTTTAGCAATAATTTCAGGAACACAGTCATATCGTTAAACGAGTGATATTGTACATACATACATACATACATACATACATACATACATACATACATGCATACATACATACAGAGGCCACTTCAGCTACCTGCCCTCATGGTTATCATTTAGGTCAGACTCTGGTTGTAGAAGAACATATTACCCCCCCACCCAGCAGTGAGGACCGTGCCCCCTGGTCCTCGTCATCACACCCAGCCCTCTCGCAAGATCCAATGACTGGGAATTCCTCAAATACAAGAAATTTCACCAAGCTTATTAACCTACTTTGTGGTACAGGGGGGGAGGGGGTAAGGCGGCACACGTGCTCTGAATAATAAGGCTAAATATTTGACTACATAGATGTTTCAATAAATCTATCGGCAAAAACTTAACACCACCTTCAGAAATTGAAATTATAAATTCAATTAGTAACAAGAAATATACATATCAATAAAACGTTCTCTAACCCGGACATTGAAGTGTGTCGAGTATATGTGTTCTGTATACCGTCGTGCACGGAGTCGGGTGCTTTCTTGGAAGACGATTTCTGTACTGAGATGAGGAATGGGGTCCACCTTGTACACTCTAAGGAATTTGCAAGTACACTGCATGGAGATAGATAGATAGATAGATAGATAGATAGATAGATATATAGATAATTCACCTTAATCGTATTTTACTGTTCATGTATAACCTTGACTGGGACAAACACCTCATAACCTGTCCAACACATTACCTATATAACTCGTTACCTGCATAACTCGTTACCTGCATAACTCGTTACCTGTATAACTCATTACCTGCATAACTCGTTACCTGTATAACTCATTACCTGCATAACTCGTTACCTGTATAACTCGTTACCTGTATAACTCATTACCTGCATAACTCGTTACCTGTATAACTCATTACCTGCATAACTCGTTACATGTATAACTCGTTAGCTGTATAACTCGTTACCTTGATGGACCAACACTCAGGTGGTGTCATGGAGATAATAAATATCATGAAATATAATTATCATGAGAGCTTTTCAGAATTGCCGTCACCCAACCTAACTTAAACTAACCTAACCTAACGCCATTTTAACCTAACATAATCTAACCTAACCTAACGCCATCCAACCAAACCTAACCCAATCTAACCTAACGCCATCCAACTTAACTAACCTAACGCCATCCAACCTAACCTAGCATAACCTAACCTAACCCAATCTAACCTAACCTAATGTCATCCAACCTAATATAACCTCAGGTAAAATAAACCTAACCTAACCAATTAATCAATACGAGAGTAGGTTACACACATAGATAGATAGATATAGATAGATAGATATATATATATATAGATAGATAGATAGACAGACAGACAGACAGAGAGAAGACAGACAGACCTAACCCCACAAAGCTTTTCACATCAGGACACTATGAGCTTGACGTGTAATTACCATAAAAAGTGCCATTAAACACTGCCCACTTCCACCCACCACTACCACTATTACGACTATCATTATTGACACTACCAGTACCACTACAAATCGTTATTACCTCTACTACCACCATCACTACCACCCTGATCACCACTACTACCAAAACAACTATCACCAATACCACAACCACCACCACCATTATCACCTCCAACACCATCATTACCACCACCACCATCACCACTACTACCACCATCACTCCCACCCTGATCACCACTACTACCAAAACAACTATCACCAATACCACCACCACCATTATCACCTCCAACACCATCATTACCACCACCACCATCACCACTACTACCACCATCACTCCCACCCTGATCACCACTACTACCAAAACAACTATCACCAATACCACCACCGCCATTATCACCTCCAACACCATCATTACCACCACCACTACCACCATCACTGCCACCATCATCGCTACCACCATCACAACCACCATCATCGCTACAACCATCACTACCACCATCATCGCTACCACCATCGCTACCTCTCTATGGTCGGGCCAGCAGATGAAAAGGAGCTGTGGGTAATTTATGGTTCGTGAATAAATAATGATATAGGTAGCAGGAGGTAAAGAGGGGGGAGGTGAGGGGTGAGGGGGGTGAGGGGGTGGGGGGAAGGTGGGGAGGGGTAAGAGGGGGGGGAGGGGTGGGAGGGGGGGAGGGAGGAGGGGTGAGGGGGGGAAGAGGGGTGAAGGGGAGGGGAGGTGAAGAGGGGGGAGGGGAGGGGGGAGGAGGAGGTGAGGGGGGAAGAGGGAGGAAGGGTGAGGGGAGGTAAAGAGGGGGGGGAGGGGAGGGGGGAAGAGAGGGGAGGTGAGGAGGTAAAGAGGGGAGGTGGAGGGGGAAGAGAGGGGAGGTGGAGGAGGTAAAGAGGGGGAGGTGAGGGGGGGGAGGGGGTGAGGGGGCAAGAGGTAGGGAGGGGGAGGTGAGGGGGGGAGAGAGGGGGGAGGGGGGGAAGAGGGTGAAGGTGAGGAGGTAAGAGGGGGAGGTGAGGGGGGAGAGGGGGGTGAGGGGGAAGAGGGGTGAAGGTGAGGAGGTAAAGAGGGGGGAGGAGGGGGAGAGAGGGGAGGTGGAGAGGTAAAGAGGGGGGAGGTGAGGGGGGAGAGGGGAGGTGGGGAGAGGGGGTAGAGGGATGAAGGTGAGGGAAGAGGGGAGGTAAGGGCGGGAAGAAATGAGTGGTGTGAAGGGGGGGAGTAAGGGAGGAAATAAGGGTGAAAAGAGTAGGGGAAGGTAAGGATGGAAAGAATGGGTTTAGGGTAGGAGAGAGGGAAGGGAGAGAAGGGAGGAAACCGATAAGGGTGGGAAGGAGGGAGAGATAAGGGTGGGAAGAGGGAAGGAGAGATAAGGGTGAAAGGGGAAGGGAGTTATAAGGGTGGAAAAGGGTGAGAGGGTGAAAGTAAGGGTGGAAAAGAGCAAGATGTGCCAAGGAGAGGAGGAATGTCAAACAAACATTCAGACCGGTAATTGGGGTTAATGTTTCAAGCATGTGGAAAAAAGTAAAAATAAGATTCTTTGGTCATATAATTAGGGACGATGGGATAATAACAGACACACGCACACACACACACACACACACACACACACACACACACACACACATACACGTAGCCTGGGGCCTCATATAAAAATCCCCCAGAAAAAATAATTTAAAATATTCACCAAAGGAGGAGAAATGTTGAAGGCCATTATCCCACACCAATTAATATAATGATATGGGCTATAATCTTCATGCGTGTGAGAACCTACAGTATACAGGCAAGTGCAGGAAGAAAACTCACCCTTTTCAACTCCCGCCTTTTAGCCCAATTTCCAGGTATTTCCTCTTAATAGTCGCGCTGTATATGTTTCGTTTATTTCTCCGCCCACCAAATGATGTTCGAGTTGAATAGGTGAGACTAAGGTCGTGGTGTTCAGAGGTGAGATAATGTGGACACCTTATTGCATAGTTTTCTAAGCAGGATGGACTGGCTGGCTAGTTAGTGGACAAAATATAGATTATTAGAACATTACCTTCCCTTCCCTTCCCTTCCCTTTCCCTTTCCCTTTTCTTCCCTTCCCTTCCCTTCCTTCCCCTTCTTTGTATGTATGATGGCTTGACCTTATGATGTCATCCTGTTCAGTTGTTTGAGAGAACATCTTACTCAAAGGTTACGTCATTATACTTAAGGGGTTAAGTCATCGTACTCGGGGGTTAAGTCATCGTTATCAGGGGTTAAGTCACCGTACTCAAAGGGTTATGTAGTCGTACTCAGGTACTCAAGGAGTTACGTCATCGTAGTCATGGGGTTAAATCATCGTACTTATGGGGTTAAGTAATCGTACTCAAGGAGTTAAGTCATTGTACTCATGGGGTTAAGTCCTCGTACTCAAGGGTTATATCAGCCTACTCGTACATTCAATTCTCACCTTATTAATAATTTAACAGAGAGATCAATACTTCTTAGACCTCACCTCTTGAAGCACAGAAACACACTCTACGTACCACCAAACACCGCACCTCATGAAGCACAGAAACACACTCTACGTACCACCAAACACCTCACCTCATGAAGCACAGAAACACACTCTACGTACCACCAAACACCTCACCTCATGAAGCACAGAAACACACTCTACGTATCACCAAACACCTCACCTCATGAAGCACAGAAACACACTCTACGTACCACCAAACACCTCACCTCATGAAGCACAGAAACACACTCTACGTATCACCAAACACCTCACCTCATGAAGCACAGAAACACACTCTACGTACCACCAAACACCTCACCTCATGAAGCACAGAAACACACTCTACGTATCACCAAACACCTCACCTCATGAAGCACAGAAACACACTCTACGTATCACCAAAGACCTCACCTCATGAAGCACAGAAACACACTCTACGTATCACCAAACATCTCACCTCATGAAGCACAGTAACACACTCTACGTACCACCAAACACCTCACCTCATGAAGCACAGAAACACACTCTATGTACCACCAAACACCTCACCTATGAAGCACAGAAACACACTCTACGTACCACCAAACACCTCACCTCATGAAGCACAGAAACACACTCTACGTACCACCAAACACCTCACTCATGAAGCACAGAAACACACTCTACGTACCACCAAACACCTCAATTCATGAAGCACAGAAACACTCTACGTATCACCAAACACTACCTCATGAAGACAGAAACACACTACGTATCACCAAAGACACCTCATGAAGCACAGAAACACACTCTACGTATCACCAAATATCTCACTTATGAAGCACAGTAACACACTCTACGCTACACCAAACACCTACACCACCAAACACCTCACCTCATGAAGCACAGAAACACACTCTACGTACCACTCAAACACCTCACCTCATGAAGCACAGAAACACACTCTACGTACCACCAAACACCTCACCTGAAGCACAGAAACACACTCTACGTACCACCAAACACCTCACCTCATGAAGCACAGAAACACACTCTACGTACCACCAAACACCTCACCTCATGAAGCACAGAAACACACTCTACGTATCACCAAACACCTCACCTCATGAAGCACAGAAACACACTCTACGTATCACCAAAGACCTCACCTCATGAAGCACAGAAACACACTCTACGTATCACCAAACATCTCACCTCATGAAGCACAGTAACACACTCTACGTACCACCAAACACCTCACCTCATGAAGCACAGAAACACACTCTACGTACCACCAAACACCTCACCTCATGAAGCACAGAAACACACTCTACGTACCACCAAACACCTCACCTCATGAAGCACAGAAACACACTCTACGTACCACCAAACACCTCACCTCATGAAGCACAGAAACACACTCTACGTACCACCAAACACCTCACCTCATGAAGCACAGAAACACACTCTACGTACCACCAAACACTCTCACCTCATGAAGCACAGAAACACACTCTACGTACCACCAAACACCTCACCTCATGAAGCACAGAAACACTCTACCACCAAATTAAACACCTCACCTCATGAAGCACAGAAAACACACTCTACGTACCACCAAACACCTCACCTCATGAAGCACAGAAACACACTCTACGTACCACCAAACACCTCACCTCATGAAGCACAGAAGCACACCTAAACAACCTTCACCATCCCTCTCACCAGGTAGACATAGCAGGTCAGTAAGTAGGTTGAGAGGCCCCTTCCCACTCCTCCCACTCGCTGGTTGAGAGGCCCCTTCCCACTCCTCCCACTCGCTACACTCAACAGCTTCCGGGCATTTTCCTTTCCTAGTGGTTTCGATCTTCTAATGCTGAGTTCTATTAGAGAGAGAGAGAGAGAGAGAGAGAGAGAGAGAGAGAGAGAGAGAGAGAGAGAGAGAGAGAGAGAGAGAGAGAGAGAGAATCTTTTTTTCTTTCTCCTCAGCTCTATTTCTTTGCACAGATAGAAATATTTGTTATACCCTCAGCTAACTAACAACGAGTCTCCTGTGGTATCTATCTATCTACCTATCCATCTATCTATCTATCTATCTATCTATCTATCTATCTATCCCTCCAGCTTCTTTGAGTCGCCAGTAAACTATCCCCAACTGCCCTTTTAAGACCCTTGGAAACGTGACCAGCATCTATTCATCTCCGAGCGCCTGAACATCCAAACGATAAACAAGTTCTTCTTCTTCCTATTAAAGAGGATCTACAAAGAGTAGGTGAGGTGCGTGGGAGAGAGTTACACAGACACTTTCTACAGTGCAATGGGGTGTGGCACGTAGCGGCGGTGAAAGAGGGTGTGGTAATGGTGGTGAGAGAGAAGGTGTGGTAGTGGGAAGGGGTGGTGGTGGTGGGAGGGTGTAGTGGTGAGAGAAGGTGGTTGTGGGAGTGAGGGAGGAGGCGGCATCCTTTAGCCTTTCCTCTAAGGAGAGAAGGAAAGAAGGATGTAAAGGTGTGAGAGGGATGAAAGGAAGGAGGTAGAGGTGTGAGAGGGAGGTTGAGTGGGAGTTTTCTAGTCGTCTTGTTGTGGTAGAGAGACACACACACACCCAGGGTAATCATTCCTACCAGTGACCCTACACAATATTACTGCATCATCTATCATCCAGGTGGAGATGGAAGTGTGGACAAGAACTAATATGTGAGGACTTGCGTGGCCTTGGACTGTACTGTATATAGGCAGTAATGGTTGCCTAAAGATTAGCCTACGTGGGCATGGGCGTACGTGAGGTAGACATCGAGGTGGGCTAGACAGGGGCTGGCATGGGAGGATATAAACATGGGTTGGTATGGGTGAACGTAGGGTGGTTACAGCAGCGTGTATTGCTCAGCCCAGGAGTAATATTCGCCGTTTGATGCTATTACACGGAGTATTATTCAGCCGACTCCTATGTACCAACAAACACACATGTTTACCATCAGACGCGCGTGCCACGTGAGGCTTGGCTACACGTGACTCATGCACGTGACTTACATTAACAAACAACTCGAGTGTAAACACGGCTGGGGGGGGGGACGGGTGTACACGGCAGCATAAAACTGGGAATTAACAAGATAATGAGAGAATTTACAAACACAACAAACGAAAGTAAACAAGACTAAAGTGTTTGGTTGTTACAATGAAGACAGACATATTGGGGGTAGATCATGAGGGACTTAAGGTAACAGAATATAGTTGCTGGGGAAATATGACAACAAGGACAAAACGAAAAAAATAACTGAAGACAAATGGCTAAGAGTTTAAAGAAGTACGAGACGCATATGTGAAGATGACAGACTCACACAGACAGACAGGCAGACAGACAGGATACAGATGAAGTGAATAACCCAGGAGAGTGTAACACAACTATAATCTTTTCTCTCTCTCTCTCTCTCTCTCTCTCATCCTTTATCTGTACTCTCCAGAATTACAGACCAGGAGATTTTCATTACTCCACACTCAACAAGCCCTCCCCCAACACACACGTAGTCAAAACCCAACTTCTATAACCCTCACTCTACATAATGTAATATAAACTTTATGAATTAAATATAACCCTCAAGCGTAACACTGAGCTCATAACTAGATCCTGAACACTACAATACGTGGATGTGAAGTTAATAAATGGGAAGGAGAGAGCGACTGAGACTAGACTTATATCTCAAGAAAGAGTTATTTTATATATTTTTTTCTTAAGTAGTAATATATTTCTCAAAACGAATCATAGACGCTGATGAAGGTTATGAAAATGAATTATTGATATAGATTATACTCTACTCTTACTACTATTACTACTACTACTAATAATAATACAAATACTAATAACTACCCACTATACAATATCAACAAACACAATATACACTATCAAAGAGAAAGGCTTGTATAATATTTAACCTTTTGAATATATATATAATGCTCTTTGATGATTAATGCTACGGATTAATATTCTTAATGTGATCCTACTCACTTAGTCAGTGATATTCAGCGACATGTTACCATATGAATTTTTTTGTCCACCTAAATTCATTACATAGTGTGTGTGTGTGTGTGTGTGTGAGTCAGTAATGTCGATGAGCCAACACAGGAAACTAGATGAGACAGACAATTAGACAGACAACATAATCTCACCTGTGATGACATAATTAACTTGACTCAGAGGGGAACCACAGGTAGTGT
Source organism: Homarus americanus (assembly GCF_018991925.1). NCBI lineage: Eukaryota > Metazoa > Arthropoda > Malacostraca > Decapoda > Nephropidae > Homarus > Homarus americanus. Next base: position 5,299,034 of record NW_024739403.1, read on the forward strand.
TGGGCTAGGTGTGGCACTACAACACCTTGAATCAGAATGAGACAGATTCCGAAAGGTGAGAGAGAGAGAGAGAGAGAGAGAGAGAGAGAGAGAGAGAGAGAGAGAGAGAGAGAGAGAGAGAGACTGGGTGAAAGAGGGGAGGTGGGAGAAAAGATGCTCAGATGATGATGATGATGATGATGATGATGATGATGATGATGATGACGATGATGACGATGATGAAACAGAATAAGTCTCCCTCAAAAACGTGGACATCATTTTCATCTCCATCGCCATTCAGAATTCTCATTGACACAGCTTCAGGCACCGTCTAGGACACATTTGATCATGGGGTCCCTGTATTTCAAACATGTTCACTCCCTCTCCCGGCTGATCCAATCTACATAACATGATCCGACATCAAAGTTACTCTTGACGACAAAATAAAAATAAGCTTCACTCTTGGTAAAATCAGGGATAGGGGGACTCAGGGCGTGACGAGACGTGTGGCAGAGGTGTTAACATCTACCTTACTCTCCGTTTTCTCTTCTTCGTTCTGGATCCTCATAAAAAAATCTTCATTTCTTACGCCAAACGTTATTACATTTCCCTCTATTCTGTCTCCTCGCCGCCTTCAAGTATCAACTCATAACTTTCATTTCTTATTCCAATTTTCAGTTTTCTATAACCCTCATCTCCTCTCCCTCATGTGCATTCGACATTCATGTTTACACACTCGTTTCTCATACACATACACAATCGTCACTCATGTAGACACACTCGTTACCCCCCCACACACACCATAAAAGCCATTTCCATGATTCTAAAGGCAACTGAAATTCAAAATGTCGTAAGGATTGCATTTCCTCATAGGGTATTCCATCTCTTAGTCAACTATCAAAGAATAAATCTGTTACGATGTGGTTTTAAAGCTTTACATCAGATGAGACGTAGATAAGCGTGTGATGAAACTGAGGAGGCAAGGGAAAGGGTGTAATTTAAGCCTACCAACTAAGCCTTACATCAACACAAGAGAAAGCCTACTATATAAGCTTTATATCAACACAAGAGAAAGCTTGCCATCTAAGCTTTACATCAACACAAGAGAAAGCCTGCCATCTAAGCTTTCACATCAACTCAGCATCTTAATTAAATTCCCATAATAATATTTAATGATCGTTAAAAGGAGGGAAAACAAATAAAAAAATGTCCGTAATTAAGTGATTGAGATCAGGTTACAGCTCCTTAAACCCGTCTTAGAGAGGGAGTAAAAAATTATTACTTAATTTTACTTAATATTCACGGGTTTCGTCTTACCAGCGAACGTAAGTACCTTTAAGCGATAAATCATAAGTTGTTATTATTATTATTATTATTATTATTATTATTATTATTATTATTATTGTTATTATTATTATTATTATTATTATTATTATTATTATTGTTATTATTATTATTATTATTATTATTACTAGTAGTAGTAGTATTTTACTGGAGCAAGTATAGTTGGGGAAAATTAATTAAGACATGATTAAGGAAATATTTCTTCCGTATGACTCTCTCTCTCTCTCTCTTAGTCTGCATTAATATATATCTCAAATTCACCCGCATTTAACCTCCTTGATTTCCCTCACGCTTATACCTCACACTTACCTTCCTTACCTCACGCTTACCTCAAATTACGTCACACTTACCCCCAGCTGACTTACCTCACCTCCCCTCTCATTTATCTCACTTCCCCAATAAATTTTACCTCACCTGCTCTCACCTGTGGCTGGCAGAGTAATTAACGTAGACTTTATGCCCTACTAAACCAAATACCTGTCTTCTTGTGAAATTCCCCTCTCTCTCTCTCTCTCTCTCTCTAGATAATTGCTATAACACTCGAAGAACTTAAGTGCAAAAATGAGAGAGAGAGAGAGAGAGAGAGAGAGAGAGAGAGAGAGAGAGAGAGAGAGAGAGAGAGAGTTAAAGTGATAAAGAAAGGAGGAATAAAAAAACAGGAAAAAGGAAAGACAGGGACAGATGAAGACATGGAGAGAAAGAGAGATAGAGAAAAGGAAGGAGAGAGAAAAGAAAGAGCAGGGAGAGTGAGAGATAGAGAAAAAAAGGAAGATAGAGAAAAAGAAATACAGACACGTCCAACGTACGATGCACCATGACTGTATAATCCCTCCCGATCGAATTATAGACAAAAAATATAGATTATTAGGATTATACGTTAAGTTGTAGGATTATAATTCTTCTCTCTCTCTCACGGTGTAAGGAACGTGTTTTATACAAGGTTTTATACGTCTTAATTACATATCCAATTTGAGTGACATACTGACTGATTGACTCACTCCCTAACTGGCTGATTCACTCACTGTCTAACTGGCTGATTCACTCACTGTCTAACTGGCTGATTCACTCACTGTCTAACTGGCTGATTCACTCACTGTCTAACTGGCTGATTCACCCACTGTCTAACTGGCTGATTCACTCACTGTCTAACTGGCTGATTCACTCACTGTCTAACTGGCTGATTCACTCACTGTCTAACTGGCTGATTCACCCACTGTCTAACTGACTAACTGACAAAATGACTGACTGCCTAACGGAAAAATCTTTGGACCCAAACTCCTGGATGACGCAAATTGTGCGTTAGTCCTTACCACCAGGATAGGATTATGAGGAGAGACCAGAGAAGGGAGAGAAGGGAGAGGGAAGGGAGAGAAGGGAGAGAAGGGAGAGGGAAGGGAGAGAAGGGAGAGGGAAGGGAGAGAAAGGAAAGAAGAAGGGGAAGGGAGGAGAAAGAGGGAAGGGGGAGAAGAATAGAAGTGGGAGGAGGTGGAGGAGAGAGAGAAGGGAAGGGGGAGGAGGAGGAAGAGAGAGAAGGGAAGGGGAGGAGGAGGAGGAGGAGGAGGAGGAGGAGAAAGAATTAGGGAGGAGAGGCATGTGGAGAGAGGGGAGGAGATTATTAAGATCGGAGCAAAATGATACAGAAAAGTCGTCTCAATTCGTGTGTGTGTGTGTGTGTGTGTGTGCAAAATATGTGTGTTGAAAATGCCATATATTATGTCAAACCTTTCACATTTGAGCCATTAAATTTGATCAAACTCTTAAAACTTCACTCTCAATTTCATCAACCACTTGACAAAATTAAACGTAAAAAAAAATAATAAATTAAATTACTTCTCGAACTTGTGAGGTTTCTCCCCATCAGCTGTCGTGTTCACTGTCTGGGAAACTCAACCTGTCGGACTTACTGAGCTGCTCTGTAAATCTTTCCTTAACTTTCATGGCGTGTGAATTTTCTTACCTGGAGAAAGTGAAAGTGTGAGTGAAAGTCTGCAACTCAGTAGTGAAACGTTTCAATTGATAGAAAGAGGGAGTATTGTCTGTTGGGGAGGGAGGGGTAGGGTAGGTTAGGTTAGGTTTCAATTGATGAGTGGAAATTATCGAGTGAGAGTTTTGAAATGGCGAGAGTAAATTCACGATTCGTCCACATCTATTTTTTCTCATGTTTCATATTTATTTTTATATATGTATGTATGTATGTAGCCTTAACATATCCTGATCATGTAGGGATGCATTTATATACAATATGTATATTTTTGTGTCAATACAAATTCGCACACACACACACACATAATTAAAAAAAGTAGATCCAACTTTTAGGAAGAAAAGAAAAACAGATAGACAGACTTCCCTGTGTGTGTGTGTGTGTGTGTGTGTGTGTGTGTGTGTGTGTGACTAATACTGTTTTTCCTTGCCAGAGGAAGGGTCATAACAAATTAGCTCCAGGGGATTACCAAGCAGTGTAACCCTGTCTAGTACCTGGGAACAGCTCAGTACCTCCCTGAAGGCTGAGCTTGAGAAGGTCGGGGGCGAAAATCTGTGGCTGAAGGAAGAGATTGCAAGGCTGGAGGAGAAAGATGTGAAACGGGGAGAGTCTTTGTCTGACGGCAACACAGACCAGTGGAAGGTAGTGAGGAGAGGGGCGACAAGGCTGACGGTGTAAAAGGCCAATAAAGCAGCGAAGTGTACTAATTCTTTTAGTCCTTTGGACGAACAACATTAATATAGATAAATCCGACTGTGAGAAAGATTTAGGGCTAATAACAAATAGTAATCTTAAACCAAGACAACCTAACCTAACCTAAAACTATATCTTGCGCTTGTGAGACCTCGCTTGAATTATGCAGTTCAGTTTTGGTCACCGTACTACAGAATGGGTGTCAAATCCCTAAAGCATAGAGGAGGATGACAAGACTAATCCCGGGCATTAGGATCCTTGAGTATAGGGACAGATTAAAGCATGTGAATTTGCACTCCCACGAGAGACGTAGAGTGAGGGACGATATGGTCGAGGTGTATAAATGGAAGTCAGAGTTAAGCAAAGGTGATATGACAAAGGTACTCAAGCTATCCAACCAGGAGCGAACTCGTAACAATGGTTTTAAATTAGACAAATTTAGATTTAGGCGCGAAATAAGTAAATACTGGTTTGGAAATTGAGTAGTGGATGAGTGGAACAAGTCACCGAACATCATCATTAACTCGAACACGCTGAGTAGCTTTAAAATAGGTTGGAAGGATATATGAGGGATAAGGGTCGGATATAAGCGGGGCTGCCTAGTATGGGCCAACGAGTCATTCAACCAGTCACTCAGAATACCAGTTATTTAACTCAGAAAGGTAATGTTAGAAGGTGTCACTGTAGATAAAGTCACCACAGGTTAACACACTTCACCCTAACAATTATTTCTCTCAGTACTAAAAAAAAAAAAAAGTATATCTTATCAATATATCTAAATCACGTTTGTTTTCACTTTCATTCCTAAGTCACTCTCATGGTGGACAGATTAACTACTCATTACTGCTAATTTATTTTAGAGTATTGATCATGCTACTGGTGGTCGAAGATGAGGCTGGGTTATACTGTAGTGGGGAGGTCTCTCTCTCTCTCTCTCACCAGCTAAATTCACTTAACATATTAATGCCGTCCATTAACACCTTCACACCTTCAGAGACAGATGACCTCATTCACACTCAGAGAAAACACGATTACTGACACTTTTTTTTTCTTATTTTTCTTTTTCCGGGGCCAAAATGCAGATTTAAAATGCGTTCTTATATTTTTTTTTCTGAATCATTTTATTCCACTTTTCACGCGTCTAACTCGCTCATAATATAATTACTTCACATCAAGCCTGTGTCATGAAAATGCGCAATGAGGTTAAGAGTAGAGGCAGGGATTTCCAAATGTTGTGTCGAGAATTTCTGAAGTTTCTATATCAAGATTGTCGGTGATAAATGTCGCGCCAGGAATTTAGATTTTACTTATCATATTATGAATTGAAGAATTAAAATTTATGTAAAAATTAGAAATTACTCATGTTAAGAATTTCGAAATATCATGATAAGAATTTTGGTCAAATAATATTGTAGTAATTCTGAAATTAAATGCCCAAACACGATTTCGTCAATATATTTAATGCAAAAAGATTATAGCACATGCCAATACGTTTACAGTTTGTCAAGGTGACCTGAGGGTAAAACACGTGACGCTCACACACACATATCAAGAAGCGCTCAACACACTGACCCTTTCGACTCTCACTGACCATCACCACGACCTCATCTGCAAATTTGGTAAGAAGCTTCTACACCATCCACGACACCGGCTCCTACTACCACCTGAGATCCCTAGCCCGAGAATTGCTGTTCGACACCACAACCGCATCCAGCCCATACGTGCACGAACTGATCGCTATAAGAACAGCCCAGTCCCAACCATTGTAAAAATTATCAATAACTTGTAATAAACCAGTGTATTCACTCCCAGTAAACACTACTCCTTGCACTGTCACTATGTTGAAATGAACTGTAGTTTGAGCTTTTCCCCATCTAGTTATTATATATGTTATTTGTATCACTTATGTTACTTGTATATTATTTGTAATTCGAAACCCATTCCCCAAATATGTAACTGTACAGTATATTTTCAGCCTTCTGGCTGCCAAGCTCTTTCAATAAACCGTTAATTATTATTATTATTATTATTATTATTATTATTACACACACCAAACTCCCTCCTCTCAACCCCTCCTTCCCTCCGGAATATCAGCAAGGTCCCGCCATAAGTTACAATTTCGGTACGGAAAGGAGTGAATCAGCGATGAACAGTGCTTAAAGCAGTGAAACCGAGACCAACACTAAATAGCAAGAGCTGAGACCAGTGGCCAAGTTAACCTTTTCACTCACCAGTAAGGTTCCAGGATACCCGGAGATAACCGCCCATGGGACCCTGCAGCAGCTGATGACCAGCCGGTGTGGTGCTGATCAGTCCACGATGAGAGACCTGGGAATAACCGAGGGTCGAACCTCCACACCCAACTATGAAGTACCACAACACCACACAGCAGTGAGAAATAAAGACTCCCCTTGACACCAGGTGAGAGACAAGAATTCTCTTCAACACCCTTTGTGCAAACTGACCGGAGTCACCGAAACCCAGGAAATTCTGTTTTTGGTTAACTTTTGCCTGATGCAGGCGAGGTAAGATACCCGAAGTGTCTCTCGCCACCTGAACCCAAACTTAACCAATAATTGATAACTCCCTCCCAACACACGTCAGTATTAATGAATAAATGTGTGAACTTGAAAGGTTTCTAGCAAAAATCCGAGACCAAGACTTGCATCACTGAGACGTGTGTGTGTGTGTGTGTGTGTGTGTGTGTGTGTGTGTGTGTGTGTGTGTGCGCGCGAAGGGAGAGAACATGCAATGCACAAAACAATATCCTTAACATGAAATTGGACAACAATTGTTGAAAATCCTGTTAATTACACAGAGTTAAGCGACCCATGACTAACCCATTAATAGACAAACAGAGAGAGAGAGCAGAATAACAAGCCAAGATTATACCACACACAGAAACCCACTATGTACACAATGATATCTCAGAGAGAGAGAGAGAGAGAGAGAGAGAGAGAGAGAGAGAGAGATAAACAAACAAGCAAGCGTAATAACAAAGGGCAAGATTATAATCCCACTTTAGCCGCCGCGTAATGCGCCGCTCTCCCCGACACGCAGAAGCACCCGTGTGTATACAACCCGGCTCTAACGTACCATACAAAGTCTCCCTGATGTTATCCATAACTGATACTGCAACAAATTTCCATCATCATTGCAGGGATCATTATGAGCAACACACGAGTACAACTATTACCCGAGTATAATGTTTGCTGTCTATGCATTTTGCTCTTTTATTTATCTGCGTACTTAAAATTCCGCCAATGGTCATTAAATAGGTGTATTTTTTATGGGATTTTAATGAGGGTAAAATCATACTCCGGAAATTAAAACTTACAATTAAAAGACAAAAAAAAATATCCTTTCTGTGTAGTAATTAGCGTTTGGAGATTATTTTTATTTATTTTTTTTATTTTATCCTGTTAATACGCTTTTGTTTACATGTTTTTTGTAATTAAATGTTTAAAACCAGATTAAACGTCCTTTATATTGTTGACCAAAGCTGAGAGAAGTCAGGAGCTGTAACAAGGTGATCAATAGACGTACACCAAAGCACGTCCAAATTCAGCTACCAGTTTGTGTCTCACAGTGAGGAGATTATATTGGTTTAACTCTCTCTCTCTCTCTCTCTCTCTCTCTCTCTCTCTCTCTCTCTCTCTCTCTCTCTCTCTCTCTCTCTCTCCTTCAAACTGAGTCATCATCACATGTTAGTCCTACAGTGGAAGCGAATGGATTCCATTAAGGCGGATGAAGCTTAAAGTAATGAGCGAAATCCCAGACTCCAGGTAGTCTTTTGAGGCACTTTTCTGTGACGCGTCTATGTAATGTGTTGCATATTTCTCCAGTGCCATGATGCAGGTGTGAGGCTGCATTAGTAAGTGCGAAGCCGAGGATATTCCGACTTTCTGTAGTGAGTCGGGAATCCTAACAGCTGGGATGAAAGCTACAGTTCCACCAACTACAACAAAACTCTCTCTCTCTCTCTCTCTCTCTCTCTCTCTCTTTCTCTCTCTCTCTCTGTGAAAACTGGTTGTGCCTTTGTGTGTCTGTATGCACCATAGGGCTGGTAACAATACACTGTTTCTGCTCTCAGCGTGGGTTGTAGTTTTTCTCATTCGTGACGTGAGCTGAGTTCTGTGTCGCTGGTACAAGAAAGATTTCTATTTATGTATGACAGATGCATTGCACTATTCTACTAAGAGCAGATATGTAATTATAACGAAACATATATATATGCAAGTAACAACAGATATTAACAGATAATATAGTGAGAACAGGTGTTAACAAGAGTCAGTTTATATAAACAGAATTATATATATTTGTACAGGGATAACAGCTGCTTGTATAAAAGTATATTCTTGTGGTTATGGTTCGAGAGAGAGAGAGAGAGAGAGAGAGAGAGAGAGAGAGAGAGAGAGAGAGAGAGAGAGAGAGAGAGAGAGAGAGAGAGAGAGAGAGAGAGAGAGAGGGAGAGAGAGAGAGAGAGAGAGAGAGAGAGAGAGAGAGAGAGAGAGAGAGAGAGAGAGAGAGAGAGAGAAATGAAGAGAACGATTGAAGAACCCCTAAAAGACAAAGGGAAGGAAGGAAAGAGACAGATAAAAGGCAAGATATAGGAAGACGCTAAAGGGTAAGCGGGTTAGTACACACACACACACACACACTCCAACATCTCGCTTCATTTACTGTATTTAGGTGAAGTACTAAGCAAGTGGCGTCTGGATTCTTAACCTTGGAGCCCCTTTGAGCATAATTTAGAGCATCGAGCACCCAGCACTTTTCATTAACTTTGGAGTCTTTGGATCAAAAGTCAGTGTTTATATGATTACCCGAGGAGGCAGAGAGAATAAGGCGAGCACTCCTGTGTGTGGGGTTAGCCTCTTCAAGTAAGCTGTTGTGGATTGAAAGGCAATAGATCAGGCGCTCAAGATCGTTCGTGCTGCAGTTCATGCAACATTAAAATACCTTATTTTGTGTGTGTGTGTGTGTGTGTGTGTGTGTGTGTGTGTGTGTGTGTGTGTGTGTACGTTCACAATCTTCCTAAATTAACATTTCTCCCTTGACGTTAATAATGTAGCTGAAATTACACTAAGACTCTACTACAGTACTACTACATAACAACCTTCGCTCAGCAGAAGTCTCGGGAAAGTCAATATTGCACAAACTTTTAAAAATCCAAATCCGGCTTTAAGACACTAAATCCAACTTAAAGAATCCAAATCCGGCTTTAAGAAACTAAATCCAACTTAAAGAATCCAAATCCGGCTTTAAGAAACTAAATCCAACTTAAAGAATCCAAATCCGGCTTTAAGAAACTAAATCCAACTTAAAGAATCCAAATCCGGCTTTAAGAAACTAAATCCAACTTAAAGAATCCAAATTCGGCTTTAAGAAAAGTTTGTAAAGGTCACATAAAAGTTATTTTTCCCGGCTGACCACTGACAACATAACAGGGGACAGGTAAGAGGCTGCCACTGTTATCTCTATCACTGGTCGTTTAGTACACAAGGTGACGGAACTGTATGTACGAGAATCAAGACCATTATCCTCTATACCAGAGGTCACCAAACTACAGCCCGCGGGCCGGATCCCAAGTCCTTCCCCGGCTCGTGGTAGCTCCGCCTACGCTCTGACGTTACCAGAGCTTTCGTTCTGGCTTGCAAGTATTGAACAGAATGATTATGCGGCCCGCGCTCGCCATTCTTTCAGTTATCCGGCCCACTGTGAAAAAAGTTTGGTGACCCCTGCTCTATACTATACTGGGATACTTTTCTTATTAGAGGTCGAGGTTACTTCTTGGAGGAGTCTCTCTCTCTCTCTCTCTTATGTTGTAAATCCTCACTCACTATCTAACCCGGAAATTTTATCCACCAGTCCCATCTCTCTCGTTCCCGCCTTATGAGCTACTTTGACTGTCCGGAACATCGCAGTGAGTACTTTGATAAGTCGTGATTGCTCCTCGGCCAGAAGCTTTGTGACGGAGGAAGGGCAGGGGAGGAGGGGAGGGAGGGGAGGGGAGGGGGAGGGGGGAGGGAGAGGGGAGGGAGAGGGGGGAGGTGAGGGAAGGAGGGAGAGGGGGGGTGGAGGGAAAGGGGGGGAGGAAGGGAAGGTGGGAAGGGGGAAAGATGGGGGTGTTGCTCCTCGTTAGTGTATCCCCAAACGAGATGGAAAGATAGTCCGTGTCGCCGTGTCTCTCCAGCACCGTGTTGACTCCCTAACTGGATGTATTTTCTAGACGTTGGGCCCTGCCACTAACTCTCTTAGGACGCTTCGACGCGCTTAATAACGAGTCACAGTCCAATTAGCTTTGACTCGGGGGAAGGAGGAGGTATTCAGGGAGATGCCGTGTGTTGGGCTTAATGCGAAAATATACAAACTACGTCTAAGTGTTACGAATATTGGTATTTTTTTAATGTGTTAATGTATAGTAGTACTAAATTGACACACACACACACACACACACACTCACACACACACACTTAATGTAATTTAATACATCCAATATTTTCATTTGTATTATTAAATGTATAAGTATGTGTGTGTGTTAGGGAAGGTTTAATATTTCTTGGTTTTAACTTGTAGGTTTAATGTGTTTATGTATTTATCAATACTTTTAAATATACGTGATTTAATTTACTGGGTTTTTTTAATATCCCTGAAATTAGCTTGACCTAATGAACTATGAGAGGATAATGTGAATGAAACAATAATAATGATAATGGTAATAATAATAATAATAGTAATCACTTAGAACCAAATACCTCGGGTCCTGACACTAGCTAATGGCTTTTAATGTGTGTGTGTGTGTGTGTGTGTGTGTGTGTGTGTGTGTGTGTGTGTGATACTCTTGCAATATAAACTTTTTGTCATTCACTACAATAGTAATACACTATTCAGATCAATGTACATATAAAGATTCTATTCTGTAGTCTCATATCATTTAGAATGGTAAACCTATGCACCTTTCTATCACACAAGGGGGACGTTGATGTTAATATTTTATTGTGCCTAACCTAACCTAACCTAACCCAATCTACCCTCACCTAACCTAACGCCAGAACTTATTATTAGGCTAAAAGGCGACGCCGTACACAAGAGGTTGATGACCTTAGTTAATGAAGCACAGAAATTACATTATAACACCAGGTGACAGTTTAATTAATATTCATAGACTTTCCTTGTACCAGCTTAAATAATTATTTACCACTCAACCTCGGGCGTGAGATAGAACAGGTATATTTCCCTCTGTGGGTTGAGATAGAACAGGTATATTTCCCCCTGTGGGTTGAGATAGAACAGGTATATTTCCCCCTGTGGGTTGAGATAGAACAGGTATATTTCCCCCTGTGGGTTGAGATAGAACAGGTATATTTCCCCCTGTGGGTTGAGATAGAACAGGTATGTTTCCCTCTGTGGGTTGAGATAGAACAGATATATTTCCCCTGTGGGTTGAGATAGAACAGGTATATTTCCCCCTGTGGGTTGAGATAGAACAGATATATTTCCCCCTGTGGGTTGAGATAGAACAGGTATATTTCCCCCTGTGAGTTGAGATAGAACAGATATATTTCCCCTGTGGGTTGAGATAGAACAGATATATTTCCCTGTGGGTTGAGATAGAACAGGTATATTTCCCCTGTGGAGTTGAGATAGAACAGGTATTTCCCCTGTGGGTTGAGATAGAACAGATATATTTCCCCTGTGGGTTGAGATAGAACAGATATATTTCCTGTGGGTTAGATAGAACAAGGTATATTTCCCCTGTAGGTTGAGATAGAACAGGTATATTTCCCCCTGTGGGTTGAGATAGAACAGATATATTTCCCCCTGTGGGTTGAGATAGAACAGGTATATTTCCCCCTGTGGGTTAAGATAGAACAGGTATATTTCCCCTGTGGGTTGAGATAGAACAGGTATATTTCCCCTGTGGGTTGAGATAGAACAGATATATTTCCCCTGTGGGTTGAGATAGAACAGATATATTTCCCCTGTGGGTTGAGATAGAACAGGTATATTTCCCCCTGTGGGTTGAGATAAGACAGCCAAGGATTTAATAATAATAATAATAATAATAATAATAATAATAATAATAATAATAATAATAATGAGAAAGAAGAATACACACCAACACCAAAAAAACAAAACACTAATTATAACAGCAAAAATAAAAATTAAACTAATAACACTCGTACAAACACAACACACCTCCATTCACAGGTAAACAACATCCAGCTTTTTATTACAGGTACCACGTAAAGTGAGTATCTCGTGTCATTAACCTGGTTGTTTTATAATTCTTTATGTTCACTACTCTCTCATGAATAAAGCTTTTTTTTCATTATTAATCAAACTCAAAGCCTCTGGTTACCTATAATTATTACAATTTGTATATACAAATTTGCAGAGAAAAAACGAAGGCAATTTTTTCACCACTTTTTTCTCGTTAAGTGATTCCCTTCGTGAGAGGAGAAGAAGAAGAAAACAAAATAAAAAGAGCTTCCACAGTTTTCCATTCGAAACAAATTAATCTTCAAAATCATTCCTTTCGTCGATTCATTTAACACAACCAAAGAGCTACTGTTGCTGCCGAGGGAACGAGACGAGCTTACATAGGCGAAGGAAAGAGGAGGAGGACCGAGGAGGAGTAATAGGGAGAGAGAAGGAGTTAGAAAGAAAGAGGAGGAGGAGAATGAAGAGATAGGGAGCAAAAGGGAGAAATGAGGAGGAATAAGAGGGGGGGGGTCGAGGAGGAGAAGGAAGATACGAGAAGGAAAAGAGAAGTAAGAGGGAGAGAGAGGGTGAGATCGAGGAGAGGAGAGGCAAGAGGGAGAGAGGAAGAGCAGAAGGAAGACAGGAGGAGTAAGAGGGAGAGGGAGGGAGGCAGGAAGAGGACGAAAAAAGAGGAGTAAGCGGGAGAGAATGGAGGAGTAAGGCGGGAGATAGGGGGAGGAGGAGGAGGAATGGGGAATGAGGAAGAGAGAAGAGGGAGGAGAAGAAATGAAAAGAGGGCGGAGAAGGGAGGAGAAAAGGGCGGAGGAGGAAGGAGAAAAGGGCGGAGGAGGAAGGAGAAAAGGGAGGAGGAGGAAGGAGAAAAGGGAGGAGGAGAGGGTCACTGTTGAGGGCCAGTTCTCATGCCGGTGGGAGAGATAGATGCATTGCCGGATGATCAAAGGTGTGAATCAGCTTCATGATGTTGTGGATCATGCTTCGGTCAAGGACGAGAGAGAGTTTTCCTTTCGTAAATAAAGGATTTTACATTTCTATTTTTATCATATTCACATCAACAATACATTTGGAGATAATAAAACGAATTAGAACAGTGATAAACGAAGGAGTCACGTTGAACTAACCAACACTAAACACACACATTTAAGAGCCAGGGTACGGTGACTGTTCGGATACATGGGTCATAATTTATTAAACAGTTGGATTCCTGTACCGGCAAGAGTCCTGGGAACATGACACAGCGGAGGCCACACCAACGAACAGGACGTGAGGAGAAGTGCAATTCGGGGACTATCTCTCCCTCTCTCTCTCTCTCTCTCTCTCTCTCTCTCTCTCTCTCTCTCTCTCTCTCTACTCCAACACAGAGGAAGAAGGTATATGAAGAGACCTGGAGTATGGAGTGTGTTATCTGTTGAATAATATTAATAACATAACAAGGTGGACGGTTCTCTTCCCACCTCCACCTTCACTCCTTCCACTTACTGTATTCCATCCACATCTCTCACGCCTTCCACTCCATACATACCCTTCCATGAATGATAAAAGAACACACCCACCCTCCACACCCCCAACACACCCACCCTCCACACCCACCCTCTATACACCTACCCTTCACACACCCCCAACACACCCACCCTTCACACACACCCCAACACACCCACCATGCACACCCCCAACACCCACCCTTCACACCACCCTTCACACCCACCCTCCACCCCCAACACACCCACCCTCCACACACCTCAACACACCCACCCTTCACACCCCAACACACCCACCAGCCACACACCCCCAACACCCACCCTCCACACCCCCACCCTCTACACCCCTCAACACACCCTCTCCCTCAACACACCACCTCTACCTCTACACCCCACCTTTATCCCACCCTCTACCCCCAACACACCACCCTCACACCCCCACCCTCTACACCCCAACACTCTACCCCCAACACACCCCACACCCTCCACACCTCCAACACACCCACCCTCCACACCCCCACCCTCTACACCCCAACACACCCCTCACACCCCACCCTCTACCCCAACACCCCACCCCTCCACCTCAACACACCCACCCTCCCTTTCCCCCCCCTCTACACCCCAACACACCCACCCTCCCCACCTCCTTTTTACCCACCCTCCCTCCCACCCCTCTACACCCCCCCAGCACCCACCTCCTTACCCCCACCTCTACACCTCCTTACACCCACCCTCCCACCTCACCCTCTACACCCCCAACACACCCACCCTCCACCCCCCACCCTCTACACCCCCAACACACCCACCCTCACACCCCACCAACACACCCACCCTCCACACCCCCAACACACCCACCCTCCACACCCCCCACCCTCTACACCCCAACACACCCACCCTCCACACCTCAACACACTCACCCTCTACACAAGAGTGGCACCACAACACCTTAACTACTATTCTTTATAAGTTTTGGAATTTAATCCTTAATAAACTCATTACTGGAACACTGTGTGGTGAACAGTCTTTGCCCTTGGGTAGGTATTAGTTTGAGATACCGAGTTCCTCAACTTTTCCAGAATTAAAATTTAATGTTTGATTCTTGACAATATTATGTGCATTATCCTGGGGTGGTGTCTCCGTATAAAATTCGCTTGAGGTGATGCTGAAACCCTGTGTTTGTAATTATTATATTGGTTTTCTTACAAAAGTCAATTAATGGTTCGCCTCTTTCATTTCTATTACCTAACCTGCAGTGTGTGGTCCTACTTCTGGGTCTTCTTTCCCCTTCCTCACCTCTATATTAAAATCATTCATTATATTTACACATTTATTAAACGTCATGGCGTCATTTGCCTTCTTTAAATCTTCATAAAATGTTCTAAAAGCTCATCCTCACTATCATGTGCTGGTACACAAACTCCAATTACTGCCAAGTCCTCGGGTCTAGCATTAAACTTGAATAACAGAACTTTATCTCTTTACACAGTTACTTTAAGTTTTCTTTTACAACAATACCATCACTTATGTTTTTCATCATCTGAGTATATGAAGTAAAATATTTCACCACGTGTTGCCTGAATGTTCCACTGCGAAACATTACCTCCCTGCAAACATCTACATCCTTCCCGGTTTTATATGTCTTCACACTACACGTTATTATTCTGATTGTATGCCTATTTATTCTTCATCATTCTCTAGTGTTGATCAATACCCAAGGCTTTGTTTGGCCCAGACAGTACTTGTTAGCTCTCGGTGACACACTGCCCGCCAGCCACCACAGGACGGAGTGTGGTTGGTCCAGCCACACTCCCTCCAACAGGAACACCCGAAGTCGTTTAGTGTGTCTGTCCGGGTGACTGAAGAGCAAGAGATGAAAGCAAGTGAGAATGGTGGCCCCTGACCTAACCTCACCACAAGACCACTTAATAGCTGGGAACGAGACATGGGAGGTAGAGGTGGCTGACCCTCACTCTAATGACGGGCCAGCCCCCTCATCTAAACTTAATTAGCAAATCATGCAAATTTTGATTCGTTCTTGAAAAATTATGTAAATTTTAACTGACGTCTCTGTAAGTGTTTAAACAGAAATAATAAAAATTTACCTTTTTTTTAAAGTACTTCAAAACAAATTTAAGTGATGTTTTCATAAGGTCATAAAAACGGAACCAAAGAAACGATTTAAACTCCTAAAAATATTTTAAATTACGTTTACATAAAATCTTTAAATAAATGTTTTCCAAATTGCGAAAACGAAATCCCAAACACATTTACTTAGTCACGTGAGACATCTGCAACTATTACATGTCAATTAAGTCGAGACAAAGAGAGGATGATTCAAATGGGCTCCAGTCCCAAATAACCTCAGTTTTAATTGGCCCCAGACCTCAGCAGTTACCGTCGACACCCTGGCTGAGGTGATCCCGGAGCTTGTTAAATAAGTTTACAAAGAAGAGTGGATAAAAAAGAAAAACAAATGGAAGAAAAAGAGAGTGAAATTACTGGAACAGGAAGAGAAGGAGAAGAAAGATTTGAAATAGGTAAAAACAAAATAACTGTAAAAAAAGGGAATAAAAGTAAGAGAAAAACAAAGAAATGGAAGAGGAGAAAATGACACACAAGATGAAGAAAAGTAGGATAAGAGGAACCACTCCATCTCAACGCCAGATTAAAGACGATGACATCAATAAATTATTGGAACACAGATTGTCTTTCCGGCTTCCTTAAGAACACATGAAAATCTTCTGAAACGTATTGTCTCATCTAAGCCGAAAACTTCCAAAGTCCCTTTACGTGAGGAAGAAAGGTTCAGGAGGAGAGGAAGATGTTTTAATTACTTACTTTAGCGTGAGTAAGCCGATTACTTTTAAGTACAAAAAATAAAGCTCACGGAAAGAAAATGTTAGCCCGGAGTTGGGATATTTTCAGCCTAAAGGGACCGGGAGATGCAGGAGCCTCAGAGGTCCGCTCGTTAATATCTCCTCCTCCTCTACTGGAGATGTGGCAACGCGTCTAATTGGTTCAATTTAAGTACGGCACAGATGAAAGCGGACCCGCAAAAAGTGGCAACAAAATTATACCGAGACTACCGGAGTTAGAGTCGTTGTCACTCCCATTTACGGTGACGTAGGAGTACTCGAACCCCAGCGGGAAAGGTAGTGAGAGGAGTACCACCACTGCTTGTGTAAGATAGGAGACCCTTCACCTCACAGAAGAGCATAAGGATCCTCCACGGGAGATTGGTATTATTTTCCCTCACTTCTGGGTAAATACCGTCTTCTACTATTCTTTTGTTTTATTATATAATTGTACAGAGGTTTAATTTATTTTTATTTACATAAACCCTTACCCGTCCCAATTCGAACACTCCCTTGGGTGAGGGATGAGAGCCCAGGAGGGCTCTCTCTGGGTTGTTATGCTGGAACAAGTAGCTCGATGCTCTTGGTGTCTCCTATGTTTTCAAATAACCTGGAACCCAGCACATGTGTAGTCCCGCACCAGCTGCTTATCATCCTTCCAGGGAGTCACCATGACGCTTGTTATCGGATCTGCATACCTGTGGTTGTCTGTGTGTTAGACAACCGGAAGTTGCCAGACTCCTCTTAATGGCGTCAGTTAGTTCGCTTTGCCTTGCATTTACCACATACGAGGGTGTAACCGCCGTGTTGGTCTGCCCTTTCGTTGGTGCAGATAAACTGTCAACAACAGTGGTCAGGGCTGCAAGACGATGGGCTACTCCAGCATCTCCATGCTGGGAGAGCCTGGGGGAATACCTCTAGATACAGTACACTGTATGTATGTCTGTCGGGCTAAATATGAAAATTCGCCGATTAAGCTTTAAAAAAGCAACTGATGTTTTTTGCAAAATAGGAATATACTGTATATTACCTTAGTCCAACAATTTAATGGATAAATTTAATACATTTAAAAATTTTCTGCTTCATTTAAGGCGTCGTTTACCATCATAATAGAGCCAAATTATTCCTGAAGAAGGTTAGGAAAGGTTAAGTTAGAATAGGTTTTCCATGAAATTACTCATTTATATATATATATATATATATATATATATATATATATATATATATATAAATGAGAGAAATAGAGAATACAATACACTACATACAATGGTCATAATCAAAATTTTTACAAGGCCAAATCCCAGCGACCCACAACGAACACACCAGGTCAATACAAAGATTCAAATCACTGGTATAATGCTGGAGGTGTACACTGTAAACAACTTCCAATTAATTCTGTAACAAACGGGTTAAAGATTGAGGTATATATATATATATATATATAATATATATATATATATATATATTTCATTAGCCCAATGTGTGTGTGTGTGTGTGTTTCATAAGAACCTCCTCGGGAAGTGAATACATGCATGAAGAAACCAAATATCCAATTTAAAGTTTCCAGTACTTATAACATCTGCTCTCTCTCTCTCTCTCTCTCTCTCTCTCTCTCTCTCTCTCTCTCTCTCCCTTACCAACTTGGGATTTACAGATTCAATTAAAACTCAGAGCGGCGGCAGGTAATTTCGCACCTTAAATTCAACGCCTGACTATGTGTTAAAATCCAGACATTGTTGAAACAGTGTTGCAAGTAACCTGCTAATGTTGCAACGTTTTGACTATGGTCGTTTAAGTTGCTAGCCAGTATCTTATGTTGCAAGCCACAAGTCTTGAGATACATTTGCTGTTTATATGTTTGTTTATCTTCCACCAGTTTATATCAATCTATTAACGTTACACCTCTACCTTTTTTCACATGGCAATGAATTAAAGGCAATAATATCAACAAGAGGGAAATGGGTGAGAAGAGCGACAAGAAAAATGCACATAGTAAGTGACAGTAAAGTGCTCACAACACACACACACACAAAATGAGGTAAGGCACAAGCACAGGTACACATGGCCCAGGTGTCAACACTCAGACATAACTCCAGATCACTGCACCTTTTCACGACGAGGCTTCAACTTCCTTTACACAGACATTAAAGGTAACTGTAAACGTCTATCACATCGTAACTGTCCATCAACCTTTCGACCCTGAGCTCTCACCAACCAAACACTCAAACTGTAATGTTAACTGTGATATTTTTCCTGGAAGAAGTTAATAATTTTTCGTTTCATTTCACATAACTTAATATATGATCAATCAGGGTAACATGCCTGAAGTGTGATGTAAGCTGAAAAGACACAATTCAGCAACATTGCTACAAAGCTCCAGGTAACAAATGTTTTTAATTAATTTTATAAACAGTTGAGGAAAAGCTTCCATCCTTACACAATATTGGGAGTATATGACTACGAATCATGGAAATTGCAATGCATTCATCGGCCAGATAGTGTTACATTAGAGGATACTGCCATTTACATTAATGAAAAAGTATTCAAAAGTAGATTTTTTGGTAAATAAATTCTAC
Organism: Homarus americanus; assembly: GCF_018991925.1. Classification (NCBI taxonomy): domain Eukaryota; kingdom Metazoa; phylum Arthropoda; class Malacostraca; order Decapoda; family Nephropidae; genus Homarus; species Homarus americanus. The sequence continues at coordinate 5,318,166 of NW_024739403.1, forward strand.
TACGACTGATGTATTCTGCAACTTGCATTAATGAGAATGTATCCACAACCTACATACAGTGAGGAACATGAAGTTATTACAGAGTTACAAAAGATAAATAGAGAGAAAGTGAATGGAGAGATAGGCTTTAAACGCATTGAGTGGCAGTGGGTTCTTCTCAGCCGAATCAAATCGCCCCGGGTTAGCAGGTATCATATAAAGAGCCACACTACTACTTAATGGTGTTCATCTGGGATCATCAGTGTTTACGACTTAAGAGGAATATAACGAGTTGGTGCTAACGAGAGAGAGAGAGAGAGAGAGAGAGAGAGAGAGAGAGAGTCTTCCTCTTCACCATCAGACTACATACATAATATACAACACACCCGTAATGTGTGTGTGTGTGTGTTTGAGTGCGTTCCCGACAGCGCCAAAAGTGAATAATCTCCTCCCTCCTTCATTTCCTTCTATGGCCACCAGCTGCTTAAAGGCTCACACATACGGAAGGAGAGGAGCTAAATATCTAAATCAGGTGAACTCGGCTGTATACCTGGAGGAGGAGACGCAGGTGTGGCGCTAAATTTACGAGTCAGGTGACCCCGGTGAGATAAACAAGGCCCTCGTCTGGGTGTTAACTGGAGGATGGTGATGCTGTCTCCTACATCCTCATCTCCCTCAAAAAGGATGACGTTGGTTCTAGGGGGAAAAACCTTGACCTTATCGCCTTGAGGAAGACCCTCCTCCTACTACTCCTTTTCCTTCTCCTGTTCCTTCTCCTCCTGGTCATTTTTCTCCTCCTGTTCCTTCTCTTTCCCCTTCTCCTCCTGTTCCTTCTCTTCCTCCTGTTCCTTCTCTTTCCCCTTCTCCTGTTCCTTCTCTTTCTCCTTCTCCTGTTCTTTCACCTCCTCCTCCTCCTGTTCCTTCTCTTCCTTCTCCTTCCTGCTTGAGTGACCTCCATAAGGTAATGTTATGTCGGTGTCTCATCTCACCTGAGCAGCGTCAACGTGTCTTCCTCACCTCTTCCTCCTCCGCCAGTGTCTTCCCCACCACCTCTTCCTCCTCCGCCAGTGTCTTCCCCACCACCTCCTCCCCTCGCCAATGTCTTCCTCACCTCTCCCCCCTCGCCAATGTCTTCCTCACCTCCCCCTCCTCCGTCAGTGTATTCATCCCCCCCTCCTCCGCCAGTGTCTTCCTCACCTCCTCCCTCCGTCAGGTGTCTTCGTAAACCCCGTCACACACACACCTCTTACATGTTGCTTGTAATGGGGTACACCGTTGCTTTCTTCTTTTTATTTTTATTCATATTTCTTCTTTTTCTTCTGAGAGAGAATTAATTGTTAGTCTCAGGTAGTTTTGTCTAAGAAAGCTATCGGTAGACAAATAGCCTCAAAAAGCTAAACTGGGCTTGTAAAATGTATACATGGTGTCCTAAGACATTCTTCGCGTATAGGGGTGTCCAAAAAACGAATACAAGGTACGACTATATATACAGTATATATATATACAGTATATATATATATATATATATATATATATATATATATATATATATATATATATATATATATATATATATATATATAAAGGGTGCCCAAAATACTTGTACATATAGTATAATGTTAGGTTAGGTTAGGTTATGGTGTCTGAATTTTTTGATACAATACTGAAATAAATGTTTGTTTTTTTCTTCGTCAAATCAAATATAAATAATTTGGCTTGATCAATAATTAACTATAACATGAATTATTTTGTTTGATGAAAACAAACAAACACAGATTGCTTTCTTTGTTTCACAGTTCAAAGGCAACATAGACTTTGTGTTTCATCAATAATTCAAAGAACGTCTCGTTGGCTCTGTGTGTTGCAGGAGTGTTGTACCTGTTCGAGCCTTTCATCAGCAAAATTAGACGGAAGGATTTGACGGCGGCGTGATGAGCTAGTGCAATTACATAATTTGTTACACGCTCAACCTAACCTAACCTAACCTAACTAGTCCCAGAATCTCTCATAAACTTATATATCCCAACACACCGAAGAATACGAAGAAGGAAATTAAATAGTTATGAAGTTTTCTCCCCCCCCACCCCTACCTCCGCTCCCGCCCCTACTCACCCACGCACCCCCCAAGCCCTAACCCCCTCGGAGGTAAATAAACTACGCCTGAAGAAAGATAATATTATATCCTGACGTCAAAGAGTCATATTTCAGCCGGGAAAAATATTTGTGAGGAGGTTAAAGGTGATGAAATAAGCCAGGGCACGGAAGGGTCTCTCTCTCTCTCTCTCAACAGATGAAGATGGCAGGTTACTCAAGTTCTCAGGGAAGAATGTCATTCTTAATAAATCTAAATTATGCCCTTGATCATTATGACAACAGAAATGATTTACATAAGACATATGATGTAACATATGGAAGGAGATTATACATCAATTGAAAACCCCTTATGTATGAGATCAAACAAATAAATATTTAAATATGACCCAAGTAACATGTTCTCGTCCACCACCAGCCAGCGGCGGGAAGGCCTGGAACTGCTTCACTCCCTGTTTTTACTAAAAGATTGGATCACGTCTTTTAATGTGAATTTACACATTTCAGTGTGGTGGTCTGACCCCACACACGAGTCGCAGACGCAGGGGCTCGGAGCAGCACACAGCTCATCCCAAACTAGCGACCCGGCGCGGCACGCCGGCATCAGCCGGGCGGCCAAAACTGAAGATTTTGCTAACAAATGCTCCAAGTGGAGTTATGGTCTTCGGTTTATGCAGTGTGCAATGAAGAGCCCTACCATGACACCATCAAAAGATGACACCTTATCAGTTGTGCCTTCTAAGAAAGAAACTCCTTACAAGACCAGGCAGGTGAAAAGCTGGAATTAGTATCTAGGTTGATTGGATATAATCTAATCCGAAAAACTCAACCTAACCCGCTATTGTTATTGCTCTTATTCTTCTCTGTCTATATCTTTCGTTGTTGTAAGTTAACACATCACCAAACAGCCAACATATACAGTACTGTGTCTCAGCATCACCATACGAGATCTTGTCCACACTTCCACGGCTGATGAATAGCGGGTCTCTTCACCTTGGCTCCCTGACGCCGTCATGTGCAAATGACTGTTCCAAATTATTAAGTTATATTAGACTATTAATTAACATTTTAAAACTTCATCTTGGTCACGTACATATCATTAAGACATGGCGCCCGATCATTAACTTAATCATGTTTAACAGTAAATATCGGTCACGGCGACGTAAACATATATAACTTTTCTAGTACCCTTGTATACTGTGGTCGCAGAAATAAGCTAATATTTACCCTTTCTCCTATAAATCATCATAGAAAATATGTAGACAGTGACTGAGCAGAAACACATCATACTTGACGCCACAGTCTATAAAAATGAATCCCGTAGGGCCGAAGGACCGTGAGGGCCAGTAGGTAAACGGCACAGTTTAAACTAACCCTGTTTTAGGTACACAAAGAGACAGTTTAGCCGGCACTGCAGTCGACCATCTTCACTCTGTCCAACTGTAAAGTTAGGTGAACCGGGGGTGCCTCGAGGGTGAACCGGGGGTGCCTCGAGGGTGAACCGGGGGTGCCTCGAGGGTGAACCAGTGAACTGCCCACAATCTTCAAGAGACTTTGTCTACCCACAAACTTCTTTAATGGAAGAACCAGATAACTAAGAGACGTTTTCCTCGTTCCGGGAAGGATCACCAAGACCTGATTGGATCCAGATTCAGTCCCATATTGCGAAAGTACATTGAAAAATGACTTTGTGATGCACTCTGGACCCAAAACACTGGACAACTTGCCAGTTCTAAGAGGATGCATCATGCCGGGATGGTAAATGACTTAAAAGATCATGTAATAATGGCGTAAAGGAATTCAAAGTTCCGGAAGTTGATCGAATTAATGATATACGCAAGTCACTATCTAGAAAATCACTGGATTACGAAAATTTCCCGAGTGACTTTATACAGCAAACGTGATCCCGATCTTCAACACGGGAGCCAACGGCGACTTACTCAGTTAGAGGAGACGCAAGACTCCCGAGCATGTACAAAAACAATGGTAACTGATATATAAAACTGACTTGGACATACGTGAAGTGTGATGAGTTGTAGTGTGCTACGGTCCATCGAGGTGCTGTTAACTTTCACATACCTGGAAAAGAGAAAGTCAGATTAATTATTAAATGGGGTTAAATTATTATGACTATGTAGTTGTACCTTTAAAGTGTTCTTGCGAAACGGCAACAGTTTGTGGGGCTACGACGTTTGGTGATAGAAACCAGCCTAACCTAACCTAACCAAACGTTTATCTATACATTCGCGATAACGGAGTATGGTGTTCATATAATATTTCCTACAATATTAGTCTCGTTATAATATGTTTTTATTCTAATTTAATCTTGTTCTCACATTAATTATTTGTGTATAAAGTCGTCAGGCGTGATCAGCTCCACCTGTTGGGACACCCGGCAACTATACCAGGCGCCGTGTTGTTTACCTTGAAAATCATAACTGAACAGAGGACTCACAGGGCTCACTCCAGCAGTTCATTCTAATAGACGAGGAACGGGACCCTTTGAGGTGACTGTCCAGTACATCAATATAATGCTATTGGCTCTACACTCGAGATTGTTTTCCACCGGGATTATGAACGTTGTCCCTCAGCCTTTTACGGTCATGTTCCTAGCGTTAATTTAATGTTTTGTTTAGGTCGTTAAGTGCCAAATGAAGGAATTAATCAAATGGTCGTCATAATTACGTCCAGCGACTTGAAGAAGTGGAGGGTATTAATATTAATAATAATAATAATAATAATAATAATAATAATAATAATAATAATAATAATAATAAAAGGTTTATTGAAAAAGTTTGCAGCCCGAAGGCTGAAAATATACATTGGACATAAATGACTTATTACATACATTGGTGGTTTAACAAAAGCCTTTGTAGGGGTATCGAGATATTAATGTTGTCTAGCACTCAGGATGGAAAGAAACTCTGATGTGGTTTTCTTGTATAATATATAAGTTATATGAAGACAGTCTGGTGCTGGAGATGCCGTCTGGTGAGGGGCTGCAGGGTAGAAGACGTTCGGTGAGTAGCGTGTTGTAGGAGGTAGATGTGCAGGAGCTTCGTTAGAGAAGATGTTGCCCGTTGCTGGCCTCCTGATTGAATGAATGCTGGACAGCTAGGAGCTTGCTGGAGATGTTGCTTGTTCAGGAAAATGGGCAGAATGAGAGTTGGTTGGTGAGGAAGCTCAGAGAAGGACATGCTCGCTGGCGGGAGCGAGGACCGCCAGGCAGGCGAGGAGAAGCAAGGGGCCGCCAGGCAGCGGCGGAGGAGGAGGTGTTGCTTGTTTAAGAAGATTGGTCAGAATGAATCTCAATGGAGAGACAGAGCTTATATACCCAGCAGCCGCTATGAGTCATGTTGGGAAAACCCGAGAAGTCGCCGGCCTTTTGGCTCGGTTGCTAGGATACGGCGGGCATTGGAATGCGGATACGCTTGGTTGCTAGGGAAGACGGTAGCAGGTGGTGTGCAGCTACGCAGTTTGTAGGGGTAACGTCCACTACACCTTCATTAGAGAAAGGTGAAGGAACATATACAGTGAACATACAGATTAATGTTTACACACGTAGATCATGTGAGCTGAGGTGTTGAACAGCAGACACGTAGTGTAGTAACTCCCTCACAGATGGCGTTATGAGGGGCATCGTGTGGAGTACTAGTTCCCCCCGTGTGTGTGTGTGTGTGTGTGTAATTACTGCGCTTCAACACCTAAGATCTTTAAGTACACAACGAGGATACCAATAGCACTATTCCAAGAACATTTAAAAATTATGAGACAAAACTCCTCTTCGTTATCTTAATTTTTAATCATGCAGGTAAAACGAGATTAATTAAAGATGTAATATCTAAGGTGGAATATTAATTAAGTGCCAGTTACCTGTAGTAAATTGTGTGTGGATGTGTGTTAGTCAAGAATTCATAAATAACCGTTTCAATACAATACATGTACACGTCCATACAAACACCCGGCAGCATTGGTGTTAGTAAAAGAAGCAGTAACAATAAATAACATCATTATCAACGACATAAAAAGTTTAACGATGGAAACAACAACAACAACAACAATACACAGCATCACATCAACAGCAGGAACAACAATAATAACAATAAAAACAACAATAAGCATCACATCATCATTAACAAGACAAAACAACAACAATAATACCATCAGCAACAACAACAATACCAACAGCAACAACAAAAATATCAACAACAATAATACCCAACAGTAACAACAACAACAACAGTAACAATGGTCACATATTGAGAATTCCATGTATTTTTTCCCCTCCGTCCCTCGCCCCTTCCTTCCCTCTCCTCCTCCCCTGCCACCCCCTTTCTCTCCCCTCCCAGCCACAGCCACCTCTTTACTCTTACACATTTCCTTCCTTTCCTACGACTCAACCTCCTCCCATCATTCCCTTCCCATCCTTTCCCCATCTCCCACTTACCCCTCACCCATTCCCTCATCTCTCACACTCCACCTTCTTTTCCCCTCATCTCACCCCCCACCCCCCTCCCCCCCCCCCTACCAACCATCATAAGTGAATTTCAATATGGGGAAGGAAACAAATTCTTCCCTAATATACGGGAACAATTTTTACGTGTGACTCCAGACTTCGTAAGAGAGCCAATATGCACTTTATTTATTGGCCAGATCTACACGTTGGTGGTTCTTGTTCCATATGTCGTCTTCCTTCATCTACTGACCTAATTATTGATTTATTTATGATTGTTTTGTTTTATTATTCGTCATCGATTTACTTGTCGTTCGTGTATTTATTATAATTTATGTATTAGTTTATTAGTTTATATTCATATACATAGACATACATACATACACTCAGTCCAAGCTGTCTAACCTCTCCCTCTCACTACCACCACCTCTCTCTTTCTCAGTCTAAACTCTCCCTCTCACTACCTCCCCCTCTCACTACCACCACCTCTCTCTCTCTCTCAGTCTAACCTCTCTCTCTCACTACCATCACCTCTCTCTCTCAGTCTAACCTCCCCCTCTCACCACCACCACCTCTCATCTTAATCTCTTCCCTCTCATCCACACTTCACTCCCCTCGCCAGTTTACCCTTTACAATTGATAATTTGGTTGTTCCATCACACAGTGGATGGAATATCCCTCATATTATCTTGTGTTTATATATAATTGGGTCATAATAGAGTCACTTACTGCTTCAGTGCATCAATAAGTCTTATCTCGATTAATTCGTTTGTGTGTGTGTGTGTAAGTGCTGTTTGCATAATTTCATTTAATATAGGTTATTTTTTTATTGTAGTTCCTTGTTCTTTTTTTTCTCTCTCTCTCTTTCTTTTCTTTCCATTTTACAAAAGCGAGACACCTGCCCAAACAGAGAGAGAGAGTTAGAACACACACACACACACACAGCCAAGCTTCCGATCATTTCCCCCATTTGAGATACGACCTGGCCGGAATTATCGTGTTTTCGAGGACCTCCCAAGACTTTATATATGCAAAGATTTGCTGTTCTTGGTCTATCACACAGGGTGGCTCAGGGCTTATGAGGAATGGCTGCAAGAGGATATGATTTACATTTGTTTACTTTTTGTGTGTGGGGAGGGGGGGTGATGTGTGGGGGTGTGTGGGGGGGTATGTGTGCGTGGGGTGTGTGTGTGTGCGGGTGTGTGTGTGTGTGTGTGTGTGTGTGTGAGGTATGATGTGGTGTGTGTGGGGTGTGTGGGGGTATGGGGTGGGGTGGGGTGTGTGTGTGCGTGGGGTGGGTGTGTGTGTGTGTGTGTGAGGGTATGATGTGGTGTGTGTGGGGGGTGTGTGGGGTATGGGGTGGGGTGTGTGTGTGCGTGGGGTGTGTGTGTGTGTGTGTGTGGGGAGGTATGATGTGGTGTGTGTGGGGGGTGTGTGGGGTGGGGTGTGTGTGTGCGTGGGGTGTGTGTGTGTGTGTGTGTGTGTGTGTGAGGAGGTATGATGTGGTGTGTGTGGGGGTGTGTGGGGTATGGGTGGGGTGTGTGTGTGTGTGTGTGTGTGTGTGTGTGTGTGGTGTGTGTGGGGTGTGTGTGTGGGGTGTGTGTGTGTGTGTGTGTGTGTGTGTGTGTGTGTGTGTGTGTGTGTGTGTGGGGTATGATGTGGTGTGTGTGGGGTGTGTGGGGGTGTGGGGTGGGGTGTGTGTGTGCGTGGGGTGGGTGTGGGTGTGTGTGTGTGTGTGTGTGTGTGTGTGTGTGTGTGTGTGTGTGTGTGTGTGGAGGTATGATGTGGTGTGTGTGGGGTGTGTGGGGTATGTGTGTGTGTGTATGTGGTGTGTGTGGGGTGTATGGGGTGGGGTGTGTGTGTGTGTGTGGGGTTGGGGGTGTGTGTGTGTGTTGGGTGGGATTTGTGTGGGGTGAGGGCTTGTAGAGGGAGGGGGCTTGGGGTGTGGGGGGGGTATATGTACAATGGGTAATAAAAAACAATTTACGATTCTTGAGTGAAACAAAATGACACCACGAACAAAGGTTTTTGAAAAAGGCCCATGAGACAC
>NW_024739403.1:5329238-5451738 GCF_018991925.1 Homarus americanus
ATCAGCATAATAATAATATTTCCATCGTTACCACTAAAATGTTCTAGAGGGAAAATTCCTAACCTCAAAAATTTACATTAAATACAAATTCTGTTTTACACACGACGAACTAATGAGTCATATCGCTTCAGGTGGTTCGTATATTAATTTTGTTCACCAGGTAAAATTGCTGATGTTTCCCACAGTGGCTTAATTATATAACAACAAAGGTGACCACCATATGAACTGTGTAATTGAGATGAGGGTGGGTGGTGGTGGTGGTGGTAGTGGTGGTGGTGTGAGGGGAGATGGGAGGTTGTAAAGCAGTATGGAGAGAGAGAGAGAGAGAGAGAGAGAGAGAGAGAGAGAGAGAGAGAGAGAGAGAGATCCGCCCTCCTAAGAGGCTAAGACCCACAACATGGAAATGAGAGTGGATACCAGAATTACCCCCACCACTATTCTCTCTACCACTAATACCACCATTACCTCCACTAGTCCTACTACTACCACCACCACCACCACTACCCCGACTATCTCCACTATCCCTACTACTACTACTACAACCACCACCACCCCTGCTACTACCACTTCCACCCCCACTACTAACACTTCCACCCCTACTACCACCATCTGTCCACAATCCCTATATACTACCACCACCGCTACCCCTGCTACTACCACCACTACCTCCCCTACTACCACCACTACCACCCCTACTATCACCATTACTCAGTTCATACGACCAACAAAGAAAAAGTGGAAATTCGATTACGACATTCTAATACTTTTTCCTACTTTTTACCATTTCCCTCTATTCTTACTTTTCTTTGTCTACTTTTACTTACTGACCTACTGATATTACTTTTTCTTACTTGTAATGCCTTAATCAGTTATATACTTATATACTTATATAGTGATCTACTTTTACTTATCATGACTTACTTTTTCTTAACTTATATTACTTATTTGTTACTTTTAATTACTTAACCTTACTTTTTCATCCCATATATTTTAAAACTATTATTTTTTTTCCTTTCGTTTTCTTCTTGTTTTTCTTCTTCAGTTTGAAATGCTAAAATAAATAAACAGTTGTGACGGTCGAATAATATACAGTACAGTATTCCTTAGGGCGTGTTTTTTCTACTGAGGAGGAAGAGGAAGAAGAAGCAGAAGAAGAGGAGGAGGAGGAGGAGGAGGTAGGAAAAGATGTAGTTAGAGAAAATGAAGAGAAAGGACCACGTAGGGAAGGAAGGAAGGAAGAGTAAAAGAGAGATTGGAGAAAGCAAAAGAGATACGAGGAGGAAGAGGAGGGGGAGGGGGGAAGAGGAGGGGGATTAGAAGACAAACATAGGAATAAGAAAACAGAATGACGAACAAGGAAGAGAGGAACAAATAATAACAGTGAGGGGTATGAAGGAAAGAAAAACACTTATTTATAAGGGCTATTATAGGTGGTAATCAGGTGTGATGTTCGACCTAAGAGCAAGAAAACAGCCCTAACAGCTTAATAGTGAGGCGTATCAACATGTCAGGGCTGCAAAACAACACCTCGGACGCGTGGGTACCTAGTTAGTAGTAATAGTAGTAGTAGTAGAACGAGAGCTTCTGCCCTAATCCCGATAACTGCTGCAGATATTGACTATGAGGCTACAGTCACTCAATGCCGCATAGATCTGCGGCTCAACTAATTCAACACAGATAGGATAGCTACTTATGTATTAGGATATTTAATATTAAGGTAATAAAATGGTGGCGAAGGTGTGGCTATTGGGGGAGGCTGGAGGCCACTATTATAAAAAAAAAAAGTAGTAGTACTAGTAGAGGTAATGACAACAGCGGCAGTAGTATTGGCAACAGTGACAGCAGCAACACGGTGTAAGTTGGTGGGATAGCAAGGGCAGCAGATGGTAGTGTTCTACAACTGACGCGTGTGTGTGTGTGTGTGTGTGTGTGTGTGTGTGTGTGAGTATGAGAGAGCGCGCGCGCCGTCCCCTCCCGCCCCACACACACACTCACACTCATACACACACGCCTGGCCCACCCGTAGCCTCACAGACAGTCACCTGGCCCGGCGCGTGCTGCTCCTTCTCTCCCCCATCCCGCACCTTACACGCCTGCGAGGGGAAAACATAGAAACTGTGATACAACTCCCCACCGCGTCTCATACACACACACAAGGGGTGGACTCGCACACGCATACACACCACCTCCTCCGTCGTGGTGTCTTTAGAGGTCGATGTAAAATGACACGTCGTGGAGACACCAACAACGACACCACCAAGACGACCTTCTACCCCTCAGCACTCCCCAGTGACTCGTCGTGAAGTGAGATACCAGTGCTGTAGTTAATAACTTTTTTAAAAGAAAGACGGACACTGAAAAATTAACAGAAATGAAGTAGAACGGTGCGACAGGTGTCAGCTGATCCGTCGGCCGGTCAAGGTGCGTCGGACCTCGGTATTTTTAGTGTGTGTGTTTGCGTGTGCGTGTGTGCATGTGTGTGTGCGTGTGTGTGTGTGGAGGAGCACCCCGGACTTAATGATCATGGTGAGTGCGACAGTGGTCATGGGGACATAAGGCGGTGGAGTCACTTACGCGTTAATTCCTGCGGCGCGATGATTGGATAGCATCAACAACAGTTCCTCCTTAACCTCTTCCTCCTCATCCTGCCCCTCATCCCCTTCCTCCTCCTCCACCTCATCCTACCCTCCGCCTCTTCCCTCACCTCCAATCCTACTCCCCCACCTTCTCCTGAACCCTCAACTGGAGGTCCTGCTTGAAAAGGAACACGTCCAAGTGCTTGGCCCTCAGCCCTGGGAGTCAAGAAAGTGTCTGTAGCGGAACACTGTTTGATGAAGGCTCAACAACTCCTGTTGGGGACGATGAACTTCCCAGCGTTGAGACAGAGCCAGAGCCAGTGTTCAGGGTGTTGAGAAAAGGCCCGATTGAGGAACCCTGACAGAAAAGGGTTACTTCCTAGTGTACGAAGAGTCCAAATGTGGATCACAGACAGAAGGGGGCTATATAACACTACTAGACAGGGGCTACTGCGTATAACACTACCAGAAAGGGACTTATGCCTAGTGTTATACCCAAGTGTTGTCCAGAGGTGACCCGCTCCACGCGCCCCGCTCCACGCACGCTGAACTAACCAGTTTGGCGTGCTGGTGGTGGTGTGGTTGTTGTCGTTGTTGCTGTTGAGCGGCTGTTATTACCATCATGCTCTCTGCCCTACTGCACCTGCTGCCGCTGCTGTTCCTGCCCCCCGCTGCCCCAGCATTCGTCTGTCTAGGTAAATACCACACTTCAGTTTCTATAATTACTAAAGTAAAAAATAAATAAAAATCCAGAAACCATAAAATTCTAAGGAATAATTATATAAATATTACCTGGGAAACAAAAACAAAATCACCCGAGAAACAAAATATCACCAATTAAAATCGTGTCAACAGGTAAATATCACATTATACTTTCCAACACTCCCCAAAAATTCTTAAAAAAAAAAAAAAAAAACACTAAACCTTCTAATCATAAACCACGCAACAAAAATTACCTCAAAAGTGAAATACAAGTATAACATGGTCAACATTAAGACGGATAAGTTCAGTAAGGTTAGGTTAGGTTACGCAAAGTTAAGTTAAATTGTTACGTCAAGTTAAGTTAGGTTAGGTTAGGTTACTCAAAGTTAAGTTAGGTTACCCAAAGTTAAGTTAGGTTATTTAAAGTTAAGTTTGGTTAGATTACATAAAATTAAGTTTGGTAAGGTTACGTAAAGTTAGGTCAGGTTAAGTTATGCGTTTTCACTTCAGGTTACGAAAAATAAATCAACTTAAGAATTTTTTCAGAATATGTGGCCCCTCGCTTCTAAGTCCGCACTGAGAGAAAAATTAAAAGAAAGAGATGACCGACATACAGTTCGTAACAACAGACACACTGGTTTCCTTTAGCGTCAGAGAAATACACAAAAACTTCCTCGTAAGTAAGATCAGGAAAGACATAATCTGGACTAACTAGACGTAGCTAACAATCATGATACCAATAATTAAGAAGCAATTGCATATAGTAATACATCTCATTAAAAGGTGAATCACTAAAATAACAGTCAATTTTAATGCTATTTTGGGGGAAGGAATATTTTTTTTTAAGTTTTATTTTCCTTCTAGGCCAAAATTCAAAATACGAGTGATGGTATTTTCAGGAAGTATCGGGTGATGGCGTGAAGAACCTCCCCATCTCCCTAACATGTATAGTAATGTGTACACTTGGGCAGGTCTGGTGGTGTTTACCGAATCACATACCTGCGGTTCAGCTGCGGAATGTGTGACGACGTACGATAGTTAGTTACGCACAAAGAGCCAGCCAGAACGAGAGACAGATACAAGGCGGCATCCGGGGTTAGAAAAAAAGGGATTCGAGTGGCTTAAAGAACCAGTAGGTGTCCAGCTGTCAGTAGAGTTTATCCTACTATAGGTCGTCTTGCTATAGGTCGTCTTGCTAGAGGTCATCCTACTATGGGTCGTCTTGCTATAGGTCGTCTTGCTAGAGGTCATCCTACTATGGGTCGTCTTCCTATAGGTCGTCTTGCTAGAGGTCATCCTACTATGGGTAGTCTTGCTAGAGGTCGTCTTGCTATGGGTCGTCTTGCTAGAGGTCATCCTACTATGGGTAGTCTTGCTAGAGGTCGTCTTGCTATGGGTCGTCTTGCTATGGGTCGTCCTGCTAGGGCAATTTGGTGGCTTGTTGTCTGACTCTACAGTTCTCTGAGGTTAGGATAGTAGAGGGAGAATGTTGTATAATATCTCCCTTGGCTATACTGTCGCCATATTATATACACCCCTTGGCTATACTGTTACCATATTATACACCCATTTGGCTATACTGTCACCATATTATACATCCCCTTGGCTATACTGTTGCTATATTATACACCCCTTGGCTATACTGTCACCATATTATACATCCCCTTGGCTATACTGTTGCTATATTATACACCCCTTGGCTATACTGTTACCATATTATACACCCATTTGGCTATACTGTCACCATATTATACATCCCCTTGGCTATACTGTTGCTATATTATACACCCCTTGGCTATACTGTTACCATATTATACATTCCCTTGGCTATACTGTTGCTATATTATACACCCCTTGGCTATACTGTCACCATATTATACATCCCCTTGGCTATACTGTCACCATATTATACACCCCTTGGCTATACTGTACTGACCACACACACTACCTACATTATAAGATTAGGTTCCTTATACCAATGTTTATACACTCAAATATATTATCCCATAATGAGGGTTCAATAACCATCAGTTTGGCAAATAGTACCTCCCCTCGCCCCCCCCTCCCCCCACCCCCCTTCCCCTCTACACAGTTTCAGAGTATTCCGCTGAGTCTGTGAGAAAAAAACTTGTTTACGTAAGGAAGAAAAGGACGGGGCAATGGAGTATAGATGAATGGAAGAAAGAATAGTGAGTAAGAAAGGATAGATAGAAAGAAGAAAGAAAGAAAGAAAGAAAGAAAGAAAGAAAGAGAAAGAAAGAAAGAGATGAACAGACGGACATATGGACGAACAGAAAACAGGGGGACAGGCACACAAAAGGACGGGCGGACAGACACACACACACACAACAAAGGGTGACACAAGGCCTGGGAGGGTTTGATCTCTCTCTAACGCCCCGAGTCGCATCGTCAACCGCAGGAGTAAACAGTGAGGAGTTCTAAGACGCTCTGAGGACGACCTTCAAGGTGTGATCGAGTGGGCGGCCGTGACGATGGAGAGGGCGGGGTCGACCTTCACAAACTCTCTCTCTCTCTCTCTCTCTCTCTCTCTCAAGAAATATATTAGAGAGAATAGAATGAAGGATTTTCTTAACTTTACTTAAAGGTTTTCAAAAATCGATTTCAAGCTCGAAATAATTTAGAAATTATATTTTAATGCCTAAAATATTCATGAGTTTACGCGGATTGATTTCAAGTAATTAAACAGGTAAAGTTATCCCTTTAAATCCCTAAAATATTCTAAAGTTTAGGTCAATCGATTTTAAGTAAGAAATCTAATAAGGATTTACGTTAGTATGTCTATATTTTTCTTAAGTCTAGGCAAATCCATTATACTTTAGCACTTGAAATATAAACATCCCTTACGTTGACACACACACACACACACACACACACACACACACACACACACACATACGCGCGCACGCACAAAACACGTGCACGCACACTCACACTTCAATGGCAGTAAACACGATCGCTTGCCAGACCGACCCAAGTTCATGGGCAGCTCTCTCTCTCTCTCTCTCTCTCTCTCTCTCTCTCTCTCTCTCTCTCTCTCTCTCTCTCTCTTAACCTTAATTCAGTAAAATCTTTTCTCTTGAAATATATTTACAAAGTATCATATTTTCTAAGGAAATAATAGAATCCTTTGAATATATTTTCCCAGAGAAATTTTTACAGTACTGTAATCAAAATTATACAATTTCTAAAGTATGAATTTCAAAAGATTTTTGAAAAACATATTATAAATCTCTGGGAGTATATCCACTTGTCCATGCCAGATTGTGAACTAAAAACACGAATAATAAATGTTTTGATATATTCTTAAATAAAAAAAAAATAATAAAATCTTAAGATTCAAACATGTCAGAAAAGTTTTATATTTCTCTGGGTACACTTCTTCCACCCACACACACACACACACACACACACACACACACACACACTGGAAGACCTCTTATGTGTCACCAGTGCCCAAGTCAACCAGCCCACAATCCTTAAATCAGCTACGACCTATTGCAATCACCCCAATACCCAGCCTAATCTGTGAAAGTTTTGTGTTCGACTGGGCTTATGCTGATATTGCAGGAGTCGTAGACCCTCCAACAATTTGGCAACGCGAAAACTTCCTCCACCACTCACTGTCTTGTCCAGCTTTCTCGATTACATATACCGCCATCTCGAAAACTGAAAATCGTCTCTTAACTGTCGCCCAGCAGTGATTTCACTAAAGCGTTCGACCTAGTCGACCACAATATAATCATCAACAAAACTATTGACCTCGGGCTTCGGAGAAGTCTTATACCATGGCTTACAGACTTCCTCAGTGACCGACGCCAAGCTGTACGCTTCCGAGGGGCTGTCTCCACCTTTCAGTCACTCACCTGTGGCGTCCCCAAAGGCACCAAGATGGGACCACTCTGCTTCCTTATGCTCATCAATGATGCCCTAAGAGAAACCCCCGCTCGCTGGAAATATGTCGACAACTCCACCATTGGGATCAGCGTCAACAATTCTACTGCTCCAACTATACCGCCCTTCAGGATTTATTGAACAGTCTCCAAAACTGGGCCACCAACAACCATGTCACCATCAACCATACCAAGACCATGGTTATGCACATCAACCTCTCCTCCGACATTGTCCCACCTCCTTCCATTACTCTAGGTCCGAACACACTCCAGGTTGTAGATTCCACGAAGCTCCTCGGCGTCACCATAGACAGCAAACTAAATTGGAAACCACACGTCAGTGAAGTTGTCAAATCCTCCAGTTTCCGTCTCCACCTCCTCCGCCGACTCAAGTCCCTCGGAGTTCCTGCACACGAGCTCCTCAGTGTTTACACAACATTCATACTTCCCAAGCTCACCTATGCCTCCCCCACCTGGTCTTCCTCCCTAAATGCCACACAACGTAAACGCCTAGAAAAAGTGCAAAAGAGGGCATGCAAGATTATTCTCTCCCCTTCCTACTCCACATATCAAGAAGCGCTCAACACACTGACCCTTTCGACTCTCACTGACCATCACCACGACCTCATCTGCAAATTTGGTAAGAAGCTTCTACACCATCCCCGACACCGGCTCCTACTACCACCTGAGATCCCTTGTCCGAGAATTGCTGTTCGACACCACAACCGCATCCAGCCCATACGTGCACGAACTGATCGCTATAAGAACAGCCCAGTCCCAACCATTGTAAAGATTATCAATAACTTGTAATAAATCAGTGTATTCACTCCCAGTAAACACTGCTCCTGACACTGTCACTATGTTGAAATGAACTGTAGTTTGAGCTTTTCCCCATCTAGTTATTATATGTCTTATTTGTGTCACTTATGTTACTTGTATATTATTTGTAATTCGTAACCCATTCCCCAAATATGTAACTGTATATTTTCAGCCTTCTGGCTGCCAAGCTCTTTCAATAAACCGTTAATTATTATTATTATTATTATTATTACACACACACACACACGCTATGAGTGGATTCAACAGATTCTTCACAACCTTCCCTCAAACGCACGTGTCTAAAAACTGATTACCGGATTTTTTTTAAAGTCATTAAAAAAGTTCTTGTGAATCGAACATGTTTTTATATATATATGCTTTTTTTTTTAAACACCAAAACTCCTAAAAATTAATTAAATCTCCTGATGTTCTTTCACTTCAGCCAACTCTTCTTAACAAAATTAACCCAAGAGAAACATAACTCCGAGTGCCGTATCTTTTAATTCTTTCACAATAGTCAACACTCTTAAGATGATATCACTCACAAGACAATGCCCGGGAATTATTCAAGGCGGCGCAGTAACTCCTATATAAAGCTAAAATTCTATCTTAAACTCGCCAAGTATCGCGCCACATTTTTGCATACAATGTTTTTAACCCCCCCCCCCTCGCTGGAACGCAGGAAGGTAATTTTTATGGTTAATGGTAAGGAATTTTACGCAACACACACCGTCTCTCTGTCGCAACACTCACCGTCACCCTGTCGCAACACATACCGTCTCTGTCGCAACACATACCGTCTTTCTGTCGCAACACATACCGTCTCTCTGTCGCAACACTCACCGTCTCTCGCAACACTCACCGTCTCTGTCGCAACACTCACCGTCTCTCTGTCGCAACACTCACCGTCTCCCTGTCGCAACACATACCGTCTCTCTTTCGCAACACTCACCGTCACCCTGTCACAACACATACCGTCTCTCTTTCGCAACACTCACCGTCTCTCTGTCACAACACATACCGTCTCTGTCGCAACACATACCGTCTCTGTCGCAACACATACCGTCTCTCTGTTGCAACACTCACCGTCTCTGTCGCAACACACCGTCTCTCTGTTGCAACACATACCGTTTCTGTCGCAACACACCGTCTCTCTGCCGCAACACATACCGTCTCTGTCGCAACACATACCGTCTCTGTCATAAGAACATAAGAACATAAGAAAGTGGGATACTGCAGGAGGCCGACTGGCCCATACAGGGCAGATCCCTTTCACACCCATCCCAGCACTTCCATGTGCCTATCCAACTTCGTCTTGAAGCTCCCTAGCGTCCCCGATCCTACTATAGCACTCGGTAGCCTATTCCACATATCCACAACTCTATTACCAAACCAGTGCTTGCCTATATCCTTTCTGAATCGGAATTTATCTAATTTAAAGCCATTTGTTCTAGTTATTTCGTTATTACTGAGCTTCAGAACATCTTCCATTTTACCCTTGTTAATCCCACTTACCCACTTGTACACCTCTATCATATCTCCCCTAACTCTACGCCTCTCTAATGAATGTAAGCCTCTGTCGCAACACATATCGTCTCTCTGTCGCAACACATACCGCCTCTGTCGCAACATAAACCGTCTCTCTGTCGCAATACATACCGTATCTCTGTCGCAACACATACCGCCTCTGTCGCAACACATATCGTCTCTGTCGCAACATAAACCGTCTCTCTGTCGCAATACATACCGTATCTCTGTCGCAACACATATCGTCTCTGTCGCAACACACACCGTTTCTCTGTCGCAACACACACCGTTTCTCTGTCGCAACACACCGTCTCACTGTCGCAACTCACACCGTCTCTCTGTCGTAACACACACGTCTCTCTGTCGCAACACACCCGTCTCTCGGTTGCAACACACACCGTCTCTCTGTCGCAGCACACACCATCTCTGTCGGACCACAGTCTCTCTGTCGTAACACACAGTCTCTCTGTCACAGCACATACCGTCTCTCGGTTGCAACACACACCGTCTCTCTGTCGCAGCACACACCCGTCTCTCTGTCGCAGCACACACCATCTCTGTCGGACCACAGTCTCTCTGTCGTAACACACAGTCTCTCTGTCACAGCACATACCGTCTCTCGGTTGCAACACACACCGTCTCTCTGTCGCAGCACACACCATCTCTGTCGGACCACAGTCTCTCTGTCGTAACACAGTCTCTCTGTCACAGCACATACCGTCACTCTGTCGCAACACACATCGTCTCTCTGACTCACATGATCATAGCTGAAGGTAAAGTTAATTAATCAGTATTAACATCATATTAACACACGGCCGGCAGTAACTTTTGTACCCTCATGTTACCGAACCTTAATATATATCTTAGAGTCGTAGAGCGTGAGGCGGGTGAATGAGAACCATGATCAGTTGACGACAAACTCTTTAATAACTGTAGAAAGAGTTTCGTTGGTGTCCTGCTGAACCAAGGTGGGTGCCAACCAGAGTGTCAACCCCGAGTGTGTCATAATATTCAAGGGTAAAGAACACCATGTTGGTGTCAGTAGTGGAATATATAGCACAATTGATCACAATGAGTTTCAGTTGGGGTTACATCCGTGTTGCCAGTCTCCTCAACTACCATCTGGCTCTATAATTTAGTGTCACAGGTTAACAGAGTTTTATATCTTATATTTTTTGTCGAGATAATTATGTAATTACTTAACTTATTGTGCGCTTAATGACCTTAGGTGTTGTTGTAACGCGGTCATAACATTATATCGTTAACGCTACTTAGTCTTACTCTTTGTCAAGTGTCAACCTTGGTGTCAGTGGTCCTGAAGCCTGACGAGGTGGGCCGATTTGGTCTGTGTTGTGGTACACGGAATAACATACCGACCGGCGGCCGCTGGTGACAACAACAGCACTGTCGCGCCCAGGGATGTCAACTTTTCACATCCGCATCCGCAGATGTCAGGGGTCTGACATCCGATCCATCACGTGTGTGTGTGTGTGTGTGTGTGTGTGTGTGTGTGTGTGTGTGTGTGTGTGTGTCATATAAAACCTTATAAACAAGGAACATCAGATTTTTATGCTACAGAACTGATGTGTTTCTTACCCTGGAATATAATCTGAGGTGCGTGAGGATAACTGATTTATAATAATAATACTGGTAATGAATAATAATAATAATAATAATAATAATAATAATAATAATAATAATAATAATAATAATAATAATTGATGGTGTATTGACATAATACAGCAGTCATTAACATTAAAACACACACAATTATTAGTGGTACATACATAACATAATGAATGGCGGGCGGGAGATAGTCGGTTACAAAGAGCTTACAGGGGGAGAATAAGGGAGGAGTTAACGCACAAGTTATCTACGAATTATTGACAATTTTTACAATGGATATAACGGAGCTGTTGTTGGTGAGGTGTAACAGTGTTATCCTAAAGTAACAGATGAAGTCACGGTAACGATTCTTGAGAGTTGAGAGGACCGAGGGCCTCTTGATGTGTGGGAGTAAGAGGGGGAGAGAACAACCTTGTACCACGTCATCATCTGCAGTATCGGTGAAGGCTGGGGTAAGCGTGTAGGTGAGCTTAGGGAGGAGGATGAACGCTGTGTTAATATTCATGAGTTAAGACGCAGAACGGACTTGAAACAAAGGGGGAAGTTGAGGCGATAGCTGCAAGATTTGACAAGATGTTCTCACGTGTAATGTCCAGCTCAGTTTGTGACGTGTGGAGCGTGTTGGCACATGGGTGAATATATGGATTGGTAGATGGATGGATATATGGGATGGTAGATGGATGGATATATGGAATGGTAGATAGATGGATAAATGGATTAATAGATAGATGGATAGGTAGATAAGCCGGGACATACAGAGTACAGGAAAGGTAGACTACAGATCACAAACCGTATGAAAAAATAAATAATAATACAAGATTATCTTCTAAAATTTACTAAGTCATTAGTGATCGAAGCGCCGACTGATCGAAAGTGGCTAAACATAATATTGTCTACATTTGCGGCACTCTGATTGGTTGACCGTGATCTTTGCTTTGTATAGAGGATTATGATAGGCTCGACCCGATACCTGCTATGTCTGCGGCGGTCTGATTGGTCAAACACCACTTGTGCGTGCTATGTAAATTGGTTGTTGATTGGTCGAATAAACTCTGATGTAACAGCGAAACCAATTTGGCCAAGCTTAAAAAATTCTTTATAACCAAAGGCATGATTGGCTATATGTTGAAATCAAGAATCTGATTGGCTAAGCTTATAAAAATCATTTATACGCTTGGATGAGATTGGTCGTAGCTGTTACACGTGACCAAAGCTCTGACTGGATTAATCTCGTTAAATAAATCGTATGAGTGAAAAATTTTAAATGACAGGTGTTTGTAAAGGGGGGGGGAGAGAGAGAGAGAGAGAGAGAGAGAGAGAGAGAGAGAGAGAGAGAGAGAGAGAGAGAGAGAGAGAGAGAGAGAGAGAGAGAGATAATTGATAAAAAGTGAAAAAATTAGAGAAAAAATGAGTGAGAAAAATGTGAGAGATAAAGGAGAAGAAAGAGAGAGAGAGAGAGAGAGAGAGAGAGAGAGAGAGAGAGAGAGAGAGAGAGGTAACCCATACTAGAGTGGACCTGTATTTGATTAGTACAGGTAGTGTGTCTATCCCCCTCGTGATGATCAAACACTTGACCAAACTCACTCTCCTCTCTCTCTCTTACACACACACACACACAAAGACATTTTCTCTCATTTGTCTCACTTGGTTCTCTTTCTCTCTATCTTTTCTTCTACAAGTCCTACTCGTCTCTCTCTCTCTCTCTCAAACATGCGGATCTCAACGTCTCAATTATTCGTACGTCAATTATTTTCCCCCTTTCATTCAGACTAAAACAACGCTAGAGTTATGGTAGAGTCTCAGCGTAAATTTGATGCCATATTGTTCACCATCACTCGTATTAATGGGAGGGGAGGGGAGGGAGGGAAGGGGAGGTGAGGGTGGGGGATGGGAGGGGAGGAGGGGGATGGGGGGAGGTGAGGGTGGGGGGATGGGAGGGGAAGGGAGGAGGGGGTGTATAGTCCACTTGGCTTTAGAGAAAATCTGTCATATGCATTGTAAGAAAAAATCCGCCAGACACACAAAGAGAAAATCTGTCGTCCATATAGGAGGAAATCTGTCATGCTACAAACAAAATATTCCTTACTCGCACACATTCAGATTTTGACGATTAAGGCAACACTAATTTTTATCCATTTAATCTACGCCTGAAACAAACTCCACGTCCATCGATTATTATTTATTATTATTATTATTTAAACACTTATCAATTATTAAACTGAATCACTAATTCTAAATAGTTAACTTTTCGTGTCCAAAATACCTTTATTCGATTTTCTTTTTTTTTATCTAACGGGATTATCGCCAAATCACCTCATGACGTCGGGATATGAAAGAGTTGTTGTTGTTGTTGTTTGTATTTATTTTATTTATTTTTTTGCCATAGAGAAGGATGAAAACGATTTATTCTGACACACTGAACTGATGCTGTGAATTACTGGTTCAAGTGATTTCATTTATCTCTCTCTCTCTCTCTCTCCGTTTTCCTTGCCATTTCCTCATCCCCTCTCTTTCTTCTCCATCGTGGTTCCTGATCCTTCCCCTTCCCCTTCCCCTTCTCTTTCTCTCTCACCTCACAACCCCTCTCCTCTTTCCCGCCTCTCCCCCTCCCCATTCTCATCCCCCCCCTCTCTCACCTTATATTCCATCCCCCTTTCCCCTCTCCCCCCTTCTCTTCCTGCCCTCTCCTACCATCCCTCTCACTACCCGTCTCATCTTCCATCCTCCCTCTCTACCTCCCCTCGCCCACCCCTCCGCCATAATCGGCTCCTCACACTCCCATCAATACGGCCAATAAAGATATAAATCTCTCCCCCTGGCCCATTGCCTCCATTACCTCCCAAAATCACAAGTTAAAAAATTTTCCCCTAACTTCCTACGTGTGAATCGAGAGGCTTTGATCAGTTAATAGATTCTCAAAGTTTAGTGTGAAACTTTCCCCTTTAAGTGTCAATGAGAGGAGGTAAGGAGACATTCTCAAATACTGACGGGGTTAAATGTTGAGCCTTAAACTGGCAACAGGATACGGGATCTAAATAGCTCACTTAAGTTCCACCATGAAAATAGATCGTGAGGAAGCAGCTAGGTTGGATGATGCGTTACTTTTACCTCCTAAATCAAGACGCGGGAACGCATTTAACCGGCTCATAGAAGCTGCGACCCATTGCCGGAAAACATTTCAGACCCTCACTTAGGAAGATATCTTAAGGGGGATCATTTGTAGCTTTATTTCTATGTGACAACTTGAGTGAGTCAGCTGTTCACGTTCTTGTATCCAAGGCATAATGAAAACTGTTAAGGTTAAGAATCTGTCTTCGTGGAGAAGACCAATTTAGTCCTAACACGTTTTGGTATAGTAGAAAGAGAACACCTCCAAACACACACACACACACACACTTTACGTGTGTTTGTGTATGCCCCCAGCCCAGCTGGTGAATCGAATTGGTGGATGTGAGGGTAAATATTTAAGTCTCACCACGCTGTAGAGGGTCAGTGGCTAGTGCCTGCACACGTGGGTGTCCTTCATATATATATATATATATATATATATATATATATATATATATATATATATATATATATATATATATATATATATATATATATATATATATATATATATATATATATATATACAGGCCCGTCCTTTAGGGGGCGAACAGGGGCGACCGCCTGGGGCCCAGCACTAGACCCAGTTACCTCGGACACATTACCTGTTGACTGGTTAATCTGACTTGACGGCTTACGCCACCATCGCAACCGTGACCTTACCACTCATAGCGACAGTCCCATGGGGGTTAGTGGGGGTGGGTTCCGCTGACCGCATAATCTGACACTAGTGTGGGGCCCCGCACCCTCCTAGGGACGGCCCTGTGTATATATATATATATATATATATATATATATATATATATATATATATATATATATATATATATATATATATATATATATATATAAATGAGTGTGTGTGTGTGTGTCACGGTGCTCCGTTAAAAGTTCCTGGTGTGTCGTTACAAATGTTCCCTAGTTTAGCATCTCACCAGGGACTTCATCTCTTAAATTTATTTCATCCATCCCAGTCTCTGCTTCCCCTTGGTCCTGATACACTCAGTAATACATATTGATATTTCTACCAATATCCCTCATGTCCAATATATCTTAGATTCCGTTTTACATAAATTTCAATATTTTCTTTAATGTTTTTGCCAATCATAGAACTCCCGTTTATATGTCTTCACACTGTCCGCCAGCCACCACAGGACGGAGTGTGGTTGGTCCAGCCACACTCCCTCCAACAGGAACACCCGAAGTCGTTTAGTGTGTCTGTCCGGGTGACTGAAGAGCAAGAGATGAAAGCAAGTGAGAATGGTGGCCCCTGACCTAACCTCACCACAAGACCACTTAATAGTTGGGAACGAGACATGGGAGGTAGAGGTGGCTGACCCTCGCTCTAATGACGGGCCAGCCCCTCACCATACAGGTAGATACAGAGAAATAGATGGATGTGTGTGTGTGTGTGTGTTTTAGGCAAGACGTACAACTTTAAGACAGTAATATATAACGAGATCAACCTGTAATAACAAGGATCCAAGTCCTTAACCTACCCTACCCTAACCTAACCTAACTTAATTTGAAACATGAAACATGATGACCATAAATAGGCGAGGATAGTCCAGGACGAGCAGAATAGTCAGAGATCGAAAAGGTACAAAAAAAAAAAAAAAATAATCATATAAATAAACATATTATTTTAATTTGCTTAATTTGAAATTTTATTTTAATTTATTAGTAAAACTATTTTTGTCATAAATTCCCATATGAATATTTGGCAATAGACGAGAATCCTTTTAATTAATCAGCTGATGACAAACACAAAAGGAACACATAAAAATATTCATGACATGTATCTTTTATATTATATTTCCAGGGTCAAAGGTATTGGATATATGTGTTGTATGTGGAGAGGAATATTTGGGCTCTATTTAATCTCTCTCATCTCTTCTCTTCTCTCAATCCTCCTTCTTCTTTTGTTTCTCGTTGTCCTCCTTCTCCCCATCACTCATTGATACTCCTTCCTCCTCCTATCCTCCCATCACTTCCTCCTCCTCACCTTCTTTTTCTATCCTCCTCCTCCTCCTCCTCTGACAATAGCCACTTCACTTCCTCCCCTCACCTCACCTCCTTTCCCCTTCACCTCCCCTTCCTTTCCTTCCCTTACCTAACCTTACATCACCTCCCCATCACTCACCTCACTGGCCCTCCCTTACCCCCACCCCCTTCCGTTTTCTTCACCCTCTCTTCCTTTCATCTCACCTCCCCTCTTTTCCTTTTTCCTCACTTCACTTCCCCTCCCCTTCTATTTCTTCCCTCCTCCTCCCTAACCTCTTCCTTTCTTTCCTCACCTCTCCCATCTCCTTTCTTATTTCCCTTCCCAATTCCTCTCCTCCTATTTTTCTCCCCTCTCATCCCCCTCCTCAATTTCCCTCCCATCCCTTATCCATTTCTCCCCTCCCCTCCCCTGCCTTCCTCTTCCTGTCGTAAGAATTAATGAGTCAATTAAGATAAACCTGATGGATCAGAGGCGGTGTTAGATATGCTCTGTCCATCTTTCTGTCTGTCTGGGTCACTATGTCTGTCTACCTGTTTCTATCTGTCTAAGTCTGCCTATCTGTCTACCTGTATTTATTTGCATGTCTGTCTATCTGTCTTTATCTGCATGTCTCTCTATCTGTCTTTATCTGTATGTCTGTCTATCTATCTGTCTCACTTATCCAATTTATTCACAAAATTATCTAATCCTTCCCCCATCCCCTTTCTCACTTCTTCCCCCCAGTACTTACTTTCTTTCTTCCGGATTTTTTATATATTTTTTCTTTTTTTGTATTTCCTGGTTTCTTATTTCGGTTCCTTCTTTGTTTCGTTAGCTATAAATTATATTCATTACTGATGGTGGGCGGGTCATGTAAGTAAGTTCAAGCCTGCACCTATGTATGTATGTATGTATGTAATGTATGTATGTATGTTTAAACTTGGCACTTACATATCTGCGTGAGTTGGCACCCCCTCTCGTTGAGTGCGGTTATATAATTTGTTATCCTAACACTACACACACACACAGACACACCTCCCTCATAACACAAACACCTACCCCACAACACAAACACCTCCCCCACAATACACAAACACCTCCCCCTACAACACAAACACCTCCTCCACAACACAAACACCTCCCTCACAACACAAACACCTCCCCACAACACAAACACCTCCCCCACAACACAAACACCTCCCCTCACAAACACACCTCCCCACTACACAAACACCTCCCACAATACACAAACACCTCCCCACAATACACAAACACCCGAATCATCATTCTTAACTCTAAAAGCCTCTGGAATCACCAGAGAGAACTGCCTTAACGATCTGCTGAATTACAGTATTAATAAGAGTGATGTTTATCGACACAAGACCTACCTACACACACAAGCCGTTTTCTGTGTTTTATTTGACTGTATCTCGTTTTCTATATATTGTTTTAAATGAAAATAGATGCAAATAAAGACACACACACACACACACACACACACACACATATTCACGCGCGCAAATATTGAATTAAAGGTGGAGAAAGAGCGCTAAAAAGTGAATGAGAAGTCAGTGAAGGCCTCAGAGAGAGACCATCTCCACCTATCCTCTCGTCTTCATTGTTGATCCTTAGGGGCCAGTTAAGTGTCTTTGACAGTCAACGAGAGGTAAATGTCTTTAATAAAGATTACTCCATTGGCTGTTACTCCTAAGTGTGTGTGTGTGTGTGTGTGTGTGTGTGTGTGTGTGTGTGTGTGTGTGTGTGTGTGTGTGTGTGTGTGTGTGATGATGATATTATTGATATTAATCTGTATTGATGTGTCACTAAGATTTACGAGTTAAAACCTCCAACTTAATTTCTTCTGGCATTACTAAAACGCTGAAAGATGGCATAAGAGACACTGAAAACAAGACCAGAAGAGTTGTAAAACTCGGAAAACGGAGAGCATATTTAGCACAGAGAGCAGAGAGAGGGCATATTTAACAAAACGAGATAAGAGCATATTTAACACAGAGAAAGCGAGAGAGAGCATATTTAACACAAAACGAGATAGAGCATATTTAACACAGAAAACGAGAGAGGCATATTTAACACAAAACGAGATAGAGCATATTTAACTAGAAAACAGAGAAGGCATATTTAACACAGAAAACGAGATAGAGAGCATATTTAACACAGAAAACGAGAGAGAGAGCATATTTAACACAGAAAACGAGAGAGAGAGAGAGCATATTTAACACAGAAAACGAGATAGAGAGCATATTTAACACAGAAAACGAGAGAGAGAGCATATTTAACACAGAAAACGAGATAGAGCAAATTCAACATAGAAAACGGGACGAGGTATGCATTAAAAAAAATTAAATGGTCGACTAGCATACCACAGAGGATGGGAAGCGGACCGTGAGTCATGATACTGATGACGAAGATGAACTATTGTTAGGTGAGTACAGGGTGGAGATGCTCGATCAATACCCCTTTACCTTTCTCAGCCTCCTGGCAGTAAAGGTCGTGATAATGGTAAGGGGAATGGTGATAATGGTACCAAGGATGATGATAATGATAGTAAGGATGATGATAATGGTAGTAAGGATAATGATGATAAAAATAATAATAATACAGAAATAATAATAATAATAATTTTCATTATTATTATTCTTAACATAGGTATAGTCTGTGCTGTTACATTCCTGGTGACAAACTGTGCGTCATCATCTCCTCTTGTCTTTGATTACTGTAAATTCGACACCTGACCTGGGAAATAACACTCATAAACTCTCTCTCTCTCTCTCTCTCTCTCTCTCTCTCTCTCTCTCTCTCTCTCTCTCTCTCTCTCTCTCTCTCTCTCTCTCTCACTGGCGCCAAATTCCTAAAAATATTCATAATTTTATCTTCCCTGCGAACTAGAGAAGCGAGAAAACAAACAATTAAAATCTCTTTGTAATTCCATCATCATTTTGACATTAAACGTATTTTCGAGCCCCCACGGAGCCAATTAAGACGCGTTCTCACATCTCCAGAATTGAAATACGAGTCTAAGAACCCTGGAGAAAGAGAACCAAGAAGCGAAAAAAGAACTCTTCTCTCAAACACTAAATGTCGCTTTAAGGGAAATTCCAACACCTGCGTGGAAATACGATAGCATCTTCACTTTTTCACATTCAAATTATGCTAATGGGATTTCTTACCGTGAAAGAAAACGCTCAATTGGTGGCTGATGGGAGGCCAAACTTAGGAAGAAATTTGCCTTCATGGTAAACTGTCGCAAAATTGGAACGCCAGTTTGTACAGTATGTATTTTTATAAATACGTAATACAAGAGGAAATGTATGTATACAAGTGATTTGATAAGAACGATAAAACACACACACACACGCACGCGCGTGCAGAATCCTTACAACAAGACCTACAGGACAATTACTGACTCTGTAGTGCGTCTTTTCGGAAATGGATAGTTTAGCATCTCTGGACCAAAGTATTAAGTGAGGATGACGTAGACATTAATTAAATGGACAAATTACATCATCATCATGGAAGCTCAACACCACTTCTTCCCGGAGAAGTCCGTCGACCTGCCCTGGATCACACCTAGGATCCAAAGACTTACACAGCAGAGATTTAGGACCAATCACCTCAATAACAAACTCATCTGCGAAATACTTTCTGCAAAAAAGTCTTGCTAACCAACCATGCTACAACACCTGAAGCAGACCAACTCAACAAGCTAATAATCATTTTGCTACTATATGTCAGAAGCTCCCCCATCATGACACTACCCGCCTCCCAGCCTCCTCACCCACTGACTTAGTGTAAGAGTTTGAAGTCGCCGGGTGATTATACACACTTAGACCACTCCCACTAAAGCTCAACATGGAGTTCTCCCCGGAACGAGTATTAACTCTCTACTCCATCATCAATATTTCTCTCAGGCAAGGAGAATGCTCAGCTGAGTGGAAGATTTACTACGTTTCACCAGTGCCAAAAAACAACGAACCCAAAATCCCTGACCCTTTGTACAGCAGCAGTGAACTTAGGTATTTTATTCTGGCTAACACCAAACGATTTTATTCAACTTTGAGAAACCTCTGCCCAACAAAGGGTTGAACAAGTTACGACCCATTGTCTTTACCCAATACCCAGCCTAATCTGCGTGGGTTTTGTATTTGACTTGGCTTATGCCATCATTGCAGACGCCAAAGATCCTCAGTAATTCGGCAATATGAAAACCCCCTCCACCACCCATTGTTTGCCAGCTTTCTTGATTTAATCTACCACAGCCTAGAGAAACATAAGACATCTGTGGCTCTCGCTTTCATAGACAACACCAAGGCATTTGAATTAGCCATTGACCTTGGGTTTCGGAGAAGTCTCAGCCAATGGCTAACAGACTAACCCCTTGTGTATGGGGTCCCTCTGTGATAGAATAAAATCGTCTGACGTAAGCCAAATAAAATACTAAGAGGGGCCATCAAGTAGTGACGCCAAGCTGTACACTTCCAAGGGTACAGCTGCAGCGTCCCCCAAGGCATTAGGATGGGACCGCTCTCCTTCATCAACCTTATCAACGATGCCCTGAAAAATACTCCCATCAAGGTTATTCTAAACTAGATTAGGATAGGTTAGATTAGGTTAAATTGACTATGTTGCTATAGGCCAGGTTAGTTAAGCTTAAATTAGGTTAGGTTAGGATAAGTAAGGTTAGGTTAAATTAGGACTATTAGGTTACGTTAATTTTAGATAGGTTAGGATAAGTTAGAATAGGTTAGCTAGCTATGGTTTGGTTAGGTTACTTTAGGCTAGGCTAGGATAGGTTATATTACGTTAGGTCAGGTTACATCGTGTTAGATTAGATTAAGTCAGATCAATTAAATTTCCATGAATTAGTGAGTCTAGGTTCCAACAGGTGATAAAGTTAATTATGCGTGTATGTGTATGAGCCGCCCAGGAATAGATGCGGGTTGTTGCCTTCACACCTGAGAGCCGCTAATTAGCGTATTAGACAGTGACAACACCTGCGGCTGCTGCTCAGTGATGTTACCTGTACCTGTGATAACGAATGCTGAGCAGTAATTATATTTTGGTGTTTTATGATTATTCTGGGTAATGAGTAAAAAAACATTGGTGTCCTAAATAATAATAATAGTAATAATAATAATAATAATAATAATAATAATAATAATAATAATAATAATAATAATAATAATAATAATAATAATAATAAAATAATAATAATAATAATAAAATAATAATATTAATAATAAAAATAATAATAATAATAATAATAATAAATAATAATAATAAATAATAATAATAATAAAATAATAATATTAATAATAAAAATAATAATAATAATAATAATAATAATAATAAACTGACAATAAAAACTAACACTAATAACAAAAGACTTGAGCTAGGTCAACACTCCCATCCCCCTTCACCTGCCACCACCATTTGACCTCTGACCTCATGAAACACCAACGCTCGACTAAAAAAAAAATAAAAAAATAAAAAATTAAAATAAAAAAATTATTCCCGTCAGCGTTGGTTGGCAGAAACGCGTCCCTCGGTGATTCTGGTTTGCGTAAGGTCAAAAGATTACGGGAAATTGTGGTAAGGGAAAAAAATTACATTATATTTGTACCGTGATTGTGGATGTCCTGTGTCCACTATGTTAACTCTTATTTCCTTATTTTTTATTATTTTTTTTGAAGGGGGGGGAGTAAAATTCGACCCATGAGAATCAGTCAATTAGCCAACTAGTTAGTCAGTCAGTCAGTCATATAGCCACGTATGCCATTAGTCAGTCAGTTATGTAATCAGTCAGTAAGACAGTCGGCTATTTACTCTGTCAGTCACTCCGTCATACAGCCGAGTCAGTCAGTCACTCTGTCGTACATATAGTCAAGTGTGCCATTAGTCAGTCAGTTATATAATCAGTTAGTAAATCAGTCAGCAATTCAATCAGTTTAGTCATTCAGTCAGTCAGTCATTCAGTTTAATCAGCGAATCCGCCATACAGTCAATCAGTGAAGTCAGCCACTCACTCAGTCAGTCGCACTGCAGAGACTAGCATGGACGTGGGCCTTTAAGTGTGTTTACAATGTGACCATCTCAAGAGGCTGGCGAAAGAAGTCATATCGGCTGCACATCCCCCCTCCCACATCTCTCTCTCTCTCTCCTTATAATCGATGTCAGACCACCATCCACAACATCACCAGCGTCACCACCACATCACCAGTCAACAGATCATCACCATCATCACCACACCACCACCACCATCTTCACCACACCATCATCACCATTTTCACCACCAGGGTCGAGTGTTGGAACTAATAGCGGTGATGTCCTCGGTGAGTTAATATGTCCCCTGATCCCCTGGGGAGGAGATAGATGGGGAGAGGTGGTGAGGGAGAGGTGGTGAGGGAGTGGTGGTGAGGGAGTGGTGGTGAGGGAGTGGTGGTGAGGGAGAGGTGGTGAGGGAGAGGGAGGAAAAAAGAGGGATGGTGGAGGAAGACTGAAGAAGACAAGGAGAGAAGGTGAATCAGCGAGGAAGGGTCAAGAAGAGCGGAAGAGGAGGAAATGATATGAGAATGAAAAGGGAAATGGAGAAGCTGAGAGAGTTGGAGAGAGAGTGTTGGGAGGTTAAAGTAAAGGGGGTAATTAATTAGGTAGGCAGGAGGAGACAGGTAGCGAGAGGAGGTAAGGATGAGGAAGAGGAAAAGAACACGATAGAAGGTGAAGGAAGAGGGTAGGTGAGGGAGGGTGAGAGAGGAGGGGTTGGAGGGGACAAAAAAGTATGGCGAGGGGGGGGGGGTAGGGAGGGGGGGTGTAGGACGAACGGGAGGTACTTCATTATAATAAATACCTCTCCCTCTTTCCAACTCTTCCTCCTCGCCTTCTCCCCCGTTCTGCTCCGGTCTCCTCAATTCTCCACTTCAAATTCTCCCTCACCGCACTCTCCCTTTTCATCACTCTTCCCTCTCACCCCACTTTCTCCCTAACCCACTCTTCCCTCTCACCCCACTTTCTCCCTAACCCACTGTTCCCTCTCACATCTTCTCCTCTTTAATCCCCCGACATAAGTCTCTTGCAATAAGTTGTGGGGATGACAAGGCAAGTTATGGGGAGGGAGGTAGGCTCTCTCTCTCTCTCTCTCTCTCTCTCTCTCTCTCTCTCTCTCTCTCTCTCTCTCTCTCTCAAAGCATCTGTCCTTCCTTCCTTCCTTCCTACCTCCCTTCCTAACACACCCTACCTTCTTTCCTTCCTTCCTTCCCCACTCTCCCTTCCTTCCCAAGTACCACGACCAAACGTCACGAACAAGAAAAAGGTGAATTTATTACCGGACACGTACGTATATACATGTCCGTATGCCCTCAACGGACACGGATTTCACTTCTTCATTCACCATTGTAGGGCGAGCGACCTGTCAGATGCAGTCAGAGTCACTGTGTAGACCTGTATTGTCGAGGTCTTGGTGCTGGTTCTCGTTTATTTATGTGAGAGAGAGAGAGAGAGAGAGAGAGAGAGAGAGAGAGAGAGAGAGATACATACATACATACATACATGTTAATAGCATGTTAGATACATATGTTTGGGTTTGACAAATTATATATAAAAAAGTATTGATGTTATTAATTGGATCTGAAGGTCGGAATTTAGAGAGAGTTTTTGGCAACACTGATGATGGAATAGTTGCTTTTAATATGGCATAGTGGAAGCTGCAACAACAACTACAACAACAACAACAACAACAACAATAATAATAATATTAATAACAATAATAATAATAATAATAATAATAATAATAATAATAATAATGGTAATAATAATAATAATAATAATAATAATAATAATAATAATAATAATAATAATAATAATAATAGTAATAATAATAATTCTGGTGGTTGTGAAATTTGGAATTAAAAAAAAATCGGTTGTAATGATAAATTACACCTTGAAACATCATCAGATGCTTCAGGACTCTGCATAATAAATTCTTACACTGAAAATATACGTGTGTTCCTGACAACTGATTTATATGAACACCTGCACAATGTTCGCCTTCATGTTCTTCATAATCAGAGAACAAAATCTAACCAGACACACAAACAATAAAACAGAAATAATCATATGTAATAACAAAATACTCTAACCTAAACATTTCTATAACGTGAATTGAATCTTGCACAATTATTAGACCATTACACAAGCGAACGGAAACCATGTAATGCCTTCCCACTATTAGACAGACATGAGGCTTCATATCCCTCCCCACACCTCAGTCTCCTGGTTATGTCACAGTAAAGGAACACATACTGGTTTAAGAATTACCTAAAACACTCCCTTAACTTTACAACACACAGAAACTTGGGAATCAATCCTGACTCGTATACAAAAGTCACGAAGGTCTCTGTGTTAATACGTGTACCCAGTCACTGACAGCACCTACAAGTGACTTGTAGGTTCGTATACCTGTACGTATTGTTCATCCTCAAGGAGTAGGACTGACGGAGGAGTCTTATTGTCTTTCCATGGTGTCTTTCCTATGATAAACTGTGATTCGTATTTAACACAACACTACCTATAGCAAGGAAACATCTAAAGTCCTTTCTTATGTTTTCACTGACAGCGGGTGGACCGAGACGCCAAAATGTATAAACACTGGCAGCAAATTTGTTCATTTCTCATTTAACTATAACAATATGTGTATGTATTCCACCAATTAAGGCCTTGTGAAATGTTATTCGTGTTTTTTCGTGGAGTTATTGGTTAGGGTTTTTAGTGTTGAGGAATAAGGTAATGCTATGTAGTTTTAGTAGTTGGTTGTGTTATGGGTTGAGTCAGCTCCAGCCCACAACTTCCTCCTCACTGTACATACTCATATTCAACACATTAACATCAACAAATACAACCCAGGATGACCACCACTCTTACCTCTTGCTCTTATGTTCCCTCACCAACGATGATACTTTTTACACTTTCCTGTAGCACTTTATAACTCTTCACTGTGACAGTTGTTAAGGCGGCAACAGAGGCAAACGAACTGACCGTCGCGGTTCTTCTAAAAGCAGGTATCAAAGCTTCATAGGACAAAATGAACTTGTCTCATTACTGTGAGAAGACATCGACTGTAACTCTCTCTCTTTGAGTTTACCAAATACCTGATTCGTTGATCTAGAATCAACGTGGCCCACTGAGGTGATGGAGAGTCACTTATGTGGCCCACTTAATGAGGGAGGGTCACTCATGTGACTCACAAACTAGCTTGGCTGCCCACCACTGACCTACACATAATGTGGAAACTTGCGTAGTAACTTTCATCTATACAATCGCGATAAGTGAGTACAGCATCCAAATAATATTGCCTACAATATTAGTCTCGTTATAATATGTTTTTATTCTAATTTAATCTTGTTCTCACATTAGTTATTTGTGTATGAAGTCGTTAGGCGTGATCAGCTCCACCTGTTGGGACACTTCCGGGAACTATACCAGGCGCCGTGTTGTTTAACTCGTGCTGTAAGAAGCTCCATCTATGTGTTGAAAATCATAACTGAACCAGAGGACTCACAGGGTTCGCCCCAGCGGTTCATTTTGATCGACGAGAACTCGGACGGGGATTAGCCCACCCGGGCACAGGTCACTGACCCACATCAGGGCCCGGGGGGCGAAAATGCAATAATAATAATAATTCATAGTAAATAAAATTTATCATAAAAAGGAAAATAAAATATTAATGGTAATAATAATAATAATAAAACACTGTAATGATAATAAATACAAAGAAATACAAGAATGAAAAAATCAACAGTGAGAAACGCTATATGTATGTTGTTTTGTCATGTAAGAGAAACAATTGAGACCCTACAATTGTGTGTAAATGAGGCAGAAAGTCAGATCAGCAACCTGGGACTTGGTCACAATTTTCGTGATGCCATATGGCAGCAGGGTCTACCATTAGACAACACATTATGCTTCCAATATCTTCCCAGGCGGTAGTACCTCCCTGTTTGGTAGCTGCCTACTACCTAATACCTCAGTAGGTGACTGTTCTTAAGACAGAATCCACAATAACAAAAACAACAACAATAATAATAATAATAATAATAATAATAATAATAATAATAATAATAATAATAATAATAATAATAAACCCTTAGCTGGTTGTTGTCGACTCTTGTTCACTCAGTCTGTGAAATTCCTCAGCCACGTATCGGTATGTAATGGTCCCAGGTACACAGCAGAGACCCCCCCCCTCTCTCTCTCTCTCTCTCTCTCTGTCTGGGGTTGAAATTGGAATATCAAGCCTGACGTTAATCTAAATTTTGCCGAGCATTAGCAAGCTGACTTGATATTTAAATCAACATCATGTATGAATGTATGTATGTATGTATGTATGAATTTGAGTATGCATGTGACTGTGCGAATGCATGTATGCTTTTTTGCATGTGTCCAACATATTTAATTACGGATGTATGTGTGTGTGTGTGTGTGTGTGTGTGTGTGTGTGTGTGTGTGTGTGTATGTGTACTGGGTTCGTTCGCTGGAGCACTAGAGTTTATTACTACGTTTTCTCCCTGACACTTTTTTTCCCGAAAATGTAGATATTTCAGAGAGTCTATACCTAGCTTCTGAATACCTTCCAACACTCAATATGCAAATCTACTTACGAGGTCTATTTTACATAAGACGTATGGAAGGCGATCAAAAAGTTGTGTAAATGCAATATACAGTAAAAGGCAGAACCCCAAATCGTATTCTACTCCTCAATACAGAGCCCCTTAACTTCAACACACTTACTGTATTTGTCTTCCAAAACTTCCTACGATAGTCTTAAAAAAGTCTTCTCACTCCTCAAACATACGCCTCAGTAGCCTCCTTCAGGTCCTCATCAGCCTGGAGGTGGCGCCCCCAGAGGTAGGATACCAGGTTTCGAATCAGATAACAGTCGCTTGGGGCCAGATTTGGTACATTGGGAAGATGGCTAAGTTGTTCGAAGCCACAGTCGTGAATAGACATCTGAAAGGCTCAGTATTTGTGGACCGACATTATTATTGTGGAGCAGCAGCACACCTCTGGTCAGTACTGTACTCCCATTATTTCTCCCTGATAATGCCACACAATTTTCACTTTAAACGGCATAATAATCACAGGTCTTATACAGCAAGTAGGAGATCAGTAGAATCCCTTTGGTATTTTAGAAAATTGAGGTCATTATTTTTCTGGCAGAGCTGACTTCTGAACTTTTGGGGGTTAGGAGAATTTAGTGTGCTTGGATTCCATCTTTAATTCAGTGTTCTAGAGATGAATACATGTTTCACCTCCTGCCACCAGACAGGAGGGAAAGTTGGCTAGATCGACTTTGTTACGCCGGTCTGTCATAATCAGGCTCTCGATTCTCATTTCTGGCAAAATATTTTAATCACCCACTCTGAAACAACTAATTACCGGAAAAAATAAATAAAATTAAATAAATACCCAAACGTTGAAGTTAAATATTACATAAACATAAAATTGTTACATTATTTTACTCCTGAAACGCAAAACCTTCAGACAACTCCTCATATTCTAGGTGAAAAGGTCAACGCTGCCCAGTAAGTGGGACATTCCAGTACGAGGTTAAAAGGTTATTCGAGGTCAACACACCGAAAATGTGAACTCTGTTAATATTTGTATCCCGGGAGAGAGAGCGTGAGGGGAGAGGGAGAACTAACAGAAGCTTTTGAGGTCTGTATAATTCTGTTCCTAATGTGTTTCTGTGTGTTGTGTTGTGTGTTGTGTAGGTGTATCGATGTGTTGTAAGTTGTGTTGGTGTATCTGTGTGTTGTGTTCTGTTGTGTTTCTGTGTGTTGTGTTGTGTGTTGTGTAGGTGTATCGATGTGTTGTAAGTTGTGTTGGTGTATCTGTGTGTTGTGTTCTGTTGTGTTTCTGTGTGTTAGTGTTCTGTGTGTTGGTGTTCTGTGTGTTGTGTTGGTGTATCCGTGTGTTGTGTTGTAAGTTGTATTGGTATAATTATGTGTTGTGTTGTAAGTTGTGTTGGTGTATCTGTGTGTTGTGTTCTTTGTGTTTCTGTGAGTTAGTGTTCTTGTTTGTGTCTGTTGTAGGTGACGATTGTACTTGTGTTGTGTTCTGTTGTGTTTCTGTGTGTTGTGTTGTGTGTTGTGTAGGTGTATCGATGTGTTGTAAGTTGTGTTGGTGTATCTGTGTGTTGTGTTCTGTTGTGTTTCTGTGTGTTAGTGTTCTGTGTGTTGGTGTTCTGTGTGTTGTGTTGGTGTATCCGTGTGTTGTGTTGTAAGTTGTATTGGTATAATTATGTGTTGTGTTGTAAGTTGTGTTGGTGTATTACAAAGTTGTTCTGTGTTGCGATGTTACATTTTACCCAGTAACTATGATAACCATTATGCCACTAATATTAACTGTTAATTAGAACATTGATGAACAGGAAATACAGATGAGAGAGAACATCGCGGTCACCTTGAAGAACATATTTTACCTTATGAGTGATTTTGGTACAGATACAGTAACTTCTAAGCTGGGTGTTGGGATGAGGCCCTGATTAATATGTTCAGCCACTCCCACCGAATTAAGACACCCCCCTTACAATAATAATACCCAGCAAGGTCACTGGGCACGTTTCTCTCTCTCTCTCTCTCCTATACTTTACTTTCGCCCCAGTGACAGATGACGCATTCCTACAATACAAAATCGTTGATGCAGAACTTTTTTTTAGCCATTCTTCCCTCACACATAAACCCACACCTACACACACACATACACACTTACACCCACACCCCCCCACACCCACATCCCCCACACACCCACAGTCACACCCGTATGTCGTCACCACCACTTCCCCCGATGCCAGAACGGTCCAAAGTTTCCTCAACGAAATTATCAAGTTTTTCAGCTAAACTCTATGGCTCCGTTTTTTCTCTATTTCATTTTTATCTTTTATTATTATTATTTTTTTTTATGTTTCGTTTGTGTATTTTTTTTTTCAGGGTTTAAGGTTGAGTGTGATGATTGTGTGTTGACATAATTCAGTGTTTATTTGCTACTGATGTTTATAGTTGTATACATTCATCAACACACACACACACACACACACACAGGTAAAGTCCCCAGGTAACAGCCCTGGTTAAGCTCCCCAGGTAATACCCCCAACTGAGGTCCCCAACTGACATCCCCAACTAACATCTCCAACTGACATCCCCAACTGACATCTGCAACTGACATCTGCAACTGACATCCCCAACTGACGTCCCTAAGTACTGTAAGTATCCCCAGGTGAAAGGTGAGGCGAAGGTGTTAACTTCTGGAGGAGGTGGTGTCAGTGTCCGGCGTTGATGACAAATTACCTGGCATTTGTAAGGTGAACCGACGGGTTTATTTTACCGGGAAAAGAGAGAGAGAGAGAGAGAGAGAGAGAGAGAGAGAAAAAAAAAATTAAGGAAAGAAGGAATGGAAGGGACAAGATTGAGACAGGAAAAGAAATGAAAAAGATAAAAAACCTAGACATAGACAGAAAAGATGATATATAATAAGAGAAAGAAAGACAGAAATAAATAAAGAAAGAAAGAAAGACAGCACGCCAAGGGCTGAGACAATCTCTTACACCATGAATAATACGCGAGACAAGAACGTGTGTGAGGAGTTGTCTGAGGTGACGGGAATTACCATACGACAGAACAGGTGATGGGAGTGGACAAATTGACACTCACTCTCTCTCTCTCTCTCATCTATCTATCTATCTCACCAGTTCTCTCTCTCTCTCTCTCTCTCTCTCTCTCATCCAGTTCTCTCTCTCTCATCTATCTATCTATCTCACCTCTCTCTCTCTCTCATCTCTATCTATCTCACCAGTTCTCTCTCTCTCTATCTATCTCTCTCTCTCTCTCATTTATCCATCCACCAGTCTCTCTCTCTCTCTCTCTCTCTCTCTCTTCTCTCTCTCTCATCTATCTATCTATCTCACCAGTTCTCTCTCTCTCTCTCATCTATTTATCTCACCAGTTCTCTCTCTCTCTCTCTCTCTTTTATCGTTTTTTTCCTGTTCTACACCTACACCTAAAGCAACACCTTTAACCGTTTATTTATGACTCTGATCTATAATTTCCGACCTCTGAATTTTGACCTATGACCTTGACCTTAGCTTTTGAGCCATTAGATTGATCTCGGACCAAATTTCAAACTGACCGTCACACCATTCTCAAGATATCTATATTTCTGATGCATATACACAAGAGACAGATAAACAGACAGGCAGACAAACAGAGATAATAATCCCTTCTGGCGACTTGGGAACCTTGAAAGAGAAAGTAAAAATATCTTTGATTAGGACCAAGAGAAAGTTGTGAATAGACTGCATTAAAAAGGACACATCCGTTACTAATGGGTTAAATAAACGATCAGGGGAATACCTCCTCCTCCTCCTCACACACCGGGAAAGAAATTCAGCGGAAGTAAAAAAAAAACGAGCTGGAAACTTTGGCGGAAGAAAAATATGGGAAACTGGCAACTCTTGACGCCGCATCTATTAAGCTGCTGATGCATGCAGATACATTGAGGGATTTATCTATCTATCCACCTCTCTCTCTA
The DNA here is from genome assembly GCF_018991925.1 of Homarus americanus. Classification (NCBI taxonomy): domain Eukaryota; kingdom Metazoa; phylum Arthropoda; class Malacostraca; order Decapoda; family Nephropidae; genus Homarus; species Homarus americanus. The sequence goes on from NW_024739403.1 coordinate 5,360,090, forward strand.
TCCACCTTGTCTATTTATTCAAAGATATCTATCTATCTATCTATCTATCTATCTGTCTATGCTAATTAACAGGCGTACATAAAGACACACTGACAACTTTAAAAGTGCATATTTATCAGTAACTGGCAACCTGAGAGCAATTATATATAGTGGTCGAGTCAATTTGTAATGCGTCACTCACAGCTCACACTACAGAGGGGAACAAAATATCAAGGATTAGTAGAGTTACAGGGAAATTTCGACGCCATTTGGCACCATTCGTCTAGGCACCGTAGCATTATAAACCCTCATTTCCGTGGAAATTTCAACTCAAACAAACTTTTTATCGGATTTATTATTTTTTTTTGTATGGCAGTTCAAGTGATGCAGTTAAGTTCGTCCATTTCCCATATATGATCGTTTCTTCTTCTTTTTTTATAAACTTAACGTCCTTTTCGACAATCTATTTTCTTATATATAAACCTTAAGTGATATGGTTTAGATAATATTGTCATGGGTTGCGTTAGGCTTACCCACGCAACCAACTCCAAAGTTTGTTTTACCAGAGATAAGACGCCCGGCGAGGCATAACTGGGACATGTATTTTCCATTAGGGTATGTTAGCCAGCCTTTAGGGGGGTGGGCAGTGAAACAGTGTTGTACTGTTCATCGCTTCACACCCAAAAACCTCATTTTAAGCAGTATCCCCTGAGCCATGGGTTAGTTAGGACGTCGTCTCCATCCTCTCCCTGCTGAAGGGGGAGCGGGACACCACACCACACAGAGTCCTCCACCGCACTCCGTCCTGTGAACCGTCGTCGACACGAGACTAAGCGTGTTAACCTAGGTTGCTATCCCCGTGGAAATATCACGTGTGGATGCCTGGTTGCGACAAGAGCAATCCAGGCTGGCCTATCAAACCTACAGTAAATGGTTAATTAATTCACGCTTACAGAGTTCTCCTGCACGACACCCGTCTACCGTGACCGTGATCGACACGAGACTAAGTGTGTTAACCTAGGTTTGTTATCCCCGTGGAAATATCACGTGTGGAAGCCTGGTTGCGACAAAAGCAATCCAGGCTGGTCTATTGCACCTAATGGTTAATTCAAGTCACGCTTACCAGTTCTACTTGCCGCGACAACCGTCCACAGTGACTGTCAGTGACGCGAGACTATGTGTGGTAACCCAAGAGTACCTTTTTGTTGTTATGGCCGTGGGAAGAAGTTCTTGTGATGAAGCCTGGTTGCAACAAAAGCAATCCAGGCTGGCAGTAAATGTATCACTTGAAGAATTAAGGCTCTGTTAAGTCACACCCATAGTAGAGTAACCACATGTGTCCCCAAGTTGAAAATTCCCTGTTTTAGAAGATTAATTTTATTACAGCGTGAACGTGAGTAAATCATATATCCATGCAAATTGTAAATCATTGTATGGAAGCTTGACAAATAAATGTAAGTGCAATTATCTGCCCGTATCTGTGATCCTATCTTATTATTACTAAAGGTAATGACTGATTGGTTATGACATAGTATAACCAATAACTTAGATGGATGTTGAAAATTAAATGAATTCATTAAATCATCATTTATCAAGTATAAATCATGGAATGTCGAGTGGTGGAGTGAACTTCTACGTAGATACGCCATAATCTCCTGTAAGTAATCAGTGTGAAGGTATCTGACTCTACGGTAAGAAATAAGAAATACGACATATTATTATCTTTATATAATATAATCCACTCCTACCACTACCGATCCACTCCAAAACCATGACAAATATATATTTTTTCCCAGACACGTTTTCAGAATATATATATTTTTTTTCTTTTTGTATCGTAGCTGAAGTGAGCCAGATGGATAGGTAGGGTCTCTCACGTACGTCACCAGTCAAGGGAAATCTTTTTACACCATGAACGAAACTCAAAGGAACTAAGCTCTTTTGCATGTGGGGTAGGCTGACTGACTATACCGTAAGTATTTTGTTGTAGCTGTTTTGGGAGAGAGAGAGAGAGAGAGAGAGAGAGAGAGAGAGAGAGAGAGAGAGAGAGAGAGAGAGAGAGAGGAGAGAGAGAGAGAGAGAGTTCAAAGATTGGAGAGAAAACTCACCTACCAGTAGAAAGAAAGAAAGAAAGAAAGAAAGAAAGAAAGAAAGAAAGCCATCAGTACATCCTTGACACATAAGCCACAACACAACTCATCAGTCTACCCCCCTACCCCTCCACCCCCCCTCCACGCCTCTCCCTTCTCACTAAATCCCTAAGACTCAAGTTTTTCTTCACAGAGGATGAATGCCAATATGAGGAGAGAGATAATGGCGGGAGAGACAGTAATAGCCTACTGCTGTCTCTTCCGTTATTATCTCTCTGTTATTGCTGTCTCTCCCGTCATTATGTCTCTGTTATTGCTGTCTCTCCCGTCATTATCTCTCTGTTATTGCTGTCTCTCCAGTCATTATCTCTCTGTTATTGCTGTCTCTCCCGTCATTATCTCTATGTTAATGCTGTCTCTCCCGTCATTATCTCTCTGTTATTGCTGTCTCTCCCGTCATTATCTCTCACCTATTGACAATGACGAGAGACACAAAGCACTAAGATAGAAAAAATAACGAGATATATACAGATAAAACGTAAATAGAGGGAAACAATAAAAAAAATCATGTGAAGGGAGAGAAGGGAAAGGGGGAGAGGTATGATTGAGCTGGGGTCCAAATAGGTAAATGCGAACGTACCTTGAGGGATGGGGAGGGATAAGTAGGGATTTAGGTGGTTTACGTGGGAGGGGAGGAAGATTTAGGTGGGAGGAGAGAAAGGTATTGGTGGGAGGGGAGGAAGATGTTATAAAGAAAGTAAAAAGACTTATCTAAAACAGCTAAATAATTGTGTTATTATAGTCTATACTGGTCACGGTCAACCATGGTATGAGGAAGCAGCTAGCCGCCGCCAAGTGCTGCTACCTGGTGCAGTGAGTGAGATACACAACTATCCCATTTACCATAACGCGCATTACTCTGGACAATTTTAAATTAAAAAATAAAGTGACAATGAAAAAATTAATAAGAGGTGGCGATAACTTTCTTCGTGAGAACATAAGTCTCACTGCAAAAAGAATTGTTGAAACCACTTTCCTTTCAACGATTGTGTTGACACTTTTTATTCACAGCACATGTCAGAGCATAAATAGCTAGCAGTTCTTCTTCTGTGGTAAATATGTTTTTCTGAAACCTGTGAGCTAACACAGCTGTGTAAACAGACATAACTGTACAGTGTGGAGGAAAAACGCACAGATCAGGTTTGTCTGAGCAGACAAACCTGAACGTGCGCAGCAGACTTAAGGTTAACCACCGTAACACTATCCTAACCTAATCTAACTCCCAGGTAGCGTTAGGGTTATTAATCACCGGGTGAAATAAAATGAGGGAATTAATCTTAGGTGATCCCTCCATAATATTAACCTGAGCTCCACACACCTGTGGAGGAGCTGAAACAGGTGTTGAAGCAAGGTGAGGTGGGGGGGGAGGGGGGTGTTGGGGTGGCGGGTCAGACTACTGCAGAGTTAGGGTTCAGTATTTGTTACCTGACTTTGAGGACTGGTTTCTCGAGACATTGAGAATGTTGACATGAATTACTGGCTCAAGTGCTCAAGTTAGGTACATTTTTTTTGCATTATTATTATTACAGAATTATTATTATTATTATTATTATTATTATTATTATTATTATTATTATTATTAAATTTTCTTATAACCTTCATTACTATTAGTATCACTACCAGCATTATTAATACTATTATCACATTTCTACCCATTTATCCATTCTTTGTTTTTTTTGTGTGTGATGGGGGGGCAGGTGGGGGGATCGGCGGATAACACAAGAATAAAAGGACAATTTTCAAGCTGTGACTTTAAATCTCCCAGTTGGCCGCTTCATCACCTGCAGTTCCTCACTCGACGGGGCCATCAGTATGCTCTCCCCACCTCCCATCTCATTTCTCGCCCTGCTGAACCCAAGTGATTCAAATTCATTCCGAAATCAGGAAATAAATTACATTTTCAATCGATACCATGTTACTTTTTTCTCTCCATCAGAAAATTACAGAAAACGTGGAAAGAATAAATTATTTAGTGAGTTTTCATATGGACTCACCATTTCCTTATTGATACTAAGTTATGTAGTTTCGTTTTATTGCTATGTGTTATTAATTAATATAAATAACTTTCAGAATTACAGCTTTAACAATAATAATAATAATAATAATAATAATAATAATAATAATATTAATATCATTTTTATTAATTGACTCTCTCACTCGATACATTCGTCCCTTTACCCTCTTAGACCCCTCACAGTACCGCCCCCCCCCCTCCTCCTCCCTCCATGGTCATATTTTACACAAAAATAAAACAAAATAGTCTCTTTGAAATACAACGTACACAGTATGTTATGTTTTTTTTTATTTCTGTCTAGTTTTTCGTTGTTTCTCCCGTTTAATCTGTTATACAAAGATCAAAACAGTTCTTTTATTTTGTGTTTTAATTTTTTTTTTCATAGCTGTTGCTGTTGAAGAATTTTTTTTTATCTAAAATATATTTGTGAGTAATTTACGTGTGTGTGTGTGTGTGTGTGTGTGTGTTAGTAAATTGTTTTAAAATTTTGTTTGTTGTGAGACTTTCTAGTAATTTGCAGACGCAAACTTGCGCGCGCGCACACACACACACACACACTCGTCCATGTGCAGCTTCAGGGCTACAAGACCAGCCTCTTATAACCATTGTGAAGGCTATTAGACCTTAGTTAACTTGTATGTTCACCCCGTGTTTACTCCTCTTGTTGCAAAGAAAGAAAGAAAGAAAGAAAGAAAGAGAATGGATGGATGGATAAGCAAATGGATAAGTAAAGAAAGATATACAAACAACAACTGGCAGTGAGAAAGACAAAGAAAAGGCTGATAAAAAAAGATAAAGAAAGACAGATGCGAGAAAATCTGATGTGAGGAGAAAAATAAGAAAGACTAAGGTCAAATATCATCTCCTCCTCCTCCTTCCACGATGATTGATTGACAAAGGCGAGAAGATAAATGGATTCTGTCTGTCTCTCATTCTCTCTCTCTCTCTCTTGCCTTTCCTCCATTCTAATCTTTCCCTCTCTGTCACAACCTTCTCTCCTCATTTCCCTCCCTCTTTTCTGTGTAGATAATTTCGTTAAGATACGTTGATGCGTGAACCCCTCTCTCCTACTCTCTTCCCCTCTCCTCTCCCCTACCCTCTTCCTCTCCTCCTACCCCGTACACCCTTCCATTCTCCTTCTCCCCTACTCTCTTCTACTCTCCTCCCCATCCCTCTCCTTTCCCCCCTTACTTTCTTCCTCTCCCATCTCTTCTCTCCGCCGGTGATTGGTTCAGAGAGATAGAATGATAAATGGTCATGGGGAGTGGAAGGGGGGGGGAGAAGGGGTTAAGGGTGGAGAGAGAGAGAGAGAGAGAGAGAGAGAGAGAGAGAGAGAGAGAGAGAGAGAGAGAGAGAGAAGAGACCCCCGGCAGTGCTCCTCAGGTAAATATACACAGGTATGTTAGGGAGGTGCCCCCGACGACCGAGTAGCACAGGGTAATTACTCTTCTTTTGACAGACACACACTCTCTCTCTCTCTCTCTCTCTCTCTCTCACACACACACACCATATACAACACACTGCCTGAGTATCCGTGAAAAAAAAAAGATGCCACTCGTTTTTCAATACAATTTTACCATGAAAAATACAAACCCCTTCTAACTTTTATTTCTGCCCAGTCCATTTTTGGTGGAACAAAGCCTCTCATCTTTCTGTTCTACTCTATCGCGTTCTCTACACCACTCTATCACGTTTTCTTCACCAATATATCGTTCTCTTCACCACTATCACGTTCTATTCACCACTCTATCACGTTCTCTTCACCACTCTATCACGTTCTCTTCACCACTATCACGTTCTCTTCACCAATATTTCGTTCTCACCACTATCACGTTCTATTAACCACTCTATCACGTTCTCTTCACCACTCTATCACGTTCTCTTCACTACTATCACGTTCTCTTCACCTTTATTCTCGTTCTCATCTCTCCACCACAACCACCACGAGATATTTCCTGCTTCACCTCCAACACTTGTTAGGCAAAAACTCCAAAATATTTCCTGGTCATATTAATAACACACCTAAATATATCTATACAATTTAGGTGTAAAAATATACTTCCAGATACCTTTATATAGCACACACACACACACACACACACCTGACAGCAGTTAGACAGAATGAGTGACAGGATGGCAGTGAGTAATGGGAGTGACGGCATAGTCTGTGTTAGTTACTTTCGCTCCGACACAGACACACACACACAGCAGGTACATCAGCATCCAATTAAACCATGGTGTTTATAATGAATGATAATGTAACACTATAAGCATTTACATGAAAAAAATACGTATTCAGGTCAGTATATATGAATCCATGCTATTGTTTCCTACCTGTTCTTTATACTGTGAGACGTGAACAAAAATACCTGCAGCGGAATATGATAACATTGTTAATATGCCAGGTTTATATTAATATACAGTCACGTTAAATGTATAGCATATTTATATAATTCGGATATATCGTTTTCTTTCTGTCTGTCTCTCTCGCACACACAATACAGTTAATAGTTTCGATTTTCCAGTCTACAGCTTTTTACACTGAGTTCAACTAAACCCATCCAGTTGCCCCATGACCCATAACGAACATAAACAAATGAGAGAGAGAGAGAGAGAGAGAGAGAGAGAGAGAGAGAGAGAGAGAGAGAGAGAGATGAGGCTGGGACGGGATTGATAAATTCACTCGGCTGAAGTGTGTGTGTGTGTGTGTGTAAAACCTAAACTCATTCCTACGCCCCTGAAAAAAAAATCAACCCCTCCCCTCCTCCCCTGTCAACAACCTCCCCTTAACACCCCCTCCACCCTCCCCCTTCCTTCCCTTCTTACGTAAACAAGAATAATTTATCATGTGGATTTATCGTCAGTAAAACTCCCCCTTTTTTCAGTGTTATCAAACGTGTAAATTTGAACCCAGTTTTATTTAAAATTTCTATGTCTATTTGTTTTTCGTTTGTTTCTGTTTTATTTTAGAAAAGAATGTCAATTTAGTTTACGTGTGTGTGTGTGTGTGTGTGTGTGTGTGTAAATAATAATAATAATAATAATAATAAACGGCTATTGAAGAGCTTGGCAGCCAGAAGGCTGAAAATATACAGTTACATATTTGGGGAATGGGTTACGAATTACAAATAATATACAAGTGACATAAGTGACACAAATAAGATATATAGTAACTTAGATGGGGAAAAGCTCAAACTACAGTTCATTTCAACATAGTGACAGTGTAGGGAGCAGTGTTTACTGGGAGTGAATACACTGATTTATTACATGTTATTGATAATTTTTACAATGGTTGGGACTGGGCTGTTCTTATAGCGATCAGTTCGTGCACGTATGGGCTGGATGCGGTTGTGGTGTCGAACAGCAATTCTCGGACAGGGGATCTCAGGTGGTAGTAGGGGCCGGTGTCGGGATGGTGTAGAAGCTTCCTACCAAATTTGCAGATGAGGCCGTGGTGATGGTCAGTGAGAGTCGAAAGGGTCAGTGTGTTGAGCGCTTCTTGATATGTGGAGTAGGAAGGGGAGAGAATAATCTTGCATGCCCTCTTTTGCACTTTTTCTAGGTGTTTACGTTATGTGGCATTTAGGGAGGAAGACCAGGTGGGGGAGGCATAGGTGAGCTTGGGAAGTATGAATGTTGTGTATACACTGAGGAGCTCGTGTGCGGGAACTCCGAGGGACTTGAGTCGGCGGAGGAGGTGGAGACGGAAACTGGAGGATTTGACAACTTCACTGACGTGTGGTTTCCAATTTAGTTTGTTGTCGATGGTGACGCCGAGGAGCTTCGTGGAATCTACAACCTGGAGTGTGTTCGGACCTAGGGTAATGGAAGGAGGTGGGACAATGTCGGAGGAGAGGTTGATGTGCATAACCATGGTCTTGGTATGGTTGATGGTGACATGGTTGTTGGTGGCCCAGTTTTGGAGACTGTTCAATAAGTCCTGGAGGGCGGTATAGTTGGGAGCAGAATTGTTGACGCTGATCCCAATGGTGGAGTCGTCGACATATTTCCAGCGAGCAGGGTTTTCTCTTAGGGCATCATTGATGAGCATAAGGAAGCAGAGTGGTCCCATCTTGGTGCCTTGGGGGACGCCACAGGTGAGTGACTGAAAGGTGGAGACAGCCCCTCGGAAGCGTACAGCTTGGCGTCGGTCACTGAGGAAGTCTGTAAGCCATGGTATGAGATTTCTCCGAAGCCCGAGGTCAATAGCTTTGTTTATGATTATATTGTGGTCGACTAGGTCGAACGCTTTAGTGAAATCAATGAAGGCGACAGCTACAGACGGTTTTCGTTTCTCGAGATGGCGGTATATGTAATCGAGAAAGCTGACAAGACAGTGAGTGGTGGAGGAAGTTTTCATGTTGCCAAATTGTGTGTGTGTGTAAATAATAATAATAAACGGTTTATTAATAGAGTTGCAGCCAGTGGCTGAAAATATACAGACTTACATTTGATTTAGACATAATGATATAATATGCGTTGAATACATTTACAGGGCTGTACAGTACATAAATCAGGAGATGCTTATTATTTTAGCAATAGATGGGATGGTGCTATTCTTATATCTATCGGTGCCGGCTCTTATGGGCTGAATTTTGTTGTAGTGGCGGACTGCGCGAGGTGGGTGGGGGGCTGCCGGTGGCAGGAGGTGGCGATGACGAGGGTGGTGCATTAGTTGGCTGCCAAACCTTTCCAGTGCTTGGTGGTGGAGGTCATTGAGGGATGGCATTTCCAGGGTGGAGAGAGCGTTGGTGTAGCCGGAGTATTCTGCGCCGAGCATGATTCTGCAGGCCCTTTTCTGTACCTTCTCTAGCTGACGTTGTTGGGTGGAGTTGAGAGAAGATGACCAGGCTGGTGACGCATACGTTAGTTTGGGGAGAATAAAGGCGTTGTAGATGGTCCAAGTGACATAAGTCTTCGTAGCATGTAGAGACGGTACGAGGCTGCCTTGACTGTGTTATTTACATGGGCCTTCCAGTCAAGTTTGTTGTGTGTGTGTGTGTGTGTGTGTGTGTGTGTGTGTGTGTGTGTGTGTGTGTGTGTGTGTGTGTGTGTGTGTGTGTATGGCTTATATATCATTCTCAAAATTATCATTACTATTAACTTCTTCATCTTATTATTATTATTACTATAAACAAACAAATCTCCCAGGTTCCCTCTTAGGTAAGAGTATAATTAAGGGTTGTGTTTCTGCGTCCTTCTCCTCTAGATGAAAACCTGTAAATCCGGTTCATATTCTGTTCTTTTTTTGTTCTCGAGTGGGTTCAGAGGGCCGTGACTTAACGGTATAACTCTCTCTCTCTCTCTCTCCAAGAAACTATGCATAAACAGTGAAACAAAACGCACTGGGTGAAATGTTTGTTTACCTTGGGAAGAGCTGCTTATGGAAGAGTAGGTGGCGAAAATGAGAAAACGTGGCAGTGGATGAGTGAGTGAGTGAGTGAGTGAGTCAGTGAGTGGAGAGAGAGGGAAGGAGAGTGGGTGATTGGGTAAGAGAGATGGGTGGAGGGAGAAGAAAGTAAGGCGTGGGAGAGTGGGAGTGAGAGGGAGGGAGAGGGTGTGAATGGGGAGGGTAGAAGTGAGTAGTTGGGAAAGACGCGCCTGCTTACCCCTGGGAGAAAGTGAGTGGGAGAGGTGAGAGTTAAGAGAGAGTGGGCGGGTGGTGGAAGTGTTGGCTCAGGGGAGAGAAGGAGAGTGTTTGGAAAGGTGGAGGGTGAAGGGAGAGTGGCTATGGTGGGGGAAGGTAAGAGGGAAAATCCGGGAGGGAACAGTGATAACGAGACAGACACAGACAGACAGACACACAGACAGACAGAAAAAGAGAAACAGAGAGAGAGAGAGAGAGAGAGAGAGAGAGAGAGAGAGAGAGAGAGAGAGAGAGAGAGAATAAGCAAACAAAAGAAGAAAGCAGGTAAAAGTCAAAGAAATGCAAATATCAGGATAACTGCAATGACCCAAAATGAAGAAAAAAGAAATACGAAAGAATGAGAGATAAATAAAAAGGAAAAAGTTAATACAGGAAAAGAGAGAATAAGTGAAAATACACACACCCACACATATAGTAAGACAAAATTCACCAGAAGAGGATATTACATGTAGGTAGAATATTTATAGTTGAAGGAATGTAAAGAAAGGAAGGTTAGGTAGCGTGGCTCGTTAGTTATTACACTGTCAATACACTTATCTTAACTCATATGTAAATACACATATATTACGTGTATCACGTAGTACGTTCTAAAGGGACAACTTCTCAAACACCACTTCGATATAACTATTTATTAATTCACTCATTGACACGGACACATCAATATCAATATTATATCAGAGTTCCTAGCACATTATATTTACGTTACTCGCCACTGACTCGGACACAAACATGAAAGGAATACACTTCCCACAGTAGGTAACTCACCCTAGGAATCGTTCTGACAAAGACTCACGTGTAACCTGACGTAGGCCCAGTGGGTGCTGGCTGGGCTGCCTCCTATGGGAGACTCTGCTTAGCTGGTGATGCCGGGGATCTCCCTCCCGACCTGGGGAGGGGACGAGCGCATCTCTCCTTAAGTGAACAGAATGACGACCCGGACGGGAGAGAGATGACAGTAACCAGACTGAGAATCAGAATAATGCCCGTGGGCAGGACAGCAGGGCCTTTATATGGGGCCTCAACAGCCAGCGTTTGACCTCCGCCAATTAACACTAAACTGGTTAGATCTGGACAGCTGTGTCCAGGTGTGGTCATGCCCAGGTGCGTCTTGGTCAGGTGTGGTTGTAGGTCAAGTCCCCCGCTAATTCAAGTAATTATCGGACGAGGTCAGGTCCCTTGGGTCCCAACCCAAGGTGTGTCTTCCTGGTATGTGGTGGTACCACAAGGTCTGTACCCACTCACTGTTATATGTGCTGTAACTCTGGGCTGTAAGCTATGGTCTGATAATCATTCATTACACACACACACACACACACACACACACACACACACACACACACACCCACACACACACGGAAGATAAACTATTTCTGATCGTTTCTGCCCACGTTAGCCAGCGCGGTGAAGCGGCCTTGCCTCCTTCCCACATCTCGTTCACTTTAGCTAACGAGACAATGACAACATGTAAACTGTTTTTTGGGGGGAGGAAACTTTTTAATTTATTTTTATTTTTTATTTTACCTTTTCGATTTCAATTCCTGTTTCGTTTTTGTTGTTGTATTGGTTTGCTCTCTCTCTCTCTCTCTCTCTCTCTCTCTCTGTGTGAATAAGCATTACACCAGCAGACTGTGATTCACCCACCTCTCTTCCTCCCGTACTCTAACCTCACCATAACAAAAACAACAAATCATCCAGTAGTAACTTTCATGACGCACTTGCTGGCGTACGCGCTCTCAGCTCGCCGGCCTTCTAAAGACAATAACCTCAAGGGAGAAGGAAACAAGCCCTCATAAATCGTTAACTTAGCTATGTAGAGGTGAATGTTTTTCCTCTTGATTGAATTTTGGCACGAGACAGTTGCTATGGTAGGGTCCATGCCAATAATGTCAAGACCGCGCCCAAGAGCGGCAGAACGATAACTTACTCCTAGAAGTAAGATTACACAACGCCCGTGTTATTTCGCGGCAATATGACATCAAATGTTAGATGGTATTAATGCAAATAGACACGACACGACACATCTTGTGTACGACAACATCTGCTCCTATTCGATAAGTGTCTCCTCTCGATAACAGAGCTGCAAGTGTTCAATAATTTACCATTTCATTAAGGGAAAATGAGTGAGCACAATAACTTATCCATCTTCGACGGACCATAACTGCCAGTGTATGATGAAAAGTGTTAGTGGGTCCCATAGGCATGACTGCCCGTTGGGGACAGTGTGGATACAGCACACTGGCCGGCACTGTTCTCGGCCGCCTTCATTTCCCTAAGTTGTAAACTTAGGTACCCATTTACAGCTGGGTGGACTAGGAGTGTCCGGGGATCAAACCACCGACCCAAGAAACAGGAGGCGAATGCTACCTACCCCTTAACGCAATAATACACAAATACCGGTGTACGATAACTTTCATTTCCTCACTATAACATAACTGTTAGCGTACGATAATTCAACTTGAGAAGAACACGGTTTACACACACACACACACACGACCTACTGTGTCTCTGATTAAATGTGACTGGTGAAATATTTACTGTGGACAGAGACAAATAAAGGCTTGTTACAGACAATCACACTCACGTTGTATGTATGTAAGGGAAAATAACCCGTAAACGTGATACATGTTTCATCACGTTGAAGGAACAGATGTCCCTGTGCCCAGCTGACAGAGGGCCAGCTGGAGAAGGGAAGAGTTAATTAATAACTTCTCTCTCTCTCTCTCTCTCTCTCTCTCTCTCTCTCTCTCTCTCTCTCTCACACACACACACACACACACAGATTTGAGAAATGAATGGGATGTCCACACCAGCATCCTCGATTGCCCTTATTTAGACGCCCACACCTACCTGACCCTCCCCCTCCATCAACCCCTCTACCCTGTCCACCCACGCACGACTCCACTATCTTACTCCACACACAGCTCTCTCTCTATCTCTCTCATCATTTCATAAGATTCATCATCATAACGGCCGCAGTAACCTCGCAAGATGAAACTCCCCAATAATAGATTTAGCTTGGAGCATTTTTTTATTATTTTTTGAGGGGGACGAAACCACGAAATTGTCCGATATCCCTATTTTACGACGTAATACAAGACTTTAGTCTAGGAGGTAGGTTCTAAATTTCCAGAGTAGATTGTGGGAGGGGAGAAAGTAGATGGAAAAAGCAGGGTGAAATTGAAAACACAAGCGGTCGGTGTTTTCAATATTCCCTCGTCGATTAAGAGGCTTGGGGGGGGGGTGGGGGGGGGAGAGAAAAGAATTACAATAAATGATTAAAGTCTACGGGTTTGGAGGAAGAAGAAACAAAAATAATAATAATCATAAAAGAAAGATTGAATATAACCAAGTGTGTTCTCCAGCTACTTAACGTTCAACGCCAGACGGTATTGTGGCAGACCGTCTTCACAATATTGTCACGTCGGTCCTCATGACGAGTAGCCTGACTGACAGCGAGTATTATATGACTCATGACAGACACTACCCCACGGCATTAATGTCAGGGATTACTCGTGGATTATTTGTGTGTGTCAGACGTGCATGTCCACACCATCAACAGATCATTTCCAAATATTAAACATCGTAAAATCTGTCCCCGTACTGTATCAAGGGCGGGAAATTCTCCGCGTTAACTCTAATACTTTAAGTTTATTAAGCCCCATCCTTCATCCTTTAACTGATCCCTCAGGTTAACAAGAAGCCGAAAATGACTTGAACGCACACCTAAACTTCCCATCTCCAGTGCATCTAACTGGGGCTCACTAAGAGAACGCATCTAACGGGGCCTCACTAAGAGAACGCATCTAACTAGGACTCACTAAGATAACGCATCTAACTGGGTCCAAGAGCTCTTCAAAGACTCTCACTTAACTACAGTAACGAAGCTGCATTCTTGCGTTCTCTTACATCTCCAGCCACAGAGATCAGAGGAGGATGAAAAAGTCAATCGTACAAGGAGAAGCGGCAGGAAGACGAGGAGGAAAAGAAATGAAGAAGAAGGAAGAGGAACAGGAAGGTGGTGGAGGTGAAAAGATTATATCGTACAATCTTTCAAACTCCGGAGCCAGGTCAGGTCAAGTCAGACCATGCAAGCAACAGGGGAGCCGTGCTTCCTCCCGCACGCACACAACCTTTTGTCCCAACCCTCTCAACCCGTCTCGTGGCCATGTAAGAGCTCGAGCCAAAGGAAATATTTTACCTCTATTTTCTTCCTAGTCTCTCTCTCTCTCCCTCCCTCTCTCACACACACATACACGCACTCATCTCCCATGTATGAGGGTCGGTAACTACAGCCACCCCCCCCACCCCCAGCCCCTCAGGCCTGCCTTTAACAATCCTTCCAACCTCCGTCCCTCACTACACCCTCGTACACGTTCTTCTATGAGACAATAATAATAATAATAATAACAATAATAATAATAATAATAATAATAATAATAATAATAATAATAATAATAATAATACAGGATTTGACTGCTGAAGACTCTGATGAAAACTCTATAGATTTAGACATATACAAATTTTATTTCTTATATCGAATTATAAATGATATATTTTTTAAACATTATATTCAATCTTTATAAAATCTGTAATAGTTTGTGTTTTAGGGAAAGATTTTCTGTGTGAAACTCTGAACTATGGCAAGATTATGGCAACGTAAGGCATTTGGGACCTTTCTTATGACATTATACATCTATTTGGATTTTTGGGGTTAAGGTAAAATACATCATCTGGACTATATTGTTGAGGTTAGATACATCATTTGGACTTTTTTGAAGCCCGTCGTTTGGATTTTCTTTTTATCGCAATATATAACATTTGGGCTTTTTTTTTTATTCACTATAGTATGATACGCCTTTCCCCTTTATGGTTAATACGTCTCTTGGGGGACTTATTTTACGATGACAGATTACGCTATTGTGGACTTTTTTTTTATTTTTTAGTGGCTGTTTTATGATGCCTGAGGAGGTCTTTGTAATTCCGGGCGAGGTAAAAAATTCTTTCTTTTTGAACTACTTACACATTTTACTCCCAACGCAGAATACACAAGTGGAAGGTGTGTATGTGTTTGTGGAAGGGGGATTTCTCTCAAATCTACACTCCTCTTGTGTTCCTGTATTTTCTAAGGGAGGAAGTGAGAAAGAGGGGTAACAATGAATGAGAGGGAGAAAGGATTAGCTGGAGAGACGATGGGAAATAGGGAGGGCTGGATGAAGAGAAAGAAAGAGGGCTAACACAACAGGTTCCAAATTGCTAAGTATCATCCAGTTCAGAAAATTCACCAAAATATTCAAGTGTTCCGGAATATCTACACCACAACTATACTGTACACCAATATGGAGTTTATGTCCCGGGAGACCTCTCTTAAATTTCCCGGTTGTTGGCGTAGCGCGACTCTGCTTGTTGATGTGAGCTCGTGGCTCCTTCTGCGGTAGGTATAGTGAAAGTCGGGTTTAAAGGGAATGCCATGGAGGTGTTTTGGAACTGATTCATGAAAACGCATTTGAATTTTTTTTTTTTTTGGGGGGGGGGGGTTAAATCATGCGTATTAAAAGTTAATCTAATCAAAGAAAACAAAATGTAATCTAAAATAACCTAGTCTAATCTGACTTATTCTATAATCTAGCATTAACCAAAGCAAACTAAACCCAATCCACCGTACCCCAACCAAATCGAACCTAACCTAACCCAACTTAACCTAGCCCAACCCAATCCAACCAAATTTTTTTGTAAATAACGCGAAATTTAAGTTAACCCTAGCTAACCAAACCAAACCTAACCTAACCTAACCTAAAACGGGTCGGATATAACCCGCAGCAGGAAACCTTGGATCCAAAGCCTGTTACCTGAGAAAGTAATTAAGTACCTGTGTCAAATAAACGTGTTAGTTGATTCTCTCATACACACACACACACACGCCTCCAGTTACGGCAGCGAGTCTTGACCCAGAGTTGGGAGGCGAGCAGGAGCAGGACCCAGCCAATTAAGAAAGTAATCTGCCCCCACAACAAGAGTTTGACTAAAGTTTTTGGCTGCGAAAATTGCAATCACAAGACCACCCAGGAGCGCCGAGGAGATTTCTTATTGGTCTTTGTTTATTGATGTTACTAAAAAAAAATATATTAATAACAAGAACAACAATAATAATAATAGTAATAATAATAATAATAATAATGATAATAAAAAACAACAACAACAACAATAAAAACAAAAACAACAATAAAAACAACAATAATAATAATAATAATAATAATAACAACAATAATAATAATAACGACAAAAACAATAATAATACTAATAAGACTACAAATACTTAAAACAAAATAAAACAATAATAAACCATTTTTTACCCAATATTGTACAGATAATAACAACCGTCATCCGGGTGGACGGTTACCATGGCATGAAATAATGATGGAGTTATTACTGTAGGTTAGTTACCGCTGGAAACAGTCTCATGTCTTCGTTTTCTTTAACTCCCCCAAAAACCTTCTGTGATAGCATTGTGCGAACTGTCACCCTGGCAACACTAGGTCATACATACATACAGATACACAGGCAGACAGGCAGATATATAGACAGACAGACAGACAGACAGAAAGACAGACAGGGCCAAAGACAATACTCTACCCCCACAGTTACGGGCGCGGCGGTAATAAAAATAGCCACAAAATCATTAGAGGTAAGGGCGTGAAGACCCTCTAAGCCCTGACACTCACATAACGGCGGTCATATATTCTCACCGCCCGACGTGGAAGATCCCGAGGCCAGTGACACGCGAGAGAGCGACACACTTAAGGTTTTTGTTAAAGCCTTATATCATGACAGAGCGAGAGAGAGAGAGAGAGAGGGAGAGACGTTACACTGAGTTCCTGAATACCAGATGTATAAATTCCTTGATATAATGTATGTATGTATGTATGTATGTATGTATGTATGTATGTATGTATGTATGTATGTATGTATGTGTATGTCGTATATTTTGAAGAAAAATATGAGCATAAAATTTGACGTTAAGAAGTAACTCTCTCTCTCTCTCTCTCTCTCTCTCTCTCTCTCTCTCTCTCTCTCTCTCTCTCTCTCTGTCTCTCTCTCTCTCACTCAGACCAAGAAAAACCATTTACATAAAACAAGGGCAACAACGTCACACTCGCTTTCCTCCACACCTGTGTAGCGCCAGATATAAATGGAGAATGTGTAGGAATATCCAGATTCATCCCCTCACTTCATTCCACCCCACGGAGCTAACCTGAGACAACAAAACAAAGAAAGGAGTGATTTGTATACAGGAGTGACAGCGCACTTGGCGTCATTGTACACAAACATGAAGAATATTATGTTAGTGCGATTCTTCACATAGACATGGGGGGTTTATAATGTGGTTGTGGATTTGCAAAAAAAAAAAAAAGCTTTCGCCAACTGATAAGAAACATCGAAACTGCATCATTTTTTGCCATATTTTGTACACAACCGTAAAGGATGCATAAGGGGTATAAGTATTTACGAAAAACTAAATAACAAAAAAAATCATTTTGTTGAGATCGACGTACGGACGGAGGGACGGGTGTAAGGCGCTAAGCTGCTTGCAGACATTTATCGGGTCGTGCTTTTCTGGGCAGCTGAAAGACCCGGGAAAGAAGAGTTGTGTATTTCGCGACTGCGTGGAGATCCGCCTGGAGGATGATATGCAAACTAAGACACACACACACACACACTCACACAAAGTCGGAACTGAGTCATTGAACAGAAAAATTAAGTTATATTTACAACAGAAAAAGAAAACAAAAATACGACAAAAAGGTTTAAATTGAGGGCGTTTATTTTTTTTCTTTACCAGCGCTGCTCAGGTGAGAATGAAGAGAGAGCCTGGGACAGAAAGACGTGTGAAGTGGGGAGAGTCTTAATTTTTGTCCCAGGAGCCGAATATAGCCGAGTTAGGAAACTGTGTGGGCATAGTTTCCATTCTCTCTCTCTGAAACGCATGAGCACCAGACTCCACTTCGGGAACACAGGTGGTGGTGCCAACAGCCCTGGGGACCACCAACTCCCATAGGTGCTAATTGGGTGTGGGGGATGCAAGTCTCCAGGTACTAATTAGCCCTTGAAGGTGTTCTCTCTAGGTACTAATTGGTTCTTAAGAATTTCACTTCCCTGGCCAATAGGCTTCTTAAATGCTTGTCACAACTACACCTAATTTGGAAACTGTATAGTCGCATACGTGAGGTACTATTCATATAATTTTCATTTCTGACATCCACATTATTGACATTAAGTTTCATTTAACTAAATGTATGCGAATGTGACCTGACCTAACCTAACCTAACTAAACCTAACCTAACCTAACCTAACTAAACCTAACCTAATCTAACTAAACCTAACCTAATCTAACTAAACCTAACCTAACCTAACTAAACCTAACCTAATCTAACTAAACCTAACCTAACTAAACCTAACCTAATCTAACTAAACCTAACCTAACCTAACCTAACTAAACCTAACCTAACCTAACTAAACCTAACCTAACCTAACTAAACCTAACCTAACCTAACTAAACCTAACCTAATCTAACTAAACCTAACCTAACTAAACCTAACCTAACTAAACCTAACCTAACCTAACCCTCCTACACAATACACCACACTGTCCTATACCCACTAGGCTACCTTGACAGCTACAACCTATCGTGTTTATCCAGCCAGCCAATCCACTATCGTACCATCCATCAATCCATCCATCCTCACCTCTGGTACCGACAGCCGGCCTTTCACCACACCACCCCCCGACTCTCTAGCTAACAGCAACTCTAATTTACCAACACCAATCAATTCCTCCCCGGTATCTAATGTTTAACCTGGACACACACACACACACACACACACACACACACACACACCATTCATCTCTCCCAAATCCTCCACCCTTCCCCTCTCATCCTAAACCTCCATCCCTTCAATTATCCTCCACCCCTCCTTCCCTCCCTACCCTCCATCCCTCCCTCTTACCATCCATCCCTGCCCTTACCCACTACCCCTACCCCTTACACCCCATCCCTACCCCTTACCCTCCATCCCCCTTACCTTCCACCCCCCTCTTAACCCCTACCCCCTCATCCTTAGATACTTAAAGACCAAAACAATTGCAAGACTTCAAAAATTATCAAAAGTTACAGGAGCAATTTTGATTATTAAAACTGGCGTGAAGGTGAGTAGCCTTCCCCGCCTTCCTGAACTGTGTGGTGGCTGACATGTTTCTTTATCTCGCCAACTAAACCTCTTCCCTGCGCCCAGTTGGTGTCCATTAGGGAGATTGGAAAGGAAGTTGCTCTATTTGGTGGGGGAGAAAGATGGCAGTGGTGGTGAGTGATGGTGGGTGGTTGTTGGAGGGGGTAGGTTTGTGTGTGTGATGGTGGTGGTTAACACTGCTGGTAGTAAAATTAGAAGTAGTTATTGGTGGTGATAATGCTACTGGTAAGTGGTATTGATTGATGTGGTGGTTGTGGTATTGGGGTGGGTGGGGTGGCACTGATAATGGTGGTTGTGGTGGTGGGTGGTGTTGACCCTGGAGGAGGTGAGGAGTGATACTGGTTTGTCCAAAATAATCAGACTGTTTTTTGGAACCTACAGTATATACTGTAAGTACAGGTGTAGTTAACAAGTGTGTCTCAGAGGCCAAAAAAACACATTCATCAACTCAGGTGAATTCATGTACACTGTTTAGGGTCATTTTAATGGTCCATAGTTGACGTAATTTTAATAATTTCTTGATCCCATAAACACCGTATTAATAATAACTCTCTCTCTCTCTCTCTCTCTCTCTCTCTCTCTCTCTCTCTCTCTCTCTCAATAGGTCACCGATTTCTTCCGCAATTTCAATTTCTTAGATCACTTCCCAATTCCCCAAGGAAATGTGTCACAGCTTACACCAAAATACCACCCCAGCGTTAGACATTTTTAAATTCAATTTCTTTTTCACTTCCTCTTCGCTCTGATTGCTCTACCGGCCAATCAGGATTGATAGAGAATATACGAACTTCACCCAATCAGGATTGATAGAGAATCTTCTAATTATCCCACTACCATAAAAATCTGCACAATATCATCGAAAATGAATGGGCAAATTCTCTGTGTTTATACATTAAAATTTGGATATTATCTCTCGATCACACTTAAAATATCATAAACATTTAAACTTTTTCTGAGATTTATTTAAATTGTTATTCTCTACGCTTATGTCCCTATGTTATCAGTATATATATATATATATATATATATATATATATATATATATATATATATATATATATATATATATATATATATATATATTTCTTTTTTTTTTTAAACTCCACAATGTTAAAAAAAACATGAAAACTCAAGACAGAATTTATAAATAATTATATAAAAAAAGAAAGCCGAGGATAGATTACCAAATAATAAAAAATCGTAGAAAACCCCCCAAAACGAAAAACATACAAACAAACCAACAAAAACAGTGAGTCGGGAAGAAAATTTTCAGAGAGCAACAAATTAAAAACAAAAGAAAAAATCGTGGGCGGTTATTCAGAGCGGAGAAAAAAGAGAGAGAGTTCCTTCCGCCTACCGAACCACACAACAAAAAATACGATAAACACAGTGAAATATATCTACTATATATAAAAAAGTACCGATATATATCTCCCTTAAGGTTACAATCTTGTGTATATTTCAAAGGTAAGAACATTACTCTTTCCTCTCTCCTTAGTTCCGTTCCACCTTCAATATCCCTCCGCATTTCCTTACCTTTCTCCCCAACCCTCAGCTTTCTCCTCTTCAACACCCCATTCTCCCCCTCTCCCTTACCTCCCACCTAACCCTCTCCCGTCTCTCTTCTATCCTTCCTCGCCCTACCCTCTTTCCTCCTCACCTCCACTTTTCTCTCTCCCTTCTCTTTTACCTTTCTCCCATCCACGCCACACTAATCTCTCCTCCTCACCCTTTACTCTTTCTCTCCCTACTCACACACACATCCCACACTCTCTATCCTTCTCCCTCTCCCACCTCACACACACGCCATACCACCCCCCCCCCTCTCTCTCTCCCCTTCACACACACGCCATACCCTTCCCCTAGCACATCAGGCAGCGTTAGAGAGTGGAAGGCAGGATCCTCATAATCGGCTTCCCTACGTCCATAAGCATACAAACCCAGCAGATTGTAGTACCTCGGGAGTCCCAGAGGAGCTTGCGACATGTTTTTTTTTCTCTCGTATCTTAGGTCCTGTGTGTCGTTATAAGGTCTTATAAGGCGTTTCGATTGCCTTTAAATACCACGACTTAAATCCCATTGTATTCTTCGTATTGAAAGGGTGGATTTATCATATTGAAAGGGTGGATTTATCGTATTCAAAGGGTGGATTTATCGTATTCAATGGGTGGATTCATCGTAATCAAAGGGTGTATTCATCGTATTCAAAGGGTGGATTCATCGTATTCAAGGGGCTGCCGTCATATTTAAAGGGAAAACAACTTATTCAAAGGGTTGAGAAATCGTACTCAAAGGGGGTTAAGTAATGGTGACCAAGTCTTTATCAAATTCTTCAAGGTTCATACGTTAAATTTTTCCCCTCTGTCATAAATGCATTTAACTTACCCACTTAAGATAGACAAAAATATGTAAACATACGATAGTGGCCAATATGGCGTCGAAACTGCTCTGAGACTGTATTTACGTGTGTTAGTTTAACCCTGACCAAACCTATTAAGAGGGTCAACTAAAAGCCTTTCTGACGTCTCTTAGTAAGGAGAAAGAATTGACGTAAGAATCTAAGTATATCTCTCTTGACTTGGAGACATAGAGAGCTATGGAGATACGGGTTGGCAAGATGACTTACTTAACTGTCTATGGCTAATGTAGAGTCTGTCTGTCTATCTGTCATGTCTGTCTTTCTGTCTGTCTGTCTTTCTGTCTGTCTGTCTGTCTGTCGTGTCTGTCTTTCTGTCTGTCTGTCTGTCTGTCGTGTCTGTCTTTGTCTTTCTTTGACCGTGTCTGTCTTTGTCTTTCTTTGACCCTTCCTCCCCATCTCTCTGTTTGTCAAGTTGCTTCACTCACTGTTTACCTAGTTAATCTCTCTCTCTCTCTCTCAATGAATTCATATCTCATTAGAGTCCAATTACTCTTACGAACAGGGATAAGAGGGAAAGGGGAGGAGAAAGAGGAGGAGGAGGAAACTGAAAACGGAGAAGAAATTAGCAGAAGTATGAGTAGGAGTAGATGCAGAGGAGAGAGGAAGACAAGGACGAAGACAATAATAGAAAGGGAAGAGGGAGGAAAAACGCGAATAAAGTAAGCGCAGAAAGAGAATGAGAGAAGAGAAGAAAGAAGAAAGCAAGTACGAGGAAAGGAAAGAAGAAAAAGTGGATAAAAGAAGGAAAAAAAAGAGGAAAAACACGAAAAGTAAGAGGGCGAAGAGGAAGAAGCATTATTCCGCTCCAGACAATGACCCTTAATGATCGCACTCATCCACTGACGGAGGAAGTCAGTCGAACATTAGCCTGGCGAAGTTTCCACAAAACCCTTCTTTGTGAGACGGTATAATGATCGCTTGTACTGGCGCTGTCTTCGTGTCCACAACTCTTATAGGTAAAGATGAACCCCAGACGCTATTGATTGTTGGCGTAAAGGCGTATATTTAGATAATTACAAGGGGTAGGGAATATGGTCGACCCAAGCTATTAATAACTACGGTCGTTCGTAATCCACCTGTATGATATTTTTTAATCCATCTAACCCACCTAAATCATAAGGCCCAGAAAGGTAGGACAGTCAACCAATCACTCAAATAATCAATCACTCAATCAATTATCTAAGGTCTGAGGGTTGGCGACCATGACCCACCACTCAATATGGTTTTGGGGCTATCCCATATATATTTTTTTAATCACCCTGTAGACCTATCTTTTAATTCTATCCATCTATCTTTACCTGTACCTTCCATTGGTCCTCCTATCCTCAACTTTGCCCATTACTATCTCAAACACTATCCCCTCATCCTTATTTACACAAACTCTTTTTCTTTTTCTCTCTATTCTGGTTTTAAAGAGAAAGCAGGTGTAAAAGGAGGTGGACTGTCAACTCGTTCAAGACACAGTAAACAACCATATATGAAGTGTGGTGAAGCAGGAGTACAGAGAGGTAGGTAAGGGTACAGGGAGGTAGGTAAGGGTACAGGGAGGTAGGTAAGGGTACAGGGAGGTAGGTAAGGGTACAGGGAGGTAGGTAGGGGTACAGGGTAGGTAGGGTACAGGGAGGTAGGTAGGGGTACAGAGAGGTAGGTAAGGGTACAGAGAGGTAGGTAAGGGTACAGGGAGGTAGGTAGGGGTACAGAGAGGTAGGGGGCAGAGAGGTGTAAGGGTACAGAGAGGTAGGTAAGGGTACAGAGAGGTAGGTAGGAGTACAGAGAGGTAGGTAAGGGTACAGAGGTAGGTAAGGGTACAGGGAGGGGTAGGGGTACAGAGAGGTAGGTAGGTAGGTAGTACAGAGAGGTACAGAGGTAGGTAGGAGTACAGAGAGGAGGTAAGGTAGGTATGGGTACAGGAGGTAGGTAGGGGTACAGAGAGGTGGTGTAGAGTACAGAGAGGTAGGTGGGGCAAGAGAGGGGTAAGGGCACAGGAGGTAGGTAGGGGCAGAGAGAGATACAGTAGATGTATTCTAAATGAAACTTGTTCTCACAATACAAAGATTACAGTAATGTTTTTGGTGACAATATCGAACCAATACAATAAATACAGGTAAGAGAGAGAGCGAGAGAGAGAGAGAGAGAGAGAGAGAGAGAGAGAGAGAGAGAGAGAGAGAGAGAGAGAGAGAGAGAGAGAGAGAGAGAGAGAGAGAGAGAGAGAGAGAGAGAGAGAGAGAGAGAGAGAGAGAGGGAGAGAGAGAGAGAGAGAGAGTCCAAAAATAGAGTCACGCGGTGTTTCTCACCCTAATTACATAAACGTTTACGTAACACAGCTCACACAAAAAAATTCTAAATTTAAAAATAACAGAATCATTCCTCAGTTTATAAATGTTAATTTTGATCTAGTGTCAAGTCAACGCAACTACTTAAGGTAAACACTCAACTGTCATTATGCTCCTATTATTTAACTTAACGGTTCGTTTATACATTAAGACAGCTAATTAAACATCTTCAATAGATCTTCAGCTACAAGGAACATTCTCTATATGAACCTCTTCTCTCACTTATAAGACCCCCCTCTCCCCTCCTGCCCTCTTCCTCCCTCCTCCCGTGGCTAATGTCTTCCCGGAACTAGAGGAGGATGTCTTAGAAGTGAGTCAAGACGGTCGATTTTTTAAGGTTGGTGAGGAGGAGGAGGAGGAGGAGGAGGAGGAGGAGGTGATGATAGTGTTTGTTTATATGTGTGTGTGTGTGTGTGTGTTTTTGTTTGTATAGGTGAATGTATGTTTGTACGGATAAATGTTCTCTCTCTCTCTCTCTCTTCCCTTCACGCCCTCATTCCCTCTCCCCTTCTCACCCTCTACTCTTCACTACCTCTTCCTTTCACTCCTCCCTTTCACTTCCTCCACCCCTTCACTCTCTCTTCCCTTCACTCCCTCTTCCGTTCACCCTTCACTCCCTCTCCTGTCCACCCCCTTCACTCCCTCTTCCCTTCACTCCTTCTTCCCTTCACTCGACATCTCTCAAGCTATAAGTTAATTTACTAGTGATGTGTGGCGGCGTCTGTCAAGGGGGAAAATATATACAATTAAATCCTATTCAGAGACCCAGGTGAGCATCGCACCCTTTTAAATGTGTCCTGCTCTGGAGAAACTAATTAGGGAGGGTCAGAATCCACAGAAGCTGTATTCATAGAATCCCTTAATGCACTAGAATCCAAATTAACACGACGGAATACAAAGTCAACAAAAAAGAATTTGTAAATTTCAGCATATACCTATTAAAAATCTCCCCCACCCCCCACCCCTCCCCCTCCCCCTTTTTTGAGAATCCTGTTTTATAAAATACCTGTATGTGTTAATTTGGTATAATCTAGTTAAGAGGATTAGAAGAGAATACCTAATGAGGACGATTTGATCCCACTAAACCTATATTTGTACATAAGGGACAGTCTATTTAGGTGAATTAGAATCCATGAGTGTTTATAGGGAAGAATTTTAAAAGGGGGTAGAATCCTCTGTATAATAAGGTGTCTTTGTTGTTTTTGTGTTGGTATACCAGATTAAGAATAGGAGTTGATACAAGGAGAATAACGAGAATATTTAGATAGGTAGCGATGAGGAGGAGGAGGCGAGGGAGAGTTAATGATGATGAGGAGGGGAGGAAGAACGGAGGAGGAGGAGGATAGCAAAGAGTAGAGAAAAATAGAATAAGGAAAAAGAGAATAAAAGAAGAGACGAAATAAAAAAAAGAAAGGAGGTAACAAGAGAACGAAGACGTAGTAGACAAAAAGAGGAGAGAATGAAGGGAGGAAGAAAGCCAACAGATGATAACTTCTCTAATAGATGACAGATACAGACTCCCAAGACAACAGTGGTAAAGAAATCTCAGAAGTAAACAAACACACGGTACCCTTCCTTGCCGCTCTTAACCTAACCTAACCTAACCAAGCTAACCTAACATAAAGATGGCATGAAATATATAGTATAAAAATCCCTCAAAGGTTTATGTCAACGGAATTAGCATACGCAAGTTCTGTTTTGAGTAGCTTTGTATACTTTCAAGAAACTAAATACAAACGTCTCATGAAGGTCATTTTGATTATTTATCGATGAATCCGTCTTTACGGCCATCTTTCCACGAACGAACACAAGTTGGCTGGAAGGTATTTCGTTCTCGCGACGTGGATGACATCTGCCGGCCATCCCTAACAACTTTAATCCCTTCAATAACATCGCGTCTCTGCCTGCACTAAATTTATGCAACTCCTGATCACAAATGAACGTCTGTCAGCGTTTGGAGATGCAAAACAACACCTCCTGAGAACTGGAACAATATGTAAATTGGTGATTCTACATAATTTAAATGACTATACTAGATTCTGAGTGAGAGGAGGTAGTGAAGTGAATCAGGAACCCACAGAACACAGGTGTTATGGATGTAAATTAGATATACATATATATCTACATATTATTATCGGCTGGAGGGGGGGGGGGGCGGAGCATAAAAGTTGATAGTGCTATAAATTAATTATCTAAAGAAAATATTTAATTATCCATGATGACTTGTGCAGAAAATTACATGTCTATAATTCCATCTACAGAAGATTACACACACACACACACACACACACACTTAATTTTTATCCTATTCACAGACTTAAATGAATAAAGTTTACAGCCACTAATGAAATTGTTCAGGTATTCACATAAACAGATAACAGCGTTTAAGCGTTCACGGTGGCAAATTAAACCGTCTAGGGGTATTTACAACAATAAATTAAACCATCTAGGTGTTCACAGACAAAAATAAGCACAAAACCTCTCCTCCTCCCTACAAGACCTTCATCCTCTCGGGAATTACTGTATGTAGTTTAACCTTCAACAGCACCGAGCTCCCTTATAGCTGGTTAGTTTCAGTGGTATGAGGATCTTGACACCTGAGAAGACAAGGTGCGAGTATAAAGTATTACAGTGATAGGGGTGTGTTGTAGGGGGAGACGGGCGTGTTGTAGGGGGGACAGGGGTGTGTTGTAAGGGAGACGGGTGTGTTGTAGGGGAGAGAGGGGTGTGTTATAGGGGAGAGGGGTGTGTTGTAGGGGAGAGAGGGGTGTTGTAGGGGAGAGAGGTGTGTTATAGGGGGGAGGGGTGTTATTAGAGGGAGAGGGTGTGTAGTAGGGGGAGAGGGGTGTGTTGTAGGGAGAGAGGGGTGTGGGGTGTAGTAGGGGGAGAGGGGTAGGGGCACACTCTCTCCCCTACTACACACCTCTCTCTCCCATACAACAGGGAGGTGTAGTAGTAGTAGGGAGGTGTAGTAGTAGTAGTAGGGAGGTGTAGTAGTAGTAGTAGGGAGGTGTAGTAGTAGTAGGGAGGTGTAGTAGTAGTAGGGAGGTGTAGGAATGTGCCAATGGTCCAGCAATTTCCTGGAATCGATGAAGTGATTAAGCAAATGTTTACTCACCGACACTGTGGGAATTCAGAGAGAGAGAGAGAGAGAGAGAGAGAGAGAGAGAGAGAGAGAGAGAGAGAGAGAGAGAGAGAGAGAGAGAGAGAGAGAGAGAGAGAGAGAGAGAGAGAGAGAGAGAGAGAGAGAGAGAGAGAGAGAGAGAGAGAGAGAGAGAGAGAGGTACACAAACATGAAAAGTAAGTAAGAGATAAAGATATATATAAACACGCTGCTCAGGGTCTAGAGACTGAGAGACAGAGAGACAGTGAGTGAAGAAGAGATCTCTGCTAGTCACCAGTATGTTGAAACAGAGAATTCTTGGCATGCGATCCTTTAATTAGAGCGCTGTTGAGAACTGACCCTCTTGGTAATTACGAAGTTTCAGGTGTGTTGAACTTCAGGCGTGTAGTATTTCAGGTGTGTAGGATTTCAGGTGTGTAGGACTTCAGGTGTGTAGTGCTTCAGGTGTGTAATGCTTCTGGTGTGTAGTGCTTCAGATGTGTTATACTTCAGGTGTGTTGTAATTCAGGGGTGTAGGACTTCAGGTGTGTAGTGCTAAAGGTGTGTAATGCTTCTGGTGTGTAGTGCTTCAGATGTGTTATACTTCAGGTGTGTTGTAATTCAGGGGTGTAGGAAGTCAAGTATGAGTAGAAGACACTATCTATACTTGCCAATGTTGGTATTTACAGGTGTGTGATACTTCAGGTGTGGAAGTTCAAGTGAAAGCCACAGTGAATTAAAACTATTCAGTGAAAATCATGTCAGCGAAAGAAAGTCAAAATCAAAACTTCAGAAAGAGGGGGGGGGGGGCAGGGAAATCAGAGTGAAAAGTACAGTACAAAGTGAAAGAAATTCAGAAAATTAAAAGAAGAAAAAAGTCATGAAGCAAAACAAAAGTCAGAATCTTAAAGAAATAAAAAGAAACTGAAAAAAATAGTAAAAATAACAATGGAATAAAACCGAAAAGTGAAAGTGGGAAAGTCGAGAGGAGAAGAAATTCAGAAAGTTACCAAAAGAGATTTAGCTTGAGAAAAGATCTATCACAGGACAAGAATTAAAAGTGGGCTGCCGTAATAAATTGGCTTTTAATGCTTCGGTGGAACGGGCAGAGGAAGGATGGAGGAGAGAGGTGGGGGGGGGGTGATGGAGAAGGGGGAGAAGAGAGGAAACAGAAGAATTGGAATGGAAGGGAAGGGAAAGGAAGGGAAGGTCGGAGAAGAAGGATCGGAAAAGATGAAGGTTGAGTGGGGATGAGAGGGGTGAAAGGAAGGGAGGAGGTGTAGAAACAGGTGAGGGGAAGTATGTAGAAAGACCGAGGAGGGGAGGGAGGAAAAGAGAAAAGGCAGAGGGAGGAAGAAGGAAAAGACAGGAGTCGAGAGAGAGGAAGTTAAAAAGGCGGAAATAAAGGAAGGAAGAAGAGGAGGAGGAGAAAGAAGCGATGAATGGGAAGGTGAAAGAAATAAAAGAAATATCAGTATCATCCACAGCGTAAATAAAACCAATCATCATCCTTCTATTGACCGTAAGCGAATCATCCTCATCATCCTACAAGCAACTCCACACAAGGAAGAATAATTATCCCACTGAACTCACTCGTATCCGGCGGGAATTTCTTGCAATCTGTGTGAGTCCTAATTCAATTTATGGCAAGTAATTATCCCCATCAGAATAGCTGTGGGGAGGATAACACTAAGCGCGGGAAGCTCTTCAAGTTCAATTTGTCAAAGCGGGAGACCCAGGATTTCTCTGCCTTTCATTTGGTACAACACACAAATTGTTTAAACCGCCGAAATCCCCTAGACATGTTCTGCCCTGAATATGGGAATTATTATTATTATTATTATTATTATTATTATTATTATTATTATTATTATCGTCTTTACTTTTATTATTATTATTATTATTCATGGAAAGATACATCTATTAAGTTGAGCAGAACTCTCAAAATCTTAAACCTGGTTCCTGGTATAGTGGTAGTGGTGACGGTAGTAGTAGTAGTAGTAGTGGTGGTTGTGGTAGTATTAGTGGTAGTAGTGGTTGTGGTAGAAATGGTTGTTGTGGTTGTGGTGGTTGTAGTGACTGTGGTAGTAGTATGTTATAGTCAATCTATGTGACCGACCTAACCAAAGCATAACCTAACCCAACCTAACCAAATATACTCTAACATTAGCCTTGCCTAAAATAAGCGAATCTAATCTAACCTAATCTATCATAACCTAACCTAACCAAACCTAAGCTAAGCTAGCCTAACATAACCTAACCTAACCTAACATAACCAAGCCTAACATAACCTATCGTAACCTAACCTAACCCCTCCAGGAAGCATTGAGGTGTTTAATTATCAGGTGAAATAATCTGGTGTGTGTGTGTGTGTGTGTGTGTGTGTGTGTGTGTGTGTGTGTGTGTGTGTGTGTGTGTATCAAGTGTGTTTTATTGAGGTCATGTCAAGAGTGTGTTGAGGTCGGGGTGAGCGTGTTGTATATTGAATTCGTGTTAAGTGTGTTGTGTTGAGGTCGTTAAGGTCGTGTTACATGTTGTGTTGAGGTCGTGTTACGTTGTGTTGTGTTGAGGTGTGTTGTGTTGAGGTCGTGTTAAGTATGTTGTGTTGAGGTCGTGTTACGTGTGTTGTGTTGAGGTCGTGTTACGTGTGTTGTGTTGGAGGTCGTGTTACGTGTGTTGTGTTGAGGTCGTGTTACGTGTGTTGTGTTGAGGTCGGGGTAAGTATGTTGTGTTGAGGTCGTGTTACGTGTGTTGTGTTGAGGTCGTGTTAAGTGTGTTGTGTTGAGGTCGTGTTAAGTGTGTTGTGTTGAGGTCGTGTTAAGTGTGTTGTGTTGAGGTCGTGTTAAGTGTGTTGTGTTGAGGTCGTGTTAAGTGTGTTGTGTTGAGGTCGGGGTAAGTGTGTTGTGTTGAGGTCGTGTTAAGTGTGTTGTGTTGAGGTCGGGGTAAGTGTGTTGTGTTGCGTTGTCAAAGGTGCTGGTCTTGTGTTGAGTCGGTAAAAATAAAAAAATTGTTTGTAGGAAGCGTTAGTTAGAGGAAATCAATTAAGAAAGATGAAAAGAAAACAGAAGACTCTCTCTCTCTCTCTCTCTCTCTCTCTCTCTCTCTCTCCCAGCATTAATTTTCTCTCGACTTAAAATTCAGGAACTTTCTATTGAGTACATTTCAATTACACATATGTGACTGACATAAAGACAGACCACTGCATGTTGAGAGAGAGAGAGAGAGAGAGAGAGAGAGAGAGAGAGCACCAATTCACCTCATCTCTGGTGATCCTTTTTAGAAGAAATATCCAATATAGATTTTTGTCTGTTTTTAAGATGTTGACGGATATCGAGGAAGATGGTCTGGAGGGGTGGTAGTGCTCTCTCTCTCTCTCTCTCTCTACGACCTACAGTATACCCAACAAGCCGTAACAGCAGCAGCGTCAGCACGGGGTACTCAGCAAGGACGAGTGTTTACACATTACCACCCCATATGAAAGAGAAACATCCTCACGAATATCACCCAAGGTAAATCGTCCACTAAGCAATGACGAGATTATGAATGCCAGGTCAAGCGAACGATCACCAGCACTGGAATTCTCTTTTAAAGGCGTGAGTCTGGTTTTTTTGGAGGATGGAGGTAGGTAGAATGATGGAGGTGTAGGCGGCTGAATGAAGGAGGGAGAGGTAGCGGTATTTAGGGTGAGTCGTAATGGTGCATGGTGGAGGGGGGTGACAGGTGGAGGGGGGGAGGGATGGCGGGCAGAGGTAGAGGAGAGTGGAAGAGAGGTGGAGGGAACATATGGAAGATGGTGAAGGAGGGAGGGAGGGAGGGAGGAGAGGGATATGGAGGAAAGAGGGAGAGGAGGGAAGATATGGAGGAGGTGAGACAGGGAAAGAGGAGGGATGTCAGAGGTTAAGGAAGGCAAGGAGGAGGAGGAGGAGGAAGAAGGGAGGAGAGGGTGGAAGGGTGGAAGGGAATGGATGGGAGGCAAGAAGAGGTGAGAGGGAGGGAGAGGAGAGGTTAAGATAAGTAGAAGCAGAGGAGGAAGGGGGTAGGAGAGAACAGGAAATAGGAGAGAGATAAAATGAGACTGCAGAAGCAGGAGGAGGAGGGAAGAAAAAGAAAACAAAATGTGAGAAGGGGAAATGGAGAGGACAGGAAATTGATGGAGATGAAAAAGAAGAAAGGGGAGAGTTGAGACGAAAGAAAGGAAATAAGGAGTGAGAGGCGAGCAGCTGGAGGGAGGAGAGGAAAAAGAAGAGAGACGTACAGACGAGAGGAGAAGAGAGGGATTAACAAGAATAGAGAGAAGGGTGTAAGACGTGAGAGAGAGCGAGAGAGAAGATATATTTAGCCTTGGCAATGACATATAATCAAACAAAAATAAAGACCAGGAACTATCGCCATCTGTCTGCTACACTGCACACTAATAAACGTGTCACAGGTCAAAATATCTGACTTCTCGTAGGTTGTCGCTACAGTTAAGGATTGCCGTCTTTCAGAAGCCTGCCAAAGTTCCATAACTGAGTCTACCGACATGACAACACGATCTAAGAAGGCTGACTTTTTTCAACCTGTCTTAACACTGTGTTCTGACATGCACAATACTTGGCGATCTAAGCAGATGTATCATTCTTTTAGACCAATGTGGTCTACGTTAATAAATGGATAAAAAAAAAGTTAATATTGTGTTTCTCGGAGAATGGTTTCTTTCAGAAGCCTTCCAAATTCTCGCTGAGCTCAAAACGTCAACAAGTTCCCACAACGAAGAATTGTGTTACTGGGGTTTTATATACAGTACATAGTTTAGGAAGTCCACACTTCACCTTCACACAAACAAATCTAACATTCTACAAAACATCTACACTTGAAGAAAAACCTTCTTTAGACAATATAGCAGTTTGGTTGTTTAGGAAAGATGGGTATCTGAAGCCTACCAAAATCACACCGAGTTCACATTCACGTCACCGTAACCCAGAAACAAAAGCAAAGCGCCTCTGTTGGAACACGGAAGCGAGACACGGAGATAAAGCCAGCCCCGAGGACACTGTCAATACATAAAATCAATATTTCCGGGGTTTATATTACATCCTGATGGCCTCCGTCGCCGAGAGTTGACGGTACAGAAAAATTACCTTTAATGAAAGACAAGGCTTTGAGAAACTGGGTCAGGTAAGAGAGCTAAATATAGTTTCTCTCTCTCTCTCTCTCTCACACTACTCCGACCCCCCTCCTCTCTCTCTCTCTCTCTCAACGTCTCTCACAACCCGCTCCCACTGTCTATCTTACTTCTGACTCTTTGTTTACCTCTCTCCTCTCTGTACAAGAGCCACTTCACTCTGACACAGATTCGTGTTTATCTCTGAAAAGCTGGTGGGAGGTGGTGCTGGTGGTGGTGTGTGGAGGTGTTGGTGGTGGTGTGGGCGGTGTTGGTGGGTGGGAGGTGTGGTGGTGGTGTGGGAGGTGTGGTGGTGTGGGGAGGTGTGTGGTGGTGGTGTGGGGAGGTGTTGGTGGTGTGGGAGGGTGTTGGTGGTGGTGTGGAGGTGCTGGTGGTGTGGGAGGTGGAGGTGGATGGTGGTGTGGAGAGGTGTTGGTGGTGGTGTGGAGGAGGTGTTGGTGGTGGGAGTGTGGTGTGGGGAGGGTGGTGGTGTGGGGAGGTGTTGGTGGTGGTGTGGGAGGGGCTGGTGGTGTGGGTAGGGGCTGGTGGTGGTGTGGGAGGAGTTGATGGTGGTGTGGGAGGTGTGGTGGTGTGTGGTGGGAGGTGTTGGTGGTGGTGTGGGGAGGAGGTGTGGTGGTGGTGGGAGGTGTTGGTGGTGGTGTGGGAGGGGCTGGTGGTGGTGTGGGAGGGTTGGTGGTGGTGGGGGAGGGGTTGGTGTGAGGAGTTGATGGTGGTGTGATGGTGGTGTGGGAGGTGTGGTGGTGTGGGAGGTGTTGGTGGTAGGAGGTGTTGGTGGGAGTGTGTGGTGGTGGTGGGAGGTGTTGGGAAGGGGTGGTGGTGGGAGGAGTTGATGGTGGTGTGGGTAGGTGTGGTGGTGGGTGGGAGGTGTTTGGTGTGGGAGGTGTTGGTGGTGGTGGGAGGTGTTGGTGGTGGTGTGGGAGGCTGGTGGTGTGGGAGGTGTTGGTGGTGGTGTGGGGAGGTGTTGGTGGTGTGGGGAGGTGTTGGTGGTGTGGGGAGGTGTTGGTGGTGGTGTGGGGAGGTGTTGGTGGTGGTGTGGGTGTATGGAGGTGTTGACGTGGAGAAGTGTGTTAATCCAAAATGAAAAAAATAAATAAAATATAAATAAATAAATAAATAAATATATAAATAAAGTACACGCAGATTTCCATAAGCACACCGAGGCAAATATTTATCATAAGCATGTAAAAAAAAGTAACATTACCTCAGTATAATTTTTCTGGCGGATTTAACTCGGCTGGGAAACGTTAACAAGCACCAGGTTTTCTCTGACGTCATGATGAGGTGCCCAATAGAAGGGCACTGAAAGTCTCTGACGTCATGATGAGGTGTCCAATAGAAGGGCAGTGAAAGTCTCTGACGTCATGAGGTGGCCAATTGGCAGGAATCTACGACCTCCGCCATATTTACCACCTCCAGTTTTTTATCGGGTCCGTATCTTTATCACTTCTCGTTACTCTGGTTTACTCGGCACATTTCTTCGCAAGCAAACTATTTTTGTTTACCTCTCTCTCTCTCTCTCTCTCTCTCTCTCTCTCTTTCTCTTCGTGATTACTGAGATCGAACTCTCACACTTAAATAATCTTTTAATCTTTGTTTTCTGGTGTGTGTGTGTGTGTGTGTGTGTGTGTGTGTGCAAAATAGACAAAAAGATGACAAATTCATATCACAGACAGAATGATGTATATACTGTACTGTCCATATTTATAAACAGACAGACAGACAAAATTGTATTTCCTCTCAACATTCCATTCTGTGCCCACCTGTCAGCCCCCACAGCCCATAAAAAAGCCCCCGTGGGACTAATTTC
Source organism: Homarus americanus (assembly GCF_018991925.1). Taxonomy (NCBI): domain Eukaryota; kingdom Metazoa; phylum Arthropoda; class Malacostraca; order Decapoda; family Nephropidae; genus Homarus; species Homarus americanus. The sequence goes on from NW_024739403.1 coordinate 5,393,948, forward strand.
GCTTAGGTCAGTACAACACCAGTCCACCTGCTCCTTGAGTGGGGTGAGTGGGCGGAGGGGAGAGAGACCTGGAGAAGAGAGGGGGGGAAAGAGGCTAGAAAGAGTGGGAAGAGAGGGTGATTGAGAAGAGAGTCAGGTGGAGGAGGCGGAAAAAGGATAGATGAAGAGGAAAGTCGAGAGGAGAGGAGTGAGGGGGATGAAGAAGTGGAGGGAGAGGTTAAGGTCAGGGGAATGAGGAAACAGGAGAGGAGAAGAAGGAGGGAGAGGACCCGTAAGAAGGAAAGTGGGAGATGAAGAGAGAGGGAGAGAACATATAGCGTGGTAGGGAGGTGGGAGAGAAGGAATGGTAGAGGAGGAAAGGAAATGAGGGAGGGAGGGAGAGAGAAAGGGAGGATAAGGACGCTTGGCCAGACTTCTTAGATAATGAGGGTCTTGTTGGTGCTATGCCCGGGCCAGGAGGAGGGAGAGGATCATCCACCCTCCAATCCATACTCTGCCTCTTCCCGTGTATGTGAGAGAATGATGGTGTTTACCTTTCCATTCTTCTTTTCCTCTCCCCTACCGTCCTCTTTCCTTAGTGTGTGAAAGGGAAGGGAAAGGAGGGGAGGGAGGGAGGGAGGGAAAAGAACCCCTCACCCCCTCATGTTTTCTCAGGTCTTTGGGCACACTGAAAAGAAACTGGCCCAAGTTGACACAAACTTCGGCTAGCTGGTGGCGATCGTGGTGGTGGTAGTGATAGTAATGAGGGTAGCAGTAGTGGTGGGAGCCGTGTCTGAGGTGGCAGTAGTAGTAGTAGTTGTATTAGTAGTGGTGGTGGTGTAGGTGGTAATAGTAGTGGTGGTGGTGTTAGTAGTGGTGGTGTTAGTGGTGGTTGTGTTAGTGGTGGTGGTGGTGTTAGTGGTGGTGGTGGTGTTGGTGGTGGTGGTGTTGGTGGTGGTGGTGGTAGTGGTGGTGGTGGTGGTGGTAGTGGTGGTGTTAGTAGTGGTGGTGTTAGTGGTGGTGGTGTTAGTGGTGGTGGTGGTGTTAGTGGTGGTGGTGGTGTTAGTGGTGGTGGTGGTGTTAGTGGTGGTGGTGGTGTTAGTGGTGGTGGTAGTGTTAGTGGTAGTGGTGGTTTAGTGGTGATGGTGGACAACAATAAACTCCAGCGTTGGACAGCTTGATGGCAGGTGAGGAGAAGAACAGAGAAGAAACAGGTCATGGAGAATAACAATAAATATGGAAGAGGAGATGGAAGATGATAAGAAGGGAAGAAACAAGAGGAATAAGAAATGAAAAAAAACTATGTTGAAAATGAAGAGAAAATAGAACAAGAATAAAGGGATAAAAAGCACCTTGATATATTTTGGTTAAGAAGAAGAAGAAGAAGAAGAAGAGTAGGGAAGAAGACAGAGTGGAGACGCCCATCTTCCTTACAAGCCAATATGAACGAACACATTTTTATAGCCTTGGAAAACCTTCTGGAAAATATATCACTAAATTAAAACTAAAAAGAAAAAAAAAGAGATTAGTTGTATGGGTGTGTGTGTGTCAAAACAAAATACAATAATACATACCACTGTGCAGAGGTGGAATACAATATGCAATCAAGTTTTATAAGTTACAGTGCAACATGAGACGAAACAAACAATTACCGAGAAATAATTCCAAACACAATATTGCTTCTCTGTGTCAGGCAGTCCGTGTGTCTGTCAGCACCTGGGTGGCTATGCTAGTCGGTACACGTAACTAACATTAAATCACGAGGAAAAAGCAATAATGTCGTCAACAGTTTTTCCGTGTATATTTTTTCTGTCTCAGCCGTACGACATTACTCACAGCTGCTGCGGCACATCAGTCTGGATTATCGCTGCCAGCCGTGTTGTGCTGGCTTAGTTGTTCGGCCTTTGCTTGTTTGACACTATCATCTCTTTTTCTTTATATATTACAATTGCACGGCCTGTTCTACCTGTGTTTGTCTGCACAGAACCATCACTAAACGCATAACATTCACTTGATTTAATACTCTCTATATGTCGGTTAATAGTTTCTAGTGTGACACATCTCATCACATCGGTGTTTAACATTTGCTTACTACCAACAGGAGTGTAATTAATAGGAACTGATATTCAGCCAAGGAGGAATGGCATTAATGGGTTCGTCTGGGGTGATTGGGACATTCAGTTTCAAGAGATCTGCAACATTTTTATGAAGCCACGCCCAAAAGAGAGTCTTTTGTGGAAGGTTAGCGAGATAGTCGGGATTACTTAGATAGAACATAAAGAAAAAGAGTTGCATATGATATTAAAAGAAATGTGATAACTGCCAATGAGAACAACTCTCGTATCGAATTTGAGTGGTATCATGACCGTGCTGATAGACTCGCCCCTGAGGCATGTAAGAAAGAAAATGTTGACCGTGACCTTGGCCTGTCCAATGCTGTACTTAAAAACATTGAAGTCAGAATCATGAACTCTGATTTCGAAGAACTGAGAAATGCAGAGAGACCTGGCAGTTGTAGCATTAGTAAATCTGACAAATTTTGTGACAAGAAGTACCAGTATGGCCAGCATAAGGACAGAACTAGACAATGTGACGTAGTCGTGGCCAGAATTAGGATAGGATACAGACACATCTGGCAAGTTTGTAACGCTGTACCCATACAGGAACACTCAGCAGTAAACGTTGTGATAACCCTTTAAAGCATACACTTGAACACTATATTATTGAATGTGACACTATCAAAGACTCCAGGCCACCCGACTTATTGTATCATGAACTTTGTAATTACTACATTGAATCGGGGGTGCTTGAGGACATTCTTGCTGTTTATCCAAAATTTGCTAGCCTACACTGATTAGTCTTCAATTCGAATATGACGTCCAATGTATATGAACCACTGTCCTGCATGGCAGTGAACAGTGACATCACCCACATGAATCTGACTTATATATACTACTAATGAATATAATGTATTTCTTTGTGTATGAACCTCTGTCCTGCGTGGCAGTGAGAAGTGATACCACCCTTAGTGTCAAGACCTGACTGAATTATTCAGAATAGGCAAACTGTACACCAAGCTTTGCCAATAAATTTGTTCAACAAAACAAGCTGCCAGCCCTACGAAGTTGCTTATCGGGGGCGCCTATGTTATGATTACCAGATGTTTGTTCCTTCATTATCCCCCTCATGCCTTAACTGTTTACGAAGCGATTATCAGAACTAATGTATCCAAACATAATACAAACATATCGATTTACAAGGTAAATATCCATAATAAATACAACTACAAACATCCAAACATACGCAATAATACAGGTCACTTTGTATATCTCATAACGCATACATCATACAGTACACAGTAATACACCAACCCTTTTACCAAACAACTATATAATTTCACAATTATTTTTCCACAGCGAGAAGTAATATCTATATAACATTTTAAACTTGAGTAAAACAAGTGAAACAAAACAAAGAATGAGGTTTATGCTGTTTTTTTTTATTAATTCGATTTCACATTCTCTTGTTGCAACAGTCTCTCTCTCTCTCTCATGCCCTCTTTCCTTCCACTCACCCACCCACTCACTCACTCACTCACTCACTCTCTCTCTCTACCCTACAGACGCCGGTGTGTGAGCCTGAGGATCACCCCCTCTCACAGTCGCCGCCCATGACTTACTCCATCTACCTGCAGGCCTGTGTCGACAACTACGAACACGTCAACCTGTCCACTCATGGTACGTCGATCCTCTCATCCTACTGACATGTAATATTCCACCATATTTGTCATAATCCTCGACAGGTGGTAGGGATATGCTCCAACGTGATCCAGCTGGTGGTCGGGATATGCTCCAAGGTGTTCTAACTGGTGGTAGGGATATGCTCCAACGTGATCTAGCTGGTGGTCGGGATATACTCCAACGTGTTCTAACTGATGGTAGATATATGCTCCAACTTGTCCCAACTGCATTTTTAGGGATATGCTCCAACGTGTTCCAAAGTGTCTTTTCCTGTTTACAATTCAATTTCCCAAAGTGTGTTTCGCGGCTGGATTAGAGCTTATTGCCAGAGTTAATTCGATTCAACCTCCTTTAAGCCCTCCGGAGGTAAGTATCCAACCCAGAAACACCTTTTATCTACGTAAATTTTGATACTCCCAGAAAACTTCAATGATTCTGAAATTCTCGACGAGCTATTCCTTGCCTGGGGACGGGTTGGGGTGGTGGGGTTGGGGAGGGGGTGGGGTGGGGGTGGGGGTGGGGTGGGTGGGGGGGTGGGGTGGGGACTTGTATACCGGGAGTCCTAGTGACGCGGAACCAGGCACAACCCGTGACAAAAGTCGATCTGAAGAATAAAACCTCGAGGGTGATAGCGTCAGCCAAGCCGCCGCCAGAGTACACGTTACGTTGATCACTAAAAGCCGAACATTAATCCCGAAAAATTATTAAGACCTTAAAAAATTAAAATAATTAAGTAAAAAATTAAAAATGAATAAAAAATAGGTAGAGGAGGAACGGAAAAGTCCTTACAGCATTAAAATCATCATATGTTGCCTACGGTTGAAGATTATCCATCAGCAACGTCGACCAATCACTGTAAAACACCTGAGGCTACAGCAACACTTCCCCAGGGACGCCGTCAGGAGTGTGTGGGTGCTGGCGTGCGGTCTGTACCTCTCAGCTTTACGTTGTCGAGTTTTATATTTAATGCTAAGGAGAAAGCGATAAAGTGAGAAAGAGAAAAATACGAGGGAGAGAGAATGAGAGAAAATGAATAATTCACGGAGAGACAAAAGACAGGAACAGATCAAAGACAGAAATAAAAGGGTGGTAAAGACGAGACAAAGTAAGAAAGACACAAAGAGAGATCACAGAGATACAGAAAGAGGGAATGAGAAAGAAACGAACGTATAGGGAAAGAGGAAAAAAACAGAGACAGAAATACACAGGTAAATAGAGACAAAAGCAAGAGGAGATAAAGAAAAGACATATAAGAGGTTGAAAGAAGCAGAACCAGAGAGATAAAGACAGGCAGACAGAAATATAATCAAGACACAAGTACAAACAACATACACATAAAGACAGTAGCAGGGAGACTCAAGGTGTGACCAATCATGAGAAACAACAGAGACTTGAGTTAATTCAGCCTCTATAAAGCACATCTATTTTTTTCACCATAGGAAATCAAACCACGTAGAATTTAACAGCAATTTCGAAGTTCTTTTGGCCACCATATTTGTAATTGAGGGTACGATTAAGCTGCATTCTCGTATCTCCAGTTAGGAAGGGAAATTTTAACACGTGACACTTTTGAGAATCCATTTTTGTGTCGTCATAATTTGTTTGGGCGAGAACCTTTGAGTATCGTCACGTCGGTCCACAACATAACACCAGTAAGGAGAGACGCTTAAGAAACATATACCACCCATAATGTTGAAGGGTGTTAGCTATATACCCACTTATCACACCACCAGGCTGACGTGTGTGGTAGTGTGGACGTGTGTGGTAGTGTGGACGTGTGTGGTAGTGTGGACGTGTGTGGTGGTGTAGACGTGTGTGGTGACGTGTGGACGTGTGTGGTGGTGACGTGTGGACGGTGTGTGGAGGCAGTGGATGGTGTAGTGTGGACGTGCGTGGTAGTGTGGCGTGGACGTGACGTGCGTGTAGTGTGACGTGGTGTGGACGTGTGTGGTAGTGCGACGTGTGGTGTGTGACATGTGGTGGTAGACGTGTATGGTGGTAGTGTGGACGTGTGTGTAGTGTGACGTGTAAGTGTGACGTGTATGGTGACGTGTGTGGACGTGTATGGTGGTAGTGTGGACGTGTGGTGGTGTGGTGGTGTAGACGTGTGGAGACGTGTTGTGGTAGTGTGACGTGGTATGGTGACGTGTGGGACGTGTTGGTGGTAGTGTGGACGTGTATGGTGGAGTGTGGACGTGTGTGGTATGGTAGTGTGGACGTGTATGGTGGTAGTGGGACGTGTGTGGTGGTGGCAGTGGTGTGGACGTGTAGTTGGTGGTGGTGTGACGTGTATGGTGGTGGACGTGTATGGTGGCAGTGTGTGGTACGTGTGGACGGTAGGTGGGTGTGGACGTGTATGGTGGGTGTGTGGACGTGTATGGTGGTGGAGGTGTGGTGTGTGGAGTGTGGTGTAGACGTGTAGTGTGGACGTAGTGCAGGTAGTGTGGACGGTATGGTGGTAGTGTGGACGTGTATGGTGGTAGTGTGGACGTGTATGGTAGTGTAGACGTGTATGGTGGTAGTGTGGACGTGTATGGTGGTAGTGTGGACGTGTATGGTGGTAGTGTGGACGTGTATGGTGGTGTGCGAGTGTGTTGGTATCTAGATTATTGCTTTATTTCTTTAGGAGAGAGAGAGAGAGAATCCAGAATTTATTGCATCTAAACTTTCCAATTAGATTCCAGTCGGTATTACATTACAGAACTAACCGCTGTGGTCCGCTCATCCCTCAAAGGTAAGCGATAACTCCGACAGAAGGTGACAGGTCTCCATGAAACTTTTAACAGGAGCAATGACGACCTCTCCATCCTTAAGTCTCCCATCACCCATACTGGCACGATCCGATTAAAACTGCAGGCTTTGGGGGTGTCATTTCTTCTTGATGAAATACCCATAAACAGGGTAAGTAGCTTGTTTACGGCTGGGGTAGATTAACACAGTGCCCTCAAAATCGGTATCGGCGTCCGGAATATTCAACAAGGGTGGGAGGGAGGGAGGAGGGGGAGGAGGGAGGGAGGGAGGAGGAGGGAGGAGGGAGGGTGGCTAAGACTGACGACATCCGGGATTAAAATCAGACCTCTGTCTCTTACGGAACGTGTACAAGCAGCAGCAACTTTACTTCATTGAATTTTCTATGTTGTTGTTGATGTTGTAAGACGTTTGTCGGTGACCTCCAAGAGATGTTTCCTTGAGTGAGAAAATCTTTTTAAGAGTCTTTTGTCTTGGTTCAGTTTTATTGTGTATTTCTTCGTTACAGAGTTTGTTCACTTTGTCAAGACGACCTCTCTCTCTCTCTCTCTCTCTCTCTCAAAAATCTGTACCATTAACCTACCGACAACTCTAAACGTTAAATATATTTACCAACACATCTATACATTCCCCCCCCTACGCCAGCATAAGGCATCTGACTGACACAAAATTATTGGGAAAGCCTGAAGGCAGTTGGGTGAAAGTTATGTACGAGGAGAATCTGAAAGAAATTATATTAAAAAAACTTCAAAAATTTAAGTTAGTTTTGGACAGCTTTGTGTAGATTTTTTTATTGTTTTGATACTATTGGGACTATATATATATATATATATATATATATATATATATATATATATATATATATATATATATATATATATATATATATATATATATATATATATATATATATATATGTGTGTGTGTGTGTAAATTCAGGTTATGTTGGAGGTTAGCAATTACACAAATGGGTGTTGATAGTGAACAGCACCAGGGGCTTAAGTGTACACCAGCTGCGGCGTGTAACAGCGAGGGATAGAGACACGAACTGTAGCATTCGACTCTTGTAGGATTGTAGAATATAATTAATGACTAAATGAACGAGGTAAAAGGAAAAGAGAGAAATGAATGAATGAGGGTTATGACAGAAGTATGCTTAGACTAAAGGCATAAATGAATAAAACAATAACTGCGAATGAAGGAAGCAAAGACTAAATGTAAAAGAAAAAAAAAGGAGAAATGAATGAAGGTTACGATTGAAGGAAGCAGACAAAATGCATAATCGAATACATTTTAAATTCAAGAACAATAGCGGAATTATACACTACGGCAAATATATCGGTTTTAAACGTTATCTCTGTCAGTTTAATAAATATTTCCCTCATCTCTATGTAGCCTGATATTCGTGATCATATATATTAATGTATTCATGAAACAATGGTATTGTTAAAACTATTGTTTATTTTTATTATTATTATTATTATTATTATTATTATTATTATTATTATTATTAGTAGTAGTAGTAGTAGTAGTAGTGTGTGTGTGTGTGTGTGTGTGTGTGTGTGTGTGTGTGTGTGTGTGCGCGTCTGGTTAGTTGCTAAAATAATGACCACCTACAGCCTAAAGTCGTCGTACTCAAGAAGTCAAGTCATCGTACTCAGATAGTTAAGTTCAGTCTTCGTAATCAAGAGGTCAACTCGTCGTAATCACCTCGAGGTTCTCAGGATAACAACAAGAAAAGTAACCTGGTATTTCTTATCACTGGCAGTAGATGGCGTGATACACATTGTAGAAGCACTCTCATAATCACGGTAGTTAAATCCCTCAAAAGACTGGGGATTACCTGAAGATTAGCCCCGAGCTTATCTTACCTGGTGATTAATTAAACACTCTAACATTAACCTTTCGTAACATAACATAACCAAATTTAACCTAACCTAACTAAACTTCCAGTTATCCTAAAGTCTTACTAACCTTCGTCTTTTAGAAACAAAAAGACGTGAAATCCTCGATATCTAGTGAATTTTGTGTGTGTGTGTGTGTGATGGTCTCAGGTCAGGAGAGTCTCAGAACGGGTGACAGATACGAGGTAGGAGTCCTGTAGTTTCAAGCTTTCCCAGGAGATATAGGGAGGAGGACTGAACCATGGAGGGAGGGGGGAGTGAGGGAAGAGGAAGAGGAGTCAACAAGCGCCGTAAACACCCAGCCCAGACTCACTCGTACAGCAGCTCAAGTGATATTTGTTGCTTAAATAAAAAAAATCTAAAACTTGCAAGTGACGAGACGTGACCCGGTATATTGTGACAGAAACCAAAGTTAAAGAAATTCTAACTATAGAGATAATGTAAGAGTAAAATGAACACCAAACGTCAGAAAATGAACACCAAACACCAGAAATTGAACACCAAACACCAGCACTACCCATCAAGGCAGCAAGATAAACTGACCCTCGGACGCTATGGCAACAGGAACTGTGTGAAGCCGGACAGAGATGCAAATCCGTCAGGTGGATGGGGTGATCACAGGTCACACTTAATCCAGGGAGGGGAAATAGGGGCAGTGTCCGTTTACCATACACGAATACGTTACGGAAAACCTGTACGTTAAGTAGGTGGACGTTAAGTGGATGTACACTAAGTGGGTGGACGTTAAGTGGATGTACGCTAAGTGGGTGGACGTTAAGTGGATGTACGTTATGTGGGTGAACATTAAGTGGAAGTACGTTAAGCGAATGTACGTCAAGAGGATGTACGTACGTTAAGCGAATGTGTACGTTAAGCGGATAAAGAAAAAGGTCACCGATAACATTGAGTGAGAGGATTGTTATGCCTGTAGCAAACAAAATAAACAACGTATATTGCCATTAAGGAAACAACCTGGGGGTATCTGGCGAGCCTTACCAACCGGCACTAATTGGATGCTGGCTCTATCACAATGTCACTAACAAGTCCCTTCAGTTAGTCTTCTCCTATGATGATCTATTTTTATATTTTTGTTTCATTTACATTTAATAAACTTTTTTACTATGAGATAATATATATATATATATATATATATATATATATATATATATATATATATATATATATATATATATATATATATATATATATATATATATATATATATATATATATATATGTTCAAAGTCCGCGTGTTAAATGGACTAAAAATGAAGTATATATATGTACCTCGCGTTTCATACCAGCTGGATTCGGTAAAATGCTACTGACACCACATAAGAGGCACGGGCAGTTTCCCATTGAGGTTCACGGCGCCATCAGCTCGATGAACAGGCTTTGTGTGAAATATAACAGAGTCTAGAACTGCTTTTAGTGTCCTTGTGGCCTAGCCGGTAAGCGTTCCCTAGTCACACCCAGTAGGTCGAGGGTTCGATTCCTTGCTGGTGAGGTCGTTGATTATATGTTCAAAGTCCGCGTGTTATATGGACTAAAAATGAAGTATATATATATATATATATATATATATTTATTTATTTATATATAACAAAATTTTATGTATTATTATTATTATTATTCCTCTTTTTATCAGATTTTTTGTTGTCTATCTACTTTTCATCCTACGTAAGTCTTTTTATTATGCTCTGGGGAGCTCAGAACGTCTACGTATATGTAAGCCAGTAAAAGTGAGAGGAGAGGGAAGTTGAGAGAAAATGAGAAGATAGGGAAAGTGAGGTGAGAGGGAATGAGAAGATAAGGAAAGTGAGAGGTGAGAGGGAATGAGTTAAGAGAAAGTGGCTTTTTTTACGCAGTGAGCCAAAGACGTAAAGACCCAAGTTTGTGGATATATGGGAGGAAATTTCCATATTTTGATTAAATATTATATAATAGCGTCACTATTATTATTATTACTATTATTATTATTATTATTAGTAGTAGTAGTAATAGTGTCATTATTATTATTATTGTTATTGTTATTATTATTATTACTATACAGCATCATCATCATCGTGAAGGGAAAATACAAATTGCAACTCACTCAATAAACTGATCTTCTGAAGCTGAACACACACACACACACACACACACACACACACACACACACACACACACACCACAGTGAATAAACAGACACTAAAAATGATAAACGGGTGTAAGAAGCAATTAAGATATTATTACTGCCACATTTTTCACATTACAAATCACCAATAATAATATTTCTGGAAAGGAAATTTGACGACGACGATCAAAATTGAAAAAATAAAAGCGACATCAAAAACGATAACAATAACTAAAAAAAAAACATCAACAAGAAAACAACAACATCAAAAACAAAGACACCGGGGCCAAGCAGGAACGGAATTATGTACAGACACAAGTAAAATAAACACAAAAATACAACAAAGTAAACAATACCAAACACGCCACGATGAACCACACAAACAGAGGAGCCCCATGTGTTTCAACCCCCCCTCCTCCCTTGTGTTGTTTCTCAGGGTAGTAAGTCGCCCTGAAGCGCTTGAGCAGCTTTGTGTATGTGTGTGTGTGTGTGTGTGTGTGTGTGTGTATGTGTGTGTGTGTGTGTGTGTGTACAGGTTGATGACGGAGCGTGTAGGTCGTGGGCAGTTGTTGTAGTTGGCTGAGTGGCATTTAATTACTGAAGTCTTTTTAAACAGACAATATTTTTTTTTAAGTTCATTGGGCTTCCGGTTGTATACTTCAAAGGCGTTGGCTGGTATTGAGAACTAATTTAAGTCATGTATGTCTAGTTACATACATACTGATACATTACCAACTGTACAGTAAACAGTTTTATTATCTGTAATTTCTATAAACTTTTGATTGGTCCCGGTAGATCATGTAGGGCAACATAATACATATAAATGAAGTTTCATAGAAAACCTAACCTAACCTAACCTAGCTTAGCTTAACCTAACCTAACCTAGCTTAGCTTAACCTAACCTAACCTAGCTTAGCTTAACCTAACCTAACCTAGCTTAGCTTAACCTAACCTCACCTTAACTATCGTATAGCTATCTTATGAGGGCAAACAACATCTCGAATAAAACAGAGCGGATATCACCTTACATGAATTAATAAAATGAAAAGTTATCCGTTTTTGACAAAATCATTAGGCTGCTTATGAAACCTTAGTCAGTGATTATCGCTATTTTGTGTAGTAACGAATTAAACGCTAAAGATTATATCATCTGAAATTTAATACAAAGACAAACGCAAAATACAAAAGCACTATATATCAAATAATGGTCAACATAAATTTCCACTCATGAATCTTTTTAACCTAACAATTCCTGGTGTGTGTGTGTGTGTGTGTGTGTGTGTGTATGTATGTATGTATGTATGTATGTATGTATGTATGTATGTATGTATGTGTGTGTGTGTGTGTGTGTGTATCATTTCTCGCCATTAATCACAAATTAGGTCCGCGTTTGAGAGTACCAAATGAAATACCGAAGGCGGCCTCAGCAAAGCAGTTCGACCTTGGTCTGGGTCAGCGCCGGGGGTAACACCATGACCTCTGGAAAGGTTTTAATGGGAATTCTTCACTCTGGGACGACGAATTATTGTTTATGTCCTTGTATTGTGTTTCTTATTTTGTTTTGTGAGATTTGGTGGAACGGAATCTTTCTCTCTCTTTTTTGCTCTTATAATATGTATTCTTTCAAGGAGGACTACCTGTCTTCCTCAGAGTCATTTGTAAATGCACATAAATTACATGACATAAATTAAACCATAGACACGTGTAAACAGGAAATATATAAGTGAAATTCCTGCGCAAAAGAATGGAACACGGACCAAAACCTAAAATGATCACTCCCACTCATAACTTTATGCAAATATTACATTCAAGCACACACACACACACACACACACACACACTTCATCACCCCCCTAACTTTCAATAATCCAATATCCCCCTCACTTCGGGACCAATATCACCACAATCCCCTCTACCACCACCAGGCTCACAACCCTACACCATCTGTCGGTTCCCACCACCCTGTGCCTTGTTCTCTCTGCTGTTGGCAGTACATGTACACTTCCCTGTTATTGTTCTGTTCCTTCTACTAAATATTTGTACACCTCACTACCCCTCTTGTTTTTGATCCTAAGTTATCAGCCACCAGACAAAGTGAAACCTTTATGGCCTTATAACCAACAAGACAGACACAGGCAGCCAGCAGCACTCACCTGCCCACCAGCACAGAGTATCATCTAAAATTCTAAACCAACAACACCAAGCTGTGTGAGGCTTAATCCCCTTGAACACTGAAGCCGAAGGAAATCAGCAGATTAACCCAAACATACCCACGTGTTATTTGTTGATGGCACCTCACAACGCCGGCGGATCAACCACAACAAAGGCCCGGGACTGCAATCAGGTGATGGATGTCTGGTATAAGATGCACTCAGCGGCGGAGATGCTGGCATAAAGAATCTTGTCTGGCCAACCTTGAGGGTCAATGGCTGCTCTCTTCTTAATTCAGGATCATTTTTTTTTATTATTTATTGGGCACTCCCCTACATCCTTGTGTAAGGTGAAGCGCAGAAGCGTCTACAGTGCCCAACAGGGAAGCATGCTAAGTTCATGCTTGCCTTTGTCTCATGAGTTTAGGGCGTAGAAGCCTGAAGAGTCAAGAGCATAGAAGCCTGAAGAGTCAAGCGTTTTTATGTCATCAAGTTATTGGAAGCTCCAACAACTTGTCCCTGAATACGAATTCGCAACTTTCGATTTACACCAGGTACCTACTTTACTGCTAGGTAAACAGGGACTAATGGGGGCTAGGAAGTATGTCCAAACAAATTCCACCGGCCCGGGAATCGAACCCGTGACATCTCGCTTGCGAAGGCAAGAGCGGTACCACTCTACCACTAGCACCCGGAATTATCATAAATTATCTCCTGGGACTCCTCAGTGCGTGGTGGTTGGCCAGAGACGGTTCCCCCCACCCGCCTCTGAAGGTCGAAGGAGTTTATTATGCTATCACTGTGTATGTCTGTGTATGTGTATATGAGTGTGAGTGTGTATGTGTATTTATATGTACAGTATATATGTGAAAAGGGAGCGGTCTAGGTGTGAACGTATATGTGTATGGGTGTCTTTATTAATATGAACAAACGTATATGAAGATCTCTCTCTCACCTTATGTCCCATCACCAATAACAATATATTCCGCTCTTATATCTCTCCTATACACTTCTTTAACACACACACACACACACACACACACACACACACACACACACACACACACACAGTTCTTTAGCGTGTATCTTTGGCACTCGACCTATTTTCTATTTTAAGACGAGCGAGCGAGTGGATCTATTTAGGGTTGTTCCGCCTATTTTTTTATACCATCTTCAACTATCCTTCCCACCTTTTTCACGCCACCCGGAGGAATATCTGGCAGGTATATAAGTAATGAACGTCTCTTGTGTTGATGCATCTATTCGTTCTCTTGGCCGTGTTCTGTCTCATAACTACTCTTGTTATCATTATTTTATTTATCTATTATTATTATTTATTTATTTATTGTTTTTATTCTTCTTCTTATTATTATTATTATTGTTGTCATTATGTCTATTTGAACTATTACTGTTATTAAATTACGCTTTTATCATACCAATCTATCTATCTCATGCACATACACACATTATTATTATTATCTAAAATTTACAAATAAAATATTTATAGAAGTAGGAGAGAAAAACAACACCTAAACACGACACTAAAAAGTAAAAAAAAAAACATAAAGGAGGAAAGAAACTAAACACTGCACTGTTACCCTGAGAACAATAAAAAATAAAAAACAGAGAAAAGGAAAAGTAAATTAAAATGCAAAAAAAAAGAAAAACGAGACCCCAAAAAATCAAAAACAAGACAAAAATAATAATTCGGAAAAACTATAAAAAAATAAGTAAAAATAAAAAGGTGAAAATTAATATTAAAAAAAAAACACGAAATAAACGAATAAAACAAACAGAAAAGAATAAAAAAAAAATCTTGTGCATTGACAAAAATAAATGTCAAAAAAGGAGGAAAAGAAAATAACCCTTAAATGTAAATATTAAGCAAAATAAACAATAAAATATTAAAACAAAACAAAAATCAACGCGAAATAAATAAACCAAAGGGGAAAACCATTAAAACGCGAATAATTAAAGAAAAAATTATGGTAAAATAAAGATTTGAATAGAAAAACAACCGAAGAAAAAAATAAAACACGGGATAAACAGAGAACATCCAAGAGCGGATCTTTGAGCACCCGTGTGTACCTACCGCTCGAGTGCTTCTTGAGTAGGGGCTCTCCTTCGGCACTCGACCACGCCGCCTGCCTCCCCCCAGCTACTTGGTCAAGGAGCAGACACGGAACACTGCTGTTTAGTCGAGGCATAACTTAAGAAAACTACTGTTTGATCGAGGAACAGCCACAGCACAGTGTTACTTGGTAGAGGAGCAACCACGATAGACTGTTGCTTTGTCGAGGAGCAGCTCGCGAATACCGCCTCTCGGTCGAGGAGGAGCCACACAACAGTACAGTGTTGATGATGAAGTAGCTAAGGCGCTGCCACAGAACACTGATACTTGGCTGAAGGAGGAGCCAAGGAACACTGCTGCTTGCTTGGTCAACAAACACAACACACTTAGTCAAGAACACTGACATGTACCTCCACTGTCTATGTAACAATGAGCTTTAAGTGTGACCTACTAACAACCCCCCCTTCAGTGACAATGACCTTCAAGTGTGACCTACTAACAACCCCCCCCCTTCAGTGACAATGCCCTTCAAGTGTGACCTACTAACGACCCCCCCCCCTCCTTCAGTGACAATGACCTTCACGTGTGACCTACTGACGCAGAAGATCAATAGGTAACTTGACCTCCCTGGGAACCAGCATTATCACCTCCATCAATAACACGGAGGATTATGTTGTGGTAAGGTGACCTAACACCTATTAACGCCGTCGGCCAAAAGCGACCTTCCCTCCTTCCTCCCGGCACAGGATCCATCAGTAACCTATACTTTGTTTATTAGTTAATGTTAACATACGGGAAGACAGAAAGACACAAAGACAACTGACTGACACTACAATACCACGTTACGGAAATTTAGTTCGCGTATAGGAATATTAAAACACAAAAAAGGTAATTATTGGAACAGACGCGTAAACAGACGGTAAAACATTAGGTGGCATTATTGTGGGGCGTAACAGAAACCTGCCTCGATCCTGTTGTCAACTGACTTGTGTTATGTAAACACACCTGATCCTAGGATAACACGTGCCTCTATTTATCCCTTTATATTCTCTCTCTCTCTCTCTCACTGGATATCTAGAATACTTATAAACGAATATTGCCTTAGCTGTAACTTAGGTGTGTGTGTGTGTGTGTGTTTATACTCGTGAGACGCCGAGGTAGCAGGCGAAATTATAAATAAACATCGAGTGTACAATAACCTGTTTTACATAAAGTAAGCTGAGATAAGAGGCTTTCACACTGAGCGTAATATTACACCCAACCTTGGTGTGTGTGTGTGTGTGTGTGTGTGAGAGAGAGAGAGAGAGAGAGAGAGAGAGAGAGAGAGAGAGAGAGAGAGAGAGAGAGAGAGAGAGAGAGAGAGAGAGAGAGAGAGAGAGAGAGAGAGAGAGAGAGACCCACAATCCCTAGTGCTCTATGGCTGTACATACATAGACGTGTTTAGGTTATGAGTGACAAACAAATACCAACAGACGCAGACAGATACACGAAGAGACATATAGACAGAACCTTGAGAAAACAGAAAAAAAACAAGCTAAAAGAAAAAGACAGGGAAACACAAAAATAATAACAGTTCAAAAGAAAAGAAAAAAAACCCAGAAATACAAAGGTTGACGGAGACAGAAATACTTATAGGAATTGAAAGAAAAAACCGATTGACAGAAATAGACAGAAACAGAAGCAGAGACAAAGAGAAAAATGAGAGAGAGAGAGAGAGATATGGAGGGAGGGACGGAGAGAATCACCCAGCCGCAAAGAAACGAGAATAGTCGAGAGTTGAGATTGCCATTCACAGAGAGATGCCACAGTAAATATTCCCCCCCCCCTCTCTCTCTCTCCCTCTCTCTCTCTCTCTCTCTCTCTCTCTCTCGTGAACTCATTAGCCCAGGGTCGTGACAGTGATAATTCTTACTGTTACTCAAGAACGAATATTAGATATAGACTGAGAGATGGAAAGAGAGATAGACTGAGAGATTAAAAGAGAGATAGACTGAGGGAGGGAAAGGGAGATAGATAAAAGAGACAGACTAGACTTAATGACAGAAGGAAAGAGAGCGATAAGACAGAGAAAGAGACAGATGGACAAACAGAATTAGGAACAGACAGGCATCAATCAAAAAAACAGACAGACAGACAGAGAATGATATATACCCCTTCCCACCCGATCTGATATATCTCTCACTGTCCAATTATTCTCCACACCCGGAAGAGATCCTCCAATATACGGCAACACTAGGATACTGGGAAGGTGGGGGTAGGGGGTAGGGGAGGGAGGTGTAGGGGGTGGTGGAGGGAGGTGTAGGGGGTGGTATAGGGGGGAAGGGGTTGGAGTGGTAGGGGAGGGGGGTGGGGGGATGGGGGGTCAGATATTGATTTTGACGTGACGGTCCAGTAAGAGATGGAATTACAGAGAGTCGCCCAGGAGTATATAGTAATATTTACCTGCATCTAAATCAAGAATAAAATATATGTTTGAGCTCTATATTGGTTATCATGCTGTTATTATTCTTATCATTATCATTATCTTCATCATTATCATCATCACCATTATCAGTTGAAGGCTCTCCTCTTCTTCCTCCCTTGAAACAGTACCTCATTATCGCGCACACACACACACACACACACACACACACACACACACACACACACACACACACACACACACACACACACACACACACACACACACACACACACACACACTTATAACACAGCATCTCGGCTTCATTCAGTTCAGTTGTTGTTCCACTGTCATATTTTTCTTGTAACTCTCCATTATTGATCCAGAGTGCTAATTTGCATACTGTCTTTATTATTAATTATTATTAGACATAACCACTGAGCGGCTTTTCTTTATGCAAATACTAATAATAAGAGAACCACTCCATCATGTCTGAGAGGGTTGACGACCAATCCTACCAGGGGTTGATCTCTCTCTGGTGGACCACAACTTTTAATTTCCTTAAACTATCTCCGTTTCTGCCTTTCTTTGCCCTTCCTACCTTCCATTTTACCTTTTAATGTCTCTACCATCATCCCCTCTTCCTTATTAATACGGACAATTTAATTAATCTTTTTTTTTTAAGTTTTCTATGATTATCTCCTACTCTGAATACTAACCCTTCAGTGCGCCGCAGGGAGGAAGTGTAACCGACATTTCACTTTATCATCTTTACTTCCTCACCTGTAGAATTAGGTACCCATTCACGGCTATTCCGACCAAAGTGGACTGGCGGTGCTATGGGCTAGAACCAGAAGCCCTTAGGACATAATAAGAGGCGAATGCTGCGTCCTCCCCGCCGCCACGCTCCGCTCTAGACTATAATACACGTTTAATGGTTTTCGGATTAGATCTTAAATGGACGAGCGGAGGTGAGGTACTGCAGTGAACGTATAGTGTGTGTATGTGTGGTCCCTCCTTCCAGTCCCCTCCCTCCCTCACCATTACATCACAGCCCCTCCCTCTACCATGACACCACGACCTCTATCCACCATGACACCACAATCTCCATCCACCACACACACCACATCCCCCTCCACCAGCACACCACACTACGACCGCGCCCCTTCCACCATCCTTGACCCCGACAATTAATTAGCACCTGCAAACATATCCAATTTGTCAAGAAAATATTAAACAAGTCGGAAATTCACGCCAGGTATGACGAAATTCTTCATAAAACTAATTAGCGATACCTGGAAAATGTTCTTTATTGCTCTGGGAAACATATTTAAAAAAGAAAACAAAGTGAACGTACTGTCAGAAGAAATTTGATAATTTTAAGAAGTACTCAAACTATCAAACTATCCAATAGACAAAATTAAAAAACTTCAATGTAATGTTAAGACAATCGTTAATTATACCTGATAAACCTCTCCGAATGACCTGAGTGACAAATTATTTCTTAAAAGCCAAGAACTAAAGCAATGTGTATTTTGAGAACGTCTCCTATAACCAGCTTAAGAAGAAATAACCTCCAGATCAAGACTTTCCCCAAAATACATATAAAAAGTAAATAATCAAACAGTGAAAACGTCTCCAATTATCGGTTAAGAGGGATAATCTTGAGTGGTCCCGTTTACAGTACATCAACGTAAGAAGTAATTAATTAATGTGCATCCAGTTAAACTGTCAGCAAATTAAGGACTTTGAAGGCCTTATCGTGTATCATCGTTAATTCATAAAAGCGGACCAGAAGATTTAGTGGGTAATGTGATAATGATATTATTCTAGTAATAATAAATGGTATTGTGACGTGGCTCAGAGGTAAAAAGTGTTCGCCCTGTCAGTAAATGGCTAGGTTGTTGATTCCCAAAGAGTGGAGACTTGGTTTCCCACTTTAAATGAGAGCATTTTCGGGCGTGCTTGTGTCGGTGGTGGATTGACCCGTGGGTGGACTTGCTGAATACTAACCTAACCTAACCTAACCCACCAGCTGCTAAGTACTAACCTAACCTAACCTGTCCGGCCACCAAATAACATAGTATAAATAAGATTGTCCAAACAAACTTTAAAAAAAAAACACTAATTTTTTACCTTTTCACTGGCAATTCATTGCCGAGACACAAAGATATCCCGACAAGACTTGGTGTGCTGGGAAGTTAAGACAATTTGCATGTCATTAAGGGAAAGTTAGTCAGGGAAAAGAAAACTATACCTGCGTGACCATGCTGAAGTATGTATGTATGTATGTATGTATGTATGTATGTATGTATGTATGTATGTATGTAAATGAAATAAAAGTAATAAGAAGGCGGAAGCACGAAATGAATTCAGAGAGAGTTGAGGTATTAAATTCACAAAGCTTAATTAAATCGCTTAAATTTTAACTCTCTCTCTCTCTCACACACACACACGTAGTCAACCCAAACAGAAAACCGTATCCAATGTTTCTCATGAGTTTGCTGGTGTCTCAAAAACAATGAACATTACACGACCCGCCAATTCCAGCAGCGACCTTGATCAAATTAAAAATGGAGACATAAAAACCAAAACGAGCTATCACACCCGACCAGACATGCATGAGATAACTCTGAGTTGCATGACAGGAGTGAGGGAGTTGAAACCTGCGTGAGACAGCCCTGAGCCCACTGCATTAATTACGTTCAGGCACGATGGGCGAGTGGCATTTATGAGGTGCGGCTGAGATAGAGAGGGGGGAAGAAGTGGTGGTGGTGTGTCCTGGCCTCACACTCGACCCTTGCTGACTTATATAGCCGTATCCTCCTCCTCCTTCTCTTCCTCTTCTTACTCCTCGATAAAAATCTTAAGTTGATGTAATTCTTCAGAGAAAATCTACGTCCTACTTTTCCTCTTATTTTTCCTTGTACTACTACTACTACTACTACTCCCTCTTCCTTTTCTTCTTACTTTACTACTAATATTAATTTCATTCTCCTCTTCCTCCTCCCCTTTCTTCTCCTTCTCCTACAACTCCTCCATCCTCCTCCTCCTCCTCCTCAAAAAACTGACCCTGTAATTCTCTTCAGTTCCACCACATCTTAAACGAATTAAAACGGCCGCATCAAATTTCTAAATGCATTACAATAGTTATCCTCGTATATTCCATTACTACAGACTAAATAAAGATAAATACAGATAATTAAAATATTCCTACGATGACGCAAAACAACTTACGTCAGTTTATAATCACAGCCCAAGTTCTCTTAGACTTTGTGGGGGAGGAATTCTTTTATGGGTTGAATTTATATGATTGGTTCATTGATGGTGAATGCTTATTTGTTATCATAATTTATAAGAAAAGTAAAAAATATTGCTACTTTCGGTTACTAAGAAATGTTATGTTGTATTACTAAGAAGTTTTACGTTATGTTACAAGGTGTTACGTTCTGTTACTAAGTGTACGTTCTGTTACTAAGTGTTACGTAGTGTTACTAGGCGTTACGTTGTGTTACTAAGTATTACGTTGTGTTACAGAGAGTTGGTGTAACGCTACCTGGGACCTGGTGTTGTGCTGGCCGCCCACGCCCGCAGGAGGGAGCACTCGGCTGCCCTGCCCACCCGTCAAGGGGGTCGATCCTTCAAGTGAGTACCTCCCCTTTAATTCACCCATTAAGTCACTAGAAATCCCTTTAAGTCACTACTAATCCCTTGAAGTCACCCCTTAAGTCACTACTAACCCCTTAGGTCACCCCTTAAGTCACTACTAACCCCTTTAAGTAACCCCTTAAGTCACCTCTAATTACTCACTTAAATCAAGCCCCTCAAGTCACCACTAACCCCTTAAATCACCCTTTAAGAAACTACTAACCCCTTAAATCACCCTTTAAGAAACTACTAACCCCTTAAATCACCCTTTAAGGAACCACTAACCCCTAAAATCACCCTTTAAAGCACCACTAACCCCTTAAATCACCACTAACCCCTTAAATCACCCTTTAAAGCACCACTAACCCCTTAAATCACCCTTTCAGGCACCACTAATCCTTTAAATCATCCTTTAAGGCACTACTAACCCCTTAAATCACCCTAAGAATCATTAATAACCCCCTAAAGTCAACCTTGAAAGTCATCCGCCAACTCTTAAGGCGGATAGACAATGAGAACAAGACAAACGGAATATAGACAGCCAAACAGAGAGACATTTGACAAACATACTCAATACATTCTGTGTGTGTGTGTGTGTGTGTGTGTGTGTGTGTGTGTGTGTGTGTGTGTGTGTGTGTGTGTGTGTGTGTGTGTGTGTGTGTGTGTGTGTGTGTGTGTGTGTGTGTGTGTGTGTGTGTGTGTGTGTGTGTGTGTGTGTGTGTGTGTGTGTGTGTGTGTGTGTGTGCGAGCAAGAAACTTACACAACAAACTCAGAAGAAATTCTTAATTAGATGCAGGTTAAAAATAATATTACCTCGAGAACTCCTGGGAGGTGGGGGACGCTAAACATTATTTTAAAATCTGAAAAAAAATAAAATCCTTGATGTCAAAATCTGCAACTCTAAAAAAATAAAAGGTAATGTTAAAATATGTAAATGAAAAACAAAACAAAGGAAGAAAAAATTAACAAAATAAAAATCAATTGACAGAACAGTCACGGACACAATTTTATAACCCACTGCTCGTTAACTTATCGTATTAACGACCGGATTATTAAAGCACCATAGTGTTGATTAGATACAGTAAAGTCTATGTGTGATTTAGACGCCATTTTAACTATATAGCCAATTATATGCATTCTAATACACACAACTTTAACCCTTTGATGACAGTGATTTACGCCTTTGATGACGATAATTTAACCCTTTTGATTTTCATAATTTAACCCTTCGATGACGATGATTTAACCTTCCAGGACTCGAAGGGTTAAGGTGTATAGAATCAACTTACTGTATGTATCTTTGAGAATCAGTTCAGCAAGTTGTCGTGTCTGTACATGGAGGGAAATTTTTCACTTACGAACGTAATAATAATAATAATAATAATAATAATAATAATAATAATATTAATAACAATAACAATAAAACAATAACAATAATAATAATAGTTATTCAGTAAAGTCATCATAAAAGTTTACAATTGGCTTGGCATGTAAGTACAGTATATGTATACAGACCAGGCATACAGTTCAGCGTGTGTACAGACAATGCATGTATACGGCTTGCAGATGACTGTTACAAATTATTAAGTTATATTAGACTATTAATTAACATTTTAAAACAACATTTACACATTTTACTTCATCTTGGTCACGTGAGTACCCATTAAGACATAGTCTAATCTTTCATGTAATAATGGCGTAAAGGAATTCAAAGTTCCGGAAGTTGATCGAATTAATGATATACGCAAGTCACTATCTAGAAAATCACTGGATTACGAAAGTTTCCAGAGTGACTTTATACAGCAAACGTGATCCCGATCTTCAACACGGGATCCAACGGCGACTTACTCAGTTAGCGGAGACGCAAGACTCCCGAGCGTGTACAAAAACAATGGTAACTGATATATAAAACTGACTTGGACATACCTGAAGTGTGATGAGTTGTGGTGTGCTACGGTACACCGAGGTGCTGTTAACTTTCACATACCTGGAAAAGAGAAAGTCAGATTAATCTTCCATTCAGCTTTACTCCTATACAAATGTTGGTAAAGGTTAAGGAGAAAGTCGCCACTTTTACCACGTTATATATTGGCGGGATCTCAAGGATGAGTTTGTTCTAAAGTAAAAATGTTTATAAGGTGGAAGAGAATTACATAATGACTAGGTAGTAGTACCCTTAGAAGTGTTCTTACGAAAGGGCAACAGTTTGTGGGGCCACGACGATTGGTGACAGAAACCAACTTAACCTAACCTAACCAAATTAATCACTAGATATGTATATTGTATAATCATTAAGCTGGTTCGTGTTGTCTGTCATCATTAGTGGCTTAGACCTTCAGCCTTCCTGAGGGAGTTTTGATGACAAGATCATAAAGTTCTGAAGGAAACTGTATATATTTCCCTTTTCTACATTGTTTGTCTTTCCTGTTAGATAAGCATCTATGTATTACAACAAACGTGTCCGATAAGATTCTGCCCCTCACCCTTCCATCAGCTGATAATGCAAACATAAGAAACGAGTGAAGATTTACAGCGACACAAAAGTTAACCCTTCAGCGAACAATGTTGCCTTTAGGTATTGTAAGGAAACATCTATAGCCCTTTGTTATGTTTTCACTGAAGGCAGGTGAACCGAAACGCCAAACAGTGACAGCAAATTTGCTTAGCTTAGCTTAGGGTTAAGTTTAGTTAGGTTAGTTAAGGTTAGGGTTAAGTTTAATTAGGTTAGGTTAGGTTAGGTTTGGTTAGGGTTAGGAATGGTTAGGTTAACGTCAAATTTGGTTAGTTTAGATTAGGTTAAATTAGTTTGGTTAGAGTCTGCTTAGGTTATGAAAGGTAATTAAACGGGTTCCCTCGTCTAAAAGTTCAAAGGTAAGAGATTCGGAAGTGAGATCTGAAGAATCAACATTAAAAGATTATTGGGGGATGAGGAAGATTCGTGGAGGGTGAGGAAGTTTCTTGGGGTGAGGAAGATTCGTGGAAGGTGAGGAAGATTCGTGGAAGGTGAGGAAGATTCTTGAGGATGAGGAAGATTCTTGGTTGTGAGGAAAATTCTTAGGGGGTGTGGAAGATTCTTAGGGGGTGAGGAAAAATCTTGGAGGCTGAGAAAGATTCTTGAGGGCGAGGAAAATTTTTAGCAAGATTTAAGATCTTGTGTAAAAAGGAAAAGACATCATTCAAGAAGATATTACTGTCGACCAAGATGGAAGGCTGGGGATGTGAAGAGAGAGAGAGAGACAGAGAGAGAGAGAGAGAGAGAGAGAGAGAGAGAGAGAGAGAGAGAGAGAGAAGCAAGTAAAGACAAGTACCATACACACACACACACACACTTTTTCAGGGACGATTTTTCCTTTAATTTTCTTACGATGAAAGGAGGAAAAACTTTATTTCATAAGTTTATTCTAGAGGAAACCATACCGGGAAAACTAGACTCTGTCCCTGGTGAATGAATTAATATAGCGAGCTGCTGGTGGTGGTGAAGCTAGTGGTTGGAAGGAGGAGGAGAGGAGGGGAAGAGAAAGAGGAAGGAGGAAGGAGAATGAGAAGAGAAGGAGACAAGGAGAAGAAGGGGGAGGAAGGAGGAAGGAGAGAAGGAGGAAGAAGGGGGAAGAAGGAGGAGGAGGAGAGAAGGAAAGGAGGAGGAGAAAATGAGGAGAAGAAGGAGGAAGCAGGAAGGAGAAGAAAGAATCAGCAATAACTGTAGTGAGGAGAATGAAATGCTGAATAATTTAAAAATCAAATAGCCCATGACGAGAATCCAGAAAGAAATGATAACAAGAGGAAATGTCGATGGAGAGAGAGAGAGAGAGAGAGAGAGAGAGAGAGAGAGAGAGAGAGAGAGAGAGAGAGAGAGGGGGGAAGCAAGACAACATAAACAGGGTTCTGGGAACATAAAATATTCAAATCCTTTTATCTTCCTCATAAAATTATCATGAGCGCATCTTCCTCTCATCACCTTCCTGACAGCCCTGACTTGTCATTTCCATTTCGTTTCTTATACTGCATTCTCGTTCTTTCAGTGTTATGACAATCTTAGCCTGGCTTCCTTACTCCTTCTTCCTCCTGCTGCTTCAATCCTTTCACACACACACACACACACACACACACACACACACACACACACACACACTTTTGACGATGTTCTCCTATTGTTGCTTGATCTTTTGTCATCATTTAATTCCGTGTTTGATTCTTCTTACCTTTAGTTTCTCTTTATCGTTTACCTTCTGTTCTCATTTCTTTTGTTGTTACAGTGTGTGTGTGTGTGTGTGTGTGTGTGTGTGTGTGTGTGTGTGGATAATTCACAAATCAAACACATTATATTCATCATAACCAAATAGACGCATTTGTATCAGTGTATTAAATCTCAATTCTTACATAAACGTTTAAATTAACACGAACAAGATAATTAACGAGGGTTTCAATATAAGTGTTAATTTACATATTATTTAATTATTGGCAGAAGGAGGGAGACGCAAAAGTGTTAATATACGGATGATACTGTGTTGTATTAGCATGAGAAGAGGATGGGTGGACGGATAGTGTTAAAAATGACGTGAATACTAAAGATGAGAGAGAGAGAGAGAGAGAGAGAGAGATAGAGAGAGAGAGAGAGAGAGAGAGAGAGAGAGAGAGAGAGAGAGAGAGAGAGACTGGAAATTTTTAATAATAGTTTTAATACTGACGTTAACATGTTGCTATATCACAGAGAAGATGAGAACAGATGAAAATATTGCGTGAAGAAAATTGGTCCTCAAAAGATATACAGTTTCTGGTCATCAACCCAGGAATCAAGGAAAGATTAAACCACCAACAAGTTTGCTCGAGAACTTTGCGTTTTAGTTGAAGATTGCCAATTTTTTTGGTGGTTTTTCGTTTTCTGTGAATATTTACATATTTTAATCCATCACTCCCTTCTTCCTTTCTTGTTGTCTCTATTTCCTTCCTTCATTCTTTCTTGTCTCATTCCTTCCCTCCTTCTTGTCTCTTGTTCCCTCCCTCCCTCCCTATAAATATTTCAACTCACTAAGAATCTAAATTTCTACCAAGTATTCCACTTTCTAAAACTTCAATTTTCAAGCAAGACTACCAATTATTGAGGAAGACTACCCATTATATTGAAGAAGACTACCAATTATTGAGGAAGACTACCAATTATTGAGGAAGACTACCAATTTTTGAAGAAGACTACCAATTATTGAGGAAGACTACCCATTATATTGAAGAAGACTACCAATTATTGAGGAAGACTACCAATTTTTGAAGAAGACTACCAATTATTGAGGAAGACTACCAATTTTTGAAGACTACCAATTATTGAGGAAGACTACCAATTATTGAGGAAGACTACCAATTATTGAGGAAGACTACCCATTATATTGAGAAGAAGACTACCACCATTGAGGTGAAGATCACTAATTTGAAGAAGACTACCAATTATTGAGAAGACTAGCCAATTTTAAGATCACCAATTATTGAGGAAGACCAATCATTGAGGAAGATCACTAAATTATTGAGGAAGACTACCCATTATATTGGTTAGAAGGATTAACAATTATTGAGGAAGACTACTAATTATTGAGGAAGACTACTAATCATTGAGGAAGGACTACCAATTATTGAGGAAGACTACCCATTATATTGAAGAAGACTGCCACTAACACCATTGAGGAAGACTACCAATTTTTTGAAGAAGACTACCAATTATTGAGGAAGACTACCAATTTTGAAGAAGACTATTGAGGAAGACTACCAATTTTGAAGAAGACTAATAATATTGAGGAAGACTACCCATTATATTGAAGAAGACTACCAATTATTGAGGAAGACTACCAATTATTGAGGAAGACTACCCATTATATTGAAGAAGACTACCAATTATTGAGGAAGACTACCAATTTTGAAGAAGACTACCAATTATTGAGGAAGACTACCAATTATTGAGGAAGACTACCAATTATTGAGGAAGACTACCAATTATTGAGGAAACTACCCATTATATTGAAGAAGACTACCAATCATTGAGGAAGACTACCAATTTGAAGAGACTACCAATTATTGAGGAAGACTACCAATTTTGAAGAAGCACCAATTATGAGAAGACTACCAATTATTGAGGAAGACTACCAATTATTGAGGAAGACTACCAATTATTGAGGAAGACTACCCATTATATTGAAGAAGACTACCAATTATTGAGGAAGACTACCAATTTTTGAAGAAGACTACCAATTATTGAGGAAGACTACCAATTTTTGAAGACTACCAATTATTGAGGAAGACTACCAATTATTGAGGAAGACTACCAATTATTGAGGAAGACTACCCATTATATTGAAGAAGACTACCAATTATTGAGGAAGACTACCAATTTTTGAAGAAGACTACCAATTATTGAGGAAGACTACCAATTATTGAGGAAGACTACCAATTATTGAGGAAGACTACCCATTATTGAAGAAGACTACCAATTATTGAGGAAGACTACCATTATATTGAAGAAGACTACCAATTATTGAGGAAGACTACCAATTTTTGAAGAAGACTACCAATTATTGAGGAAGACTACCATTATTGAGGAAGACTACCCATTATATTGAAGAAGACTACCAATCATTGAGGGAAGACTACCAATTTTGAAGAAGACTACCAATTATTGAGGAAGACTACCAATTATTGAGGAAGACTACCAATTATTGAGGAAGACTACCAATTTTGAAGAAGACTACCAATTATTGAGGAAGACTACCAATTATTGAGGAAGACTACCAATTATTGAGGAAGACTAACCAATTATTGAGGAAGACTACCCATTATATGAAGAAGACTACCAATTATTGAGGAAGACTACCAATTTTTGAAGAAGACTACCAATTATTGAGGAAGACTACCAATTTTGAAGAAGACTACCAATTATTGAGGAAGACTACCAATTATTGAGGAAGACTACCAATTATTGAGGAAGACTACCCATTATATTGAAGAAGACTACCAATTATTGAGGAAGACTACCAATTTTGAAGAAGACTACCAATTATTGAGGAAGACTACCAATTATTGAGGAAGACTACCAATTATTGAGGAAGACTACCCATTATTGAAGAAGACTACCAATTATTGAGGAAGACTACCAATTATTGAGGAAGACTACCAATTATTGAGCAAGACTACCAATTATTGAGGAAGACTACCCATTATTGAAGAAGACTACCAATTATTGAGGAAGACTACCAATTTTTGAAGAAGACTACCAATTATTGAGGAAGACTACCAATTATTGGGAAGACTACCAATTATTGAGGAAGACTACCAATTTTGAAGAAGACTACCAATTATTGAAGAAAGACTACCAATTTTTGAAGAAGACTACCAATTATTGAGGAAGACTACCAATTATTGAGGAAGACTACCCAGTATATTGAAGAAAACAATTATTGAGGAAGACTACCAATTATTGAGGAAGACTACCAATTTTGAAGAAGACTACCAATTATTGAAGAAAGACTACCAATTTTTGAAGAAGACTACCAATTATTGAGCAAGACTACCAATTATTGAGGAAGACTACCCAGTATATTGAAGAAGACTACCACTATTGAGGAAGACTACCAATTATTGAGAAGACTACCAATTATTGAGCAAGACTACCAATTATTGAGGAAGACTACCAATTTTGAAGAAGATCACCAATATTGAGAAGACTACCAATTTTTGAAGAAGACTACTAATTATTGAGGAAGACTACCAATTATTGAGGAAGACTACCAATTATTGAGGAAGACTACCAATTTTGAAGAAGACTACCAATTATTGAAGAAAGACTACCAATTTTGAAGAAGACTACCAATTATTGAGGAAGACTACCAATTATTGAGGAAGACTACCCAGTATATTGAAGAAGACTACCAATTATTGAGGAAGACTACCAATTATTGAAGAAAGACTACCAATTTTTGAAGAAGACTACCATTATTGAGGAAGACTACCAATTATTGAGGAAGACTACCCAGTATATTGAAGACTACCAATTATTGAGGAAGACTAACAATTATTGAGGAAGACTACCAATTATTGAGGAAGACTACCAATTATTGAAGAAAGACTACCAATTATGATGAAACTAAATTATTGAAGAAGACACAAAAGAATCCAATGACCTGAAAGAACTCATCACCTTTTTTCAAGGCCTCATTTTCAACAGTTTTCCATCTTCTATCTTGCCGCAGAAGAATCTCGAGTTTCTAAGTAAAGGGATTAAAGCAAAACTATCCACTAGCCCATTTCTAAGAGGATTTGCTTTCTATGCCGCAAGAATTTTTTTGAAAGCTTTACATAGGATTTTTGTGACGGAACGCGAGAGATACAAGGGTTTGGAATATAAGGCTTAACTTTGAATGAGAGAGAGAGAGAAAGAGAGAGAGAGAGAGAGAGAGAGAGAGAGAGAGAGGGTGGTGGAGAGATATTCCTAAATTTGTACTTTGTGACCATATACCTGTAAGTGTACTTGGACCTGTACATGTAACTGTAACCATGCCTGTATCTGTACCTGCACCATCGTAAAAAAAGAGGGAGGGGGGAATTTACTGATATAAAAACAGGTGAAAATGTATTTGTAAGAGTTTACATTACACAGGCTTCTCTACATGAGTCTAACACACACACACACACACACACACACACACGGTTAATACACAACCCTATGTCAAGATGTTCCAAGTGTTATATTTTACGTGTCTTCTCCTGGCTGAGAGAGTTTTGTCAAGGCTGCCATGAAAGGGACAAAGCACCGCGGGCCAAAAATAAAAATAATAATAATAAAAAATCTTTGTATGACAAAGAGCAGAAACACACCCGGGTTACAGATTCCCAAAGGATCGTATATCATGGATTGCCCCCCCAACACCACCCTCAACTAAAGTATGGTAGAAGGCGGTAAAACTGAATGGAGAGTAGGAAGGGATATGAAGGAAAGGATGGGGAAGGAAGGCAAAGAGGGAGGGAGGGAGGAATGAAGAAACGAAAGACGAAAAGAAGGAAGGAGGAGGGGAAGGAGCGAAGAAAACGCGAGATAAAAAGACAGGAAGAAGGGGAGGGAGGGAGGGAGGGAACGTGACAAGAATGAAGGAAAGAAGGGAAGGGAGGAAGGACAAGAAAAGAAAGAAAGAAATAAAGAAAGAAAGAAAGACGATGGGAAGGAAGGAAGAGACAAGAGAGAGAGAGAGATTGAAGGGAAGATAAATTACACAGACCAAGAGGATGGATAATTAGATGAAAGAAAGAGAGAGAGAGAGAGAGAGAGAGAGGGGAAGAGTGAAGAAGAAGGAAGAACGGGGGAAGAAGAGGAGTAAAAAAAAGTGTGTACAGTACTGGGAGGGTGGGAGAGAAAGCAGTAGTTGGTATCCAGGAGTTTGTTTCTTCTAATAACCAAGAAGCACATTGTCACTCTGGCTCACCTAACTACTACACAAATAAGAATCTCAAAGACTCTCACACACACACACACACACACTCAAACACTCACCCACACACACACACACACACACACACACACACACACACACACACACACACACACACACACACACACACACACACACACACAAGAGTTCTGCATCCATTTCAAACTACGAAACCAAGATTCTGCAAGGATAGGGGATGGATAAAAAGGGAAGGAAAAGAGGAAGGTAGAGGGGCAAAGGAGAGGGAAGGGAGGGGGGGGGAAGGAATGAACGTGAGACAAGAAGGAAGAGAAGGAAAGAGGGAGGGAGGAGTTGATAGAAAGGGAAAGTACAGACCGAGAGAACAGATGATAGAATTTGAGAGAGAAGGAGTGAGGAAAGAAGAATGGTAAGGAAGGAGGAAGAACAAAAATTCGAAAGGGAAGCAGTAACAGAGAAATAAAGAAGAAAGGCAGAGTACAAAGACGAGTAAACAGAAAAAAATAATGGATGAGGAGAGACGGGAAGAAATTAAGCAAGGAAGATGAAAGGAATGGTAGGAAGGATGGGGAAGAAAACAAGGAAGAAATGATATAAGAGGAGAAGCGGAGGATAAGAGACACGGGGAGATCAAATGGAGGAAGCAAAGAAGAATTGTCAAAAGACCACGAGGAACAAGAACAGGAAGAAAAAAAAGAAGCCACTTTACTCTTGATCTCTCAAGAGCCTCAAAGTCAAGACACTTTTCAAACAACAACAACAACAACAATAACATCTCAAGGTTCCACATTCTCAAGAGATTCACAACTTATGTGGGGGGGGGGGGGTTCCCGGGTAATGAAAGACTTCAAGCACAACTTCAGAGGCTGACTATTTTGCTATCTGACGCCTCACAGCTTTCAAGACTGATATTAACACTAAATTTTACGGCTCATATGAACATTAAACCCGCCTCCCCAAGTAGCTAATATCACCTGATGATTAAAACTCTCTTAACGCTACCTGGGGGAGGGGAGGTTAGGTTAGGTTTGGTTAGTTTTAGGGGGATTTAAATTAAGATGAGATAAGCTGGAGGGGGGCTAATCTTCACGTGATTCTATCTTAGCACCAAAAGAATCCATTAACAAAATTTGAACCACCTCTTTTAATATGAAAAAATAAATAAAAATAAAATAAATCACACCTGCAGCGACTGTAATTTTAATATGTAAAGAGAGTTGGAAATATCACGACATTAGGAATTAACGTTGATGGGTTGATCTCGACAGAGGGCTTAACACTGTTAGCTTGTGTTCTTTGCTTAGTGTTCAGAGGAACACTTAACTTTAATTATACATTTCACCTTACACAATATATTTACACACACGCACGCACGCACGCACGCACGCACACACACACACACACACACACACACACACACACACACACACACACACACACACACACACACACACACACACACACACACACACACACACACACACACATACACACGTTTTTCATTAATAGCAACACTGTTATTGTATTTATTCAGCAATACATTATACACAAAACAAGAAAACACGAAGAAAAAATTAATAATGTAAAGAATAACACATGAATAAACCGGACACAATATGTACATAAATTAAATACTGGTATAAAAAACTATATAATCAACACAATGTTTAGCAAATATACAGTGAAACTTGTATATAACGGACTTCTCTCCATATAATCCGTTAGATGGGGGTTGTGTTTCTAAAGGAACCTCAATATAACACACTTTTATCAAACACACCCTTGACGTAAAGGAATTTCCTCTCCATATACAGTAGTCCGTTAATAGAGGATTCACTGTAATGTAAAAAAGCAACAACAACAGAGAATAATACTAAATAAATATATAAACATAGGTAATAATATTTAGCGTAATGTCAACCACTTAACAATGCAACACCGACTATTATTGGTAATTAGCTTGAGTACAGGTAGTTAAAAATAACCTTTGAAGTTACTATTTATAGTTTATCAAAGAGGAAAATTACAATTGTGTAAACATTTTATTCTCGTTTGACTAAATGACTAACCTAACCTAACCAAACCTACCAAAACCAAACAAAATCTAACCTAAACCTAACCTAATCTAACCTAGCCTACCAACTTAACCTAACCAAACCTACCAAAACCAAACAAAACCTAACCTAGCCTACCAACTTAACCTAACCAAACCTACCTAAACCTAACCTAACCTTCCCAAACCTAAAACCTACTCTAACCTAACCTTTGTTCTTTGCATTTTTCTCTTTCGTGTTGTGTCTTCATTTTTTCTCCTTTCTACAAGTTTTTCATCCTTCTTTTGCCAATAATAACAATAATAATATTGATAATTTTAACAAAGGCTATGAGCTACCCCTGATAAACAAACCGAGCAAAACAGTATTCCACAACTAGTAATAAACAAAAACCACACACACACACATCCTTGACCACGGGAGGGTCAAGACCTACCAGGCGCTGCTGAGCAGCGGCCCCTCTTGGCCATGTTCATTGTTCAGCCCCACTCCCCAAGTCCGTCTCCCCGACCCATCCTCGCCACCGGGATATCAACATAATCAAAAGTGACAATTGCGTTTCGGAAAGAAGTGGGATCAGTGTAGAACAATGATGAACAGTGTTTAAGCCAGTGAATTCAGCACCAGACATTACCAGTGAGAGCCGTGACGCACCGCTGAGATAAGGACCCCTGGGAACTGACCACCATCTTCTGACCAGGAGGTGCTAATCAGCCCATCATGGGAACAACAGTGGGTCGGCTTCACACCTGACTACGAGATAACACAACACCACCCAGCAGAGTGAGGTACTGTGACACCACCCCACACCACACAGTGTCCCCATGACCACGTGAGGTCCTTCATAACAACACCTACGGACGAGTTACTGCACCACGTGAACACCACACCATCCGGTGTCCCCATGACCACGTGAGGTCCTTCATATCAACACTCGAGGACGAATTGCTACACCACGTGAACACCACACCACCCGATGTCTCCATGACCACGTAAGGTCCTTCATATCAACACTCGAGGACGAATTACTACACCACGGGAATAACCACACCACCCGATGTCTCCATGACCAGTCCAGGCCGGGGCCATCAACTGTAAACTATAATAATTTGTATGTGCAATTCATGTTCCTTCTTCTTTCAGTAATGAAAGCTTTTGTTAAACGACCCACCCACCCCATGTCTTGGTATGTAATAAGTCATTTATGTCCAATGTATATTTTCAATAAACCGTTAATTATTATTATTAATAATAATAATATTATTATTATTAATACACACACACACACACTAAAGTAATATATGGTATTGTGTACACAGTTGGGTTTGTAAGGTTCTTATGTTATGGTACACAAAATATTGTTTTATCCTTTACGCTAACATTCGGCCATTTTGAATATTTACTCTCTCTCTCTCTCTCTCTCTCTCTCTCTCTCTCTCTCTCTCTCTCTCTCTCTCTCTCTCTCCTATAATTAATAAAGAATAAAACTAACGCCTTTCTTGCTATCATTATAATGCCTTCACTGTCTGAATTATTTTGTTTGTTTGTCATAACTGAAGATAAATGAAAAAATATCAACAAAGAAAAAAAAATAGCGAAATATACACACCAGGGGCTTAAAAAGAATCAACAGAGTTTCAGCCTCGTGCTCTCAGGAGACTTCATTGTAACTGAAATTCATGTACAAAGTATACAGAAAACTATTTCAGCATGTTTGTCGAGACGGGGTGAGTTAAGAGGGAGGGCGATTATTCTCCTTGTAGACTGACCGATATAACTGAGCGTCTGAGCCGATTCAGTACTGCCGATTTACTTAACGATAGAGTTAATTTACACTTGAAGACTGACTTATATAACCGACGTCTGAGCCGATTTAATACTGCCGATTCACTTCACTCTTCCCTACGTCCCAAAGCTGATAATCCCTCATTAACTCTTAAACCCACACACCCGGATCCTGACTAAATATAACTTATGTCTATTTTTAAGCTATGAAAACTTAACCAAACTAGATCAAACCTAACCAAATCAAATCTAACCTAACCTAACCTAACCAAACCTTACCTAACCTTAACTAATTTTGAGCTATGGAAACAACCAAAACTGATCAAACCTAATCCAACCAAAACAAACCTAACTTAACTTAACTTAACCAAACCTAACCTAACCTAACCAAACCTAACCTACTCCAAACGTAGCCTAATGAAACATATATTAATTTCTAACCTAACTTAACCTACCTCGTCTATTCTGCTGTAGGCCTTACTTAACCTGACCTAAGATAACCCAAACTTAAGCTAACCTCCTGACTAACTTAACCTACTAACCTATCCCTAATCTAAGCTGAGTCTAATTAAGGCAAACTTATTCCAAACTTAACCTAATGCAACGCCCCCCCCCAACCTAACCCGACATCACCCTACCAAAACAAAATCAATCTCAATGTTTGGGTTATAAATATTCAGCTCCAGATTTGGGTATTTAAATTCTCCCTCCCTCCATCCCTCACCCTGGAAAAATAAACCTAAACCTAAACCTAAACCTGACCTAACCTGACCTGACCTGACCTAACCTAACCTAACCTGATCTAACCTAACCTGACCTAACCTAACCTGACCTGAAAAATAAACCTCCAGGGTATTATTTTTCACCAACACACAACAGTAATACACAACGGCCTCTACCTCCACACGTTGTTATAAATTACTGAGACACATTTCACTATTATCATCTCGTCGTCGTTGCTCGTCCATTTGCTCTTAAAAAATAAAATAAATAAATAGGAGAATGTGTTATCTCTCTCTCTCTCTCTCTCTCTCTCTCTCTCTCTCTCTCTCTCTCTCAATTCATCTGGGAAACTTATACGGACTGTGTAAACTTTATACTGTGTTCTAAATGATGGTGCTTACGAATGTTACTACTGTAGCTGTGTGTATGTGTGTGTACCTCAGAGTAGGCCCAAAATAACACTCCTCCTGTGTGTGTTTCAGAGTATGTGTACAAGCACTGTGATGGGTCGGGTCGGTGGACAGGCAAGACCCCGGGGGACTTCACACTGCCCCAGGGATGGACCAACTACACTGTGTGCTTCACCAAGGCCATCCAGGAGATCATGCAAGAACTGTACAAGCAGTCTGATGAAGACGCCCAGGTAAGACTCAGCTGCCTACGTGTGAAATATGGCATCTGTACAGGTGGTTTAATAATGTTAATTCAATAGGCTTAGGCCAAGACACATTTGTTTATTTGTGAGATAAGAAAATTGAGTATCTGTTTAGTCCTCTGGATGAGCCTTGCAAATAATAAGACATGAATAAGAACATGTGCATAGATGTCTCACTAAATGAACCAAGTCATACAGTTACATTATTTATTTCCCTCTTAAATGAAAACAAATTTGGACAGGTGTGTAGCTGGACGAGTCAAGTCACATACATACATACGTTCATCTTTTCCATGTACTAATTGGAACATCTGTACAGGTGTTTGTTTAAATTTATGAGTGAGCTCCATTATTAGATGTTAAAACAGACACTCCTGTAATCCTTTATATATGACAGGACACTTGTACAGATGTTACACCAGACACACAGGTAATCGTTTGTAATTAATAGAACATGTGTACAGGTGTCAAGTCTATGATGTGGACAGCACAGGAAGTCATAACTCACCATAACACCAATATATTCCTTTTAGTTTTTAAGACACTCCCCCAAAAAATCCTTCCCTTAATACAGATTAAAACACCTTTACGTACTCTTACACTCGCTATTCACTTTCATGCTGGAGAAAAAAGAGATTAAACCGTCGTATAGCCTGGAAACACAGCTCTTATACCCTTAGCATAAATTAAAACACAAGACATGATGTTATTTGAAGACGCCGGCCAGTCATATTCCTGGAATGTTTTTTCTTCTTTTTTTCGTCTTTATTAATGTGTTTATTTTTATTTTTCCTCTCTGTTTGGACTTTTGACTTTGTTTTCTTTTTCTTTCCTTTTTAATCATATTTTTTTTTATTTTCTCTTCGTCTTAATCATTCACACCTGTGTTTCTGTTGCTTCGTTCACGTCCATCTCCTTTCTTACATGTGGTCTCGTTGTGTTGACGCGAACAAACGGAAACTGAAGTACCTTGACCCCTGACCTCATTAGTACAATATTGACCTTCCCCATCTTCATGTTGACCTTTGACATCATCATCCCATTCTCTAGAACAGTGTATCCCAACCTTTTCCGTTCTGCCCCCCCCCCCCCGACATAATTATGATAACCTCAGTGGCCCGCATCTACATCTTTCTTCGATGAAGCAAACAAAGCAACGTCGCCCGAATGAGCAGCTGGATATGAGATTTTAATATTTTAGTGGTACAGTACCAGTAGCTACAGGGACAACACAAAATAAAAAGGCTACACGAGAAAACAGTATGAAAAAGTTCCAAGTCATTGATATATGAAAATAAAAACCTCTATTGTGCCTGTAGTAAATGCAGTGTATTATAATCTCACAAAAATAAACTCAACTCAACAACTCATGTATTCAAAACTCGGGACATGGTGTTTGCGCGTAAAGTTTACGCGCAAGCAAAAAACACTCAAAAGTTAAGTAGGTTGGCTGACATTACATTTTTGCTACCAACTGGGGTATCCGTGGTTGAGTCACAGTCAGGACACAGCGGAGGTCATCTTCCACATGGAGCCAAATGCGCTGTTTTGATTTGATGTTCAACAGCGTGGAAAAACCTCACTTTGCAGAGAGAGGTAGACGAGAATGGCAGAAGCACCCGAATAACCATTTTGCTCATATTAGTATAGAGAACCGTTGCCACCCAAAACTCCGTCAAGCTCATCTCTTCAATTGTGTCTTTGGCAAATGAATCGTCTCGGAGTTCGAGGAATTCATCCTGCATTACCTTTCACAATTTTTGGCTCATTGTTGTCCAAATCAGGAAAATACTTGTGAAATTCCATCTTAATAATAATAATAATAATAATAATTAACGGTTTATTGAAAAAGTTCTGCAGCCCGAAGGCTGAAAATATACATTGGACATAAATGACTTATTACATACATTGGTGGTTTAACAAAAGCCTTCATTAGAGAAAGGTGAAGGAACATACAGTGAACATACAGATTAATGTAGGTGTTGAACAGCAAACACGTAGTGTAGTAACTCCCTCCCAGATGGTGTTAGGAGGGACCTCACGTGGTGTAGTAGTTCCCTCACAGATGGTGTTATGAGGGGCCTCACGTGGTGTAGTAATTCCCTCACAGATGGTGTTATGCGGGGCCTCACGTGGTGTAGTAATTCCCTCACAGATGGTGTTATGAGGGCCTCTCACGTGGTGTAGTAATTCCTCACAGATGGTGTTATGAGGGGCCTCACGTGGTGTAGTAATTCCCTCACAGATGGTGTTATGAGGGGGTGTAGATCCTCACGTGGTGTAGTAATTCCCTCACAGATGGTGTTATGAGAGGCCTCACGTGGTGTAGTAATTCCCTCACAGATGGTGTTATGAGGGGCCTCACGTGGTGTAGTAGTTCCCTCACAGACGGTGTTCTATGAGTGAGGTGTGGTCCCAGGCCTTCCTATCGTAGACGGATTAACACAGCACTGGTTGTTGGGTCGGGCCGTTATCACTGGGTACCTGGGACCTCACTGTGTGAAGGTCAACTTGGGTACCACTGTTACTGTTGAGTTGTTCTCACTGACTTAAGCACTGTTCACCACTGTTCACCTCTGTTTAACACTGGTTCCATTCCTTTCCTAAATGAATAGTAACTTCTGGCGTGAACTTGTTGATATTCCGGTGGGGAGGAGGGTTCAGGGGAGGGAGTTGGTATGGGCCAAGTTAACAGTTGACCTGGCTGCTCCGAGAGGAGCGCCAGGTACGTCTTGACCCTTCAGTGACTCAAGGTGCTCAAAAATGTCGTTTTTCAGTACAGGATTAATCGATTTTCCAACGCTGTCTTGCACTTCAGTCAATCTTTCAAACATAGCTATGTCTCCTCTGTTCACTTTCCTGCGCCAGTTTTGGAGATCGGCGACAAATCTTCTGAGATGATCTGGGAAAAGAATATTAGACCCCCCCTTCCTTGGAGCTTAAGGTTCAGCGGCTTGAAAATGTCAGCAAGACAAGCAAGTCCTCGTTCCTTAGTTCTTCTTCGTAATGCTGAAGGAAGTCTTGTTTCCTTCGGTGATTCAAGAAATTTTTGACCTTTGTGTGAAGTTCAAATACACGTTTCAGAACATCCCCTTCCAAAAGCCCGAGTACACACACACACACACACACACACACACACACACACACACACACACACACACACACACAAGCGATTACAATATCCTCTGCTCTAGGGGATAATAAATGAGTTAATATCCCTGAACTGACAAACGGATACACGCAGAGAGACGCTTACAATACCCACCAGTCTACGGTATAATACGTGAAACGAGTGTATTTTACCTACGAGAAAATTTTACAGGAAGTACCAAAAAAAAACAAATCCTTACCAAATCAACGACAAACACTAATTCACCTTTTTCTCCCATCATCAGAAAGTCATCAATCATAATTTTCGATCGACTCGTATATTTCACCTTAAGGAAAAAGAGAGAAAATTCAACAAAACTCGCATCAGATTTTACCAACTGGCGAATTAAACTATATCTTTGTATCGTGAATTCTGATGACGTGAGCCATAAGACCTTTCGCAACAGAACGCAGCATTAGGTGAAGATTAGCCCCCAGCTCATCTTACACGATGATTAAACACTGCGCTATCTCAACCTAACCTAACCTAACATATCCTACCTATCCTATCCTAACCCCGTAGGTAGCGTTAGGGTGTTTATTCATCAGGTGAAATAAGCTGGAGGTATCCATCTTCGGGTGATTCGTATACATAAGCCTGAACTCAATCGACAGACTTTAGACATAATACAAACATGTAAACATTGCCTTCAAACAATATACACACCCACAACGCCTCACCAAACACGGCCTCAGATTCAAATATACACTCTTCGAAAAACAATACAAGAACACACAAAGCATGGACTCAAGACACATACATGAGCTCCTTGGAAAACAAACACACACACACACACAAACCAACGCAAAAAAAAAATAAAAAAATAAACACAAACACTACATAACCTTCAAGAAACAACAGGGGAGACGGTGGAGGGGGGTCCTCGTATGAACACCTCACACACCATTATAACACACCTGCCTACCGCTGTTACCCCTCCCCCCGCCTCTCCCCCACCGCAACACACAACACTCACCAATACTCTTATTTTCTATGGTGCAATATTCGTTTCTTAATATACTGACGGTCAACCCATAGAACGGGAGAAACACTGTGACAATCTAGTAAGTGATTGGTGGGTGGGCTTTCATCTTATCATTGTTTGTATTAGTGGACATGTGGCGTAGTGATCTTTTTATGTACAGGTGTATTTGGTCTTCATCTCTCCATCCTGAGCTCGCTCTTGTTCTCTTATTACTTGCCCTTGCCCTCTCTCATACCTATCCCTCCTCCTGTCCCACCCACACCCTCCTCGTCCTTCACTGTTTCTCTCTCCCCTCCCTCACTCTTCCTCCTCCCCACCTCCCCTCACTCATCCCCTCCTCCCTCCCCCACTCTTCCTCTCCCCCTCTCTCTTTTCCTCCCCTTCCCTCGCTCTTCCCCTCCCACTCCCTCAACCTTCCCCTCCCTCACTCATCCTCTCCCTACCTTGTATTACCGTTGTTCCTCTCAGAGCCTTACGGAACGTCGCCACTGTGGAGGTCAATCAGTATTTTTTTATTTTTTTTGTGAAGCATTAGTGTGGAGGAGCTGTGGCGGGAGGACACTTTGGCGGGAAGGCGAGGCTCGTTTTCCCCTGTTGGTGGTGAAAAGTGACCACGGGAATTGTACCTCCACCACCATAATGAAAAAGTAGAGGCAGGCCGACGCTCTCTTCTACCCCGTGGTAATAGATTAGCCTGGATTGTGCTCTGATGGTAGAAGAGGAGGAACAGACCTTCTCCAGTCTTCCTTGTGTTCTGATGATGAAAAAAGAAAGATCAAAGTAGACGCAGAACTTACTTTCTTTCTTCTGTCCTTGTAAATGACTGTCCGGGAATTTACTTTGATGATGAAAGAGTGAGAAAGATCTATTCTCTTTTTTGTTCATTTCATTTGTAGAACGGTCGTGTAAGTTTGTCCTGGATTGTTCTCTGCTGCAAAAGAACACTTGGCCGTATTATTTATCCCCCGTCAGTAGACTCCTGCTGGAGGTTGGCTTGAACTGTTCTGTGCTGGTAAAAAAGTAGGGAGAAAATGCTCTTTTCTCCTCCATTTCCCCTTATGAATGACCAGAAATGTACTTTGGTGATGAAAGATAATGGAGGAACTATGTCGACGCTGATGGCTCTTTCTATGGGTGTATCATGAATGTTTTTTGCTGTCTCGATAAAAATAAATAAATCTCTTCGAATTCCACTGAAGAAATACCTCCCTAATTTGACCAAAACTGCGTAGTAATGATCAAAGATGAAAAATAGATCGTTTTTTTTTTTTTTCGACACGGACTGTGAAAGTCAGACACACCTACTGGACCATAATGAGACTCCCTTGCTGACTGACTGATCAAGAGCGTACGGTTATCACCCCAGTCAGCTTTAGTGGAATTGTTATATAAGACTTTTACCACATCTCGATGAAAGAGGAAAGAGAGATATGACAATTTTCTCTTTCGTCGATTTACCAGTGTGAGGAATTAATCAAATCTTATCGCTGACAAAAAAAAAAGAGAGTATTTTCCTAGATTGTTTCAACGGGATAATTATGAAGGTCTGTTTGTTTTTTGTTGTTCTACTAAAAAGGGGGAAAATCAACACTTTTTTATGTATTTTGTAGACTCGCCTTAATTGGTTAGCTGTTCTGATGAAAGAAATGAGAAGGGCTGAGATTTATATCATCCACCTGTTATTATTTTACTACAATTGTAAAAAAAAAAAAAAATCTTTGTTGTTTAAATACTGGACGAAAAAAAGTTGTTCTTGTTCTCTTTGTGTGATTTGACTCAATGCCACACACACACACACACACACACACACACACACACAGACCATTTACGAGAGACGACCACAATTATTCACGCATCGGATCACACCTAAGTCAGAACTGGTCGACACAGATTCTTCCCCACACAAATTGTATCATCATTAAAATCCTCAATTCCGCTACGTATAAGTTTCTCTCTCTCTCTCTCTCATACTGACCTAAAATTAGCTTGACCTGGGACACAGAGAGTTTAAAATAGTGGTTACAATAGTCTTAAAAAACCCGGAGTAGAGTGAGTTTATAATCTGGTGAAGAATTACACCGAAATAGCGCTTACGGTGAGGTTTTAATCTGACGAAAGATATAACATAAAACTAGACGAGGAAACTCTCACAAAACCAACACAGTATGAGATTAAAACTCTCCTGAGGATGAATGAGGTTTAAACCAGGCGTAAAGTGCGCGTAAAACGTTCTCGGTAAAAGTAAGAAACTTGTCAAAATGTCACAGGAGAAAGTTGCTGCGAATTAGTTATGCGTGGAAGGTCAACCTTGTTTGGGGGTGGGGGAAGAGAAAGAAAGAAAGAAAGAAAGATAAATTTGGAAGCACTTAAGTGAAATAAGAAGATAAGTTTCCCATATTAAACGTTCGAGTGGCGATTTTTTTTATAAAGAAAATACTAGCTATTTGTTCGAAAGTTTTAGAAAGTGTCTATTACTTTTAGAAACGTACCATTAACTGGAGTCTAAGAAAGTGTCATTTATTAGAAAGTTTTGACATTATTATTTACTTGTCTCTTCGAAAGTTTTAAAATAAATCGTTAATAGTGTCTAGCGAAATTTCGTTTATTTAGAAAGTTAAAGAAAATAATATCTACGGGTTTTTTGAGCGAACAGCATATTCGAAAGTTGTAGAAAGTATCAATTATTAGAAAGTTTTAGAGAGCAAAATTAATCTGAAGCTTTACGAGGTATCATTCACAAAAAAAATTAAAAAGTAACGTTTAATCAAAAGTTTTGCAGAGTTTTATAGGCCTACTTCTGAGTTTTGTGTTAACGTAATTGAAAAGCTTCAGAATGTTCAGTTCACTCGAAAGTTTAAAAATTTAACATTAATTTGATAGTTACAGGACCCCAATGTTCAGTGGAGTATTGTATAAAATTAACATTAATTCCATAGTTGTTAAAAGTAATGCTGAGTCGATAAGTGTAGAGACAAACACTTAATCAGATTAAGAGAGACATTTAGCCATTTTACAAAATACACACACATTACATATAACCCAGGTAAATTAGAAGCTTTAATTCCTACAACTGCCTGGCGGTAAACAGGCACTCTCTCTCCATGCTGGCCCTAGGCACAGTGCCACGGTCCGAGTTCCCATACACACGTTCAACTTTTCCCCCAGACACTGTAAATAAATGAATGGCTCTATGTGCGGGATGTTGTCGGTGTGGTTCTGTATATAATTCTGTTCTATGTCTGTCGGTGTGGCAGCTTACGTGAGGTGGGTTAATACACTTCTGGCCAAGGGAAAGGAAAGGAATATATTACGTGGAAGGTTTTGATACCTGTACATACATACATACATACACTCAAAAGCTCTTAAGAACTCATCAGTTGACATATAGACTTGAAAAATTCACCTCGTCAGAGTTAATTGCCCTTAGAGTTGACTAATTAATTTGTTGTCAACTTAAACGAGACTTTCATAAAAATATTAAGACCTAACCTAATAAAGTTCCCTAATTAAAAAAATAATAATACTAATAATGGGGCTTTGCTTCATAAAGTAATATGAGATTACTTAACTTCATAATTTGATTTAATTTCCACTAAATTCATATAATGATACTTTCATTTCAAACAAATACAGCTGTACATTATTACCTCAACTTATATGATTATAACTTACAAATGCAGGCACAAATGTTATGACAAAGGCTGCACCGTATTACATGTTGCTAAAACTAAATAAATAAATAAATAACAAGTCTCCGGTTACCCACAACTCACTTATTCCTCGCTGTTATTGTAGTGTAGTCAGTCCCTGCCGTCGACCTTTAATACAGGGGTCACTGTAATAGTTCACAGCCCTACGTGTTGAACCTTTTAAATACCGTTTACAAGGATTGGGGTAATTATAGTCAAGCGATTTTAAGTGATTTTAATCGATTATTATCCGAACACAAAATAATTGATGATAATAAACAAAAATCAAAGTATTGCTCGTCGTACCTAAAAAGTATAAATATTTTTGCACTATTCGTTGGCTAACTGTTCAAGTAGACCATGTGTTTTGTAAATCTAATTGGGAAGGACAATTATGATTCCTCTTTTCATAACCAATAAAGACAAGGAATTCTTATTTATATATTAAATATTACAATACCGACTAATAAAATACTCTAGATATATATTTTTAACGCATTCAGTCATCATATTACCCCCAAGACAGTTAGAATAAAATATAAAGGAAAATACAATTATAAATACGAGGTTTAGTTTGTCCCGTTTCGTCCCACTATGGTAAACTTGCCAGACGCAACAACAACAACAACACACTCGTTATTCACTTGTGTCTTCAACCACCTCACTGCTGTCACTTACTCGTCAGCCACCCCGACGCCTTGTTCTCCTGTTAGTCGTATACACTGTTGCCTCCTACAGGTCTAACCCCCCCCCCCATCCCCTACCACCTGACTTTTAATACTCCCTTCACGCCCATCCTTCCATCTTATTCGTGGTCTTCCTTCTACCATTCACATCTAACTTGTACACATTCCTGGCGTAGACTCCTTACACACACACACACACACACTGTTATCCTCTTGTCACTCTTATCATCGAGTCTCCTCCTCTGCTGCCTGCCCTAACATCTCCTCAGCCTCACCGTTCTTACCACCTCCTCCCCACTTGTCCTACTGTATTTTTTTTATCTCTTTATTCCCCCATGTCCAGAACAATATATATATACGTTTGTCTCTCACATATTTGTCACACATAGGTTATAAATATATACAGTTATGGATGTGAACGGAAATATTTATATAACAAATTTAATGCGCGCGTAAATATCAAAGATCAAAGCAAATAAAGGTGTGTGTGTGTGTGTGTGTGTGTGTGTGTGTGTGTGTGTGTGTGTGTGTGTGTGTGTCTTACAGATAATCGTCATATTAACATTAAGAAACATAGATAGGGATGCCTCGTTCAAACCATGTTATCATTAGAACCCTTGGTGGGTTGGTCACTATGGTAACTGTTTAAGACATCCTTATTTATCTCAACTTAACAAAACTTTACCCAAATTAAATTATATTAAATAAATAAATTAGGGTTAGGATAGGTTAGTTACGTTAGTAATGATGTTTACCTACATAATTTGTGCCTATATGTAGACATCAATTAAACAAATAATAATT
This sequence comes from Homarus americanus, assembly GCF_018991925.1. Lineage (NCBI taxonomy): Eukaryota > Metazoa > Arthropoda > Malacostraca > Decapoda > Nephropidae > Homarus > Homarus americanus. Next base: position 5,438,675 of record NW_024739403.1, read on the forward strand.
ACCACCATGACGTCATTATCCCCAAAACAACACGTATAACATCCATATACACCATGATATAAATCCTGTTATAATAAATCCCGACCAACATATACGGGATGTTAAACAATTAAATAATAACTTTTAGGCAGATGGCCGATGTAATTCTTTGACTACATAACAGAGGCAGTAAAAGCCGACAGCATAAATGTGTTTTTTGAAACAGCGCTACAAATCATGCACGCAAATCGTTACAATTAAAATAACATGATTTATGCATATGTGTGTGTGTATAATGCATATGGTGATATGAATGCCAATATACGTATATATTATACGTGGTGTGTACGTGTGTATGAATGGCGACCTCTGGCATAATGGTCAGCATGCTCGCCTCGTGAGTGGACCCCGGTTCTATCCCAGGGCAGGTTGAAACTATGGTAGATTTCTTTACGTCATTTGCCTCTGTCTACCCAGCAGTGATGAGCGCGGCGGTCGAGTGGATATAGCGCTCGCTCGTGTCCTGTTCCCAGAGGCTCCCAATTCGCCCAGCTGTAAATGGGTGCAGTCATTCCTATGGGACCCTTTATCACTTTCACCCAGCAGTGACTCCCTAAATGTTAATCGATATGCGGATCGTGTTCCGGGGTAGTGGCTAGCCAGTGCAGCTAGCAGCTAGCTGCTAGCTAGTTGTCCTATCTTCTTGGATTGTTCCTTGAAACAGGACCATACAGCTTGTTAACTTAGGGTAAGGTAGTTGTGATGGCGACGGTTTCTACACAAATACATGCCTAGGTGGCCCTAGGGCCGGCCACTCTCAAACAAATGTAACACCAAAAAATTTCACATTCATACACGTGGCTCATTACTATTAGTGATTACGATTTAAATGTTCAATTTTCATTTATCTTGATTACAATTAAGATCACGTAATCCAAATATCAATATTTTGGATTATAATCATGTTTACAATGATTAATTGTCTTTATTAGATTACAATTATGATTATATTGGTTCCAATACATCTGATGGTGGTTAAAATTTCCCTGGATTACAATTACATTCTTGATTACAGCAACAATACATAAGGTAACATTTGACTATATAGAATCAAACACAAGTGATCGAGGGCACGTTCGTGCCCTTGTAAGAGTTTGAACGCTCGTGGCAGCGTACAGCGAATGAGGGTGTGCCAAGTCCGTAGACTTGCATGGTTAATTAGGGTGCGCCAAGTCCGTAGACTTGTATCGTTTTCCATCGTAAATAAAATTGTTAACTAATGCCTTCCTAAAGAAACCATCGACATGGGACCAGGTTTGTTCCACTCTACGAATTTTTTGCGATTTTTCTACCAAGTTTGATGAAAAACGATTGTGCCGTTTCGGCTGCCCAGAACAAACACACACACAAACAGACACACGCCTAGTCCTATAGCATATTAGATAATAAGAACCAAGTAAAACATTGAGCCTTGACTTGAACACCGCCACTTGAAGCAGGTAGATCAAAATGTCTGACAATATCCAATAATGCGGAAGTGTCCATAATGAGCCGCCAGATCCTGTCTCAGGGTAGAGGGACGTGAAGGACCTCTGGTGGTGGAGCACCAACTGGTCACGTGGTCAGTGTTGCCATAGTATATGGTTACTGATTATATTACAGTCACATGCCGCCAAGTTGACTTAACAAATTGCTATTCAAAGTGGAGGGAGAAATTGAAAAGTCCATTGAAATGAACTGCAATCTTATAAGTAAATTGAATATCAAATGTATTTCACTTGCAATCAGAAATTAAGAAGATTTTTGAGATTACGATTACAGTTACGGTTACAAACTATTGATGAAGCTGGGTGTTGTGATTACAGAATTATTAAGGGGTTTCAGAAATGATGGATTATGGCTAGATCACGATTACAGTACATAGACACAATATTGTAACAACAATTACGATCATGAATGCACCGTATTCATAATGAATTACGATTACAGGATTAAGATTATAATCAGCCCCCGTGCCTGCTATGTACTGTACAGTTGTATGGATGAACAAACTATACTAGGTTATTAATTCATACATAATGGAGTACAGTGTTGTTAGCGAATACTGTGAGAAGACATACTGCATACCAAGTTGTATTTAAGACTCCATATAATTTTAATATATGTATGCATGTATGTATGTATACACAATAGGTACGTTCGTTCACATATATGCACACATTTGCACACGTTTGTATATATGTGTGTATGAATTTGTACGCGCGAGTGCATTTACGACCGTACCTACATAAAAACCGTTCGTTTACAAGTATTCACGTATGACTCCGTATATGCATGAACGAACAGCTGGCATACACAGAGCAGTATTTACACATAAAATGAAGTAACACAACACACGGTAATACAGCGTGATGCATTATGCTGAGGATATTACTGAATACATAATGAATTTCCCTGTCCCGGATAATACACTAATAGCATAAAATTTCCCTACGAGAACTACACTATAAAAGGGGAGTATTTCCCTCTTGTTAAGGTAATAGAGGGAGATAGAATGATAAATAGAGGAGGTGGGGAATAAATAGGAGATGAAGGTAACGGGGGAGAGAGAGAGAGAGAGAGAGAGAGAGAGAGAGAGAGAGAGAGAGAGAGAGAGAGAGAGAGAGAGAGAGAGAGAGAGAGAGAGAGAGAAATCATAATATTATTACACAAAAGCAGAGCCTGAGTTTTCATACTGAAGCCGCGGAATGTGAATAGGCAAATTATTTTAGGAGTAATTTACGTTAGGTTAGGATAGGTTAGGTTAAGTCAGGTTATGCTAAGAGCAGGCTAGGTTTATGATTGTGTGTGTGTGTGTGTGAGTGTGTGTGTGTGTGTGTGAAATGGACTAGGCAAGTGTAATCCCAACGGCCTACTCCCCCACAGCAAGTGTGATGCACACAACCTCACTATCACCCACGATCCAAACACTGGCATCTCATTGACTATACCATTGTCTGAGAAAGAGACCGCCGAGATGTCCTCATCACCCGTGCCATGCGTGGCTCAGTCCACTGTGACACTGATCATCGGCTCGTGAGAGTCAAGCTGTCATTTGAAGTCGCCCCAAAACGGTGAAGGCAGCAAGCCTCCAGAAGAGGTTTTAACACTAAGCGTCTGGAGGACCCAACAGGTGCTGCTTTCGGAGAGCAGTTCGAAAATGGGCTGATAAACAACCCGACAACAAACAACCCAAATCCCAGTACCGAATGGGGTATTCTCGACACTACAAAATCCTGTAGAGACCCTCGGCCAGATCGAAAGAATACACCAGAACTGGTTTGATGAACATGTCCCGGCAATCAATGTACTCGTCAATGATAAACGTGCTGCTTTAATTGACTGGCAGAACAACCCTCAGTCTCGGACCAAAGGTGATACCTTCCACAAGAAGAAAGCGACAGCCCACCGGGAGCTTCTCAATCTAAAGAACGACTGGTTTAAAAATAAAGCATGTAAAACACAAAAAATGCAGATCAGCACAAGAAGCGCTAATTTTTCAATTTCACTAAAACATTTTATGGGCCAATCACTTGTGGCGCAGCTGTGTGTGTGTGTGTGTGTGTGTGTGTGTGTGTGTGTGTGTGTGTGTGTAATAATAATAAAAATAACAATTATGACAACACGAACCAACAACTAATACGTCATGAACTAATCCCCCCTCCCCCACCGTCTCTTTTATCTCTCACAGACGAAGCTGAACATCGCCCTGGGTACTCGCATCATGGAGATAGTGGGTCTCAGTCTCTCCTTGGCGTCCCTCTGTGCCTCGCTCGCCATCTTCTTCCACTTCAGGTAAGTCTCTTTCTATATCTCTCTGTCTCATTATTATTACTTCTATCATCCTTTAATTCTTATTACTCTTTCACTCCTTCACCAGCCTTCTGCTCCTTCTCTTATTTCTACTTCTTTTCTTCTATCTCTCTCTTCCCTCTCCACCTAATTTTCTCCTCTTCCTATTCTTTTCCTGTTCCTTCTCATTCTTCTCCTCTTCCTCATTTCCTCCTTTCATCACAATGATTCCTATTTACATCCCAGAGAGGAAGAGAGACACAGAAAGAGATAAAAACAAAAATAATAGACGAAATAAAAGACAAAAACAGATATTGAGGAGACAAAAAAAAAGAACAGACGGAATAAAAGACAGGAGAGAGAAATTGAGGGAGAGAGAGAAAAAAAAGCTATATAAAAGCCTTGTATACGTAAACAGTAAATCATTGTCCTTATTTCAATGGCAGCCCAAGATATTTCTACTTCAGGTAAATGGTCTCTCTCTCTCTCTCTCTCTCTCTCTCTCTCTCTCTCTCTCTCTCTCTCTCAACCCCCCGGAAGCGTACCTCGATATTACCTAACCTCTTCCCTGCCTAACGATGTCAAGATAGATAGATAGATAGATAGATAGATAGATGAATGAATAAATGAATGAATGGATGGATGGATGGATGGATGGATAGAAGGTGGGGTTTGAGTATGAGGAGTTGTTGAAATGGAGGATGCTGGAGAGGTATAGAGAAGGAAGGAGGATAGGAAGAGAAGAGAGTATTAGGACGGTAAGGAAAGTGAGAGGAAGGGATAGAAGAGGTAAGGAAGGGTTAAAAAATGCAGCAAAGGGAAAATCTTGAGGAAACTCGATAGACGAATAGACAGAGAAAAGGAGAAAGAAAGAAAGACAAAAACTATCCTATTTCTCTTCTATCCTTTCTTCTATCCCAAACAAAAGATGTCAAACTGTCTATCCTATACTGTCATAATGCCACGTCAATACCATCCGAAATAAGTCGAATTATACTTATACTATCCTTCCATACACCTATCCCAACTATACATTCTACATCACCCTCATCCCACCCCTATCCCCTTCTCTCTTGAGAGGTTAGGTTAGGTTAGGTTAGGTTAGGTTTAGGAGATTCAGTGGGGGGATATGGGCTAGACACCTCATCTATCCCCTCACCTCCATCCTTAAACTCCTATCAGTGTCCAGTGAGGAGGACAGAGACCTAATCTGACCATAGATTGAATCAGTCCACCCTTTCCTCCATCCCCCCCTCCTTCCCTCTCACATCCTCAGTCCACCTCACCCCCCCCCCTTCACAATACAGTTAGCCCGTCATTTACGTCTGTTATTCAGTTTCTGTAATCTGTCTATCAGTTCTCCAGCTGTCAATAAGGGAGATAGACGTTGCTGTCTCCCGTACAAGGGCACCTGTATGGACTCTAGGGAGGGGGGAGGGGGGTGGAGGAGGGGAGGCAGCTCAGTTCACACCTGCTACAACTCAGACCTGAACCTGGACCTGAGATCTAATGTATCTTAAGCTAAATTATCGTATCTATCCCTAATATTTGTTAATTTACCTCTATACCAAAGCTAACTTGCCTTTAACCTAACCTATCATATTGCTAACCTAATCACACCGTAACCTAATTCATCTTTAACCTAAAATCAAATCTCGCATACACGCCACACAACGAGAGGCATTCAACGAAAATTGGATACACCTGAAACAACGGGGTAGCGTCACACTATGACGCTGTAACCGGTGACGACAACCGCCACTACAAAGAATATCAATCCCTGACTCGATGTCAACAGCTTATATACATGAGACTGCGCCTAGGGTACAGGTACCTATGGGAGTACATTGGCAACCCTGAGCCTGGCCGCACTGTTTGTAAACTTTGTGGCCAACCCGACTCTCACACCCTCTCTCACTACATCCTCACTTGCCCTATGACCTCCTCCTATAGGTCCCCAGCCGTTACCAACACTTCTTCCCTCCCAGACCAGATATCCCTCCTCCTAGTCACAGGCCTAGCATTTGACATTATTAGGGACCTGCCACTCTTTGCTATAAACAGATAAAATGTACCGGGAACTTTCCCCCCATACACTCATCATTCTCTCACTTTATGTAACTTGACAAAACCTATGACCCTTCAGGCTTTTACGCCCTTAATGTACGAGTCATAAAGGCAAGTATGAACTTTTCATACTTCCCTGTTGGGCGCTGTAAACGCTTCTGCGCTTCACCTTGCACAGGATGTAAGGGGGTGCCCAATAAACTAGCCCCCTCGGGGGCAAATCTGAAATCTGAAATCTTTAACCTAAACTTAAGAGCCCTATAACCTACCGCCTTATCACATCTAATGCACCTCAAACCTAACCTAACCTAACCTAACCTAACCCACCGTAATTCAACCCTACCCTAACCTAACGTAACTTAACCTAATTTAACCCTACCCTCACCTAACGTAACTTATCCTAACGTAACCCACCGTAATTCAACCCTACCCTAACCTAACGTAACTTAACCTAATTTAACCCTAACCTAACGTAACCTAATTCTACCCTAACCTGACCTAATTCACCCAACCTTATCTTAAGCTAACCTAATTCTAACATAACATAACATAGCATAACACAACACAACATAGCATAACACAACATAATACAACATAACATAACAAAACACAACATAACACAACATAACACAACATAACATAACAAAACACAACATAACACAACACATAACAAAACAACACAACACAACATAACATAACACAACACATAACAAAACAACACAACATAACACAACATAAACAGAACATAACACATAACAAAACAACATAACACAACACATAACAAAACAACACAACATAACACAACATAACATAACACAACACATAACAAAACAACACAACATAACACAACATAACATAACACAACACATAACAAAACAACACAACATAACACAACATAACATAACACAACACATAACATAACACATAACAAAACAATACAACATAACATAACACAACACATAACAAAGAACATAACATAACATAACATAACACTATCACTCTTGATTTTAGTAACCTGGTAATTTACATCCATTATTATACCATATCCAGGGATTTATTTCATTATATATATTTTTTTTTATGTAGCTTGGTTCACTCATCAGTTATATACGTCAATAATAACTCAATTATCTTCTTTGGCCACTGACGTATTCAGCAAACGACATGAAGTATATACTGTATATTTTTTTACCTTTTTTTAACTACCGATTAATTTGTAGCCTATTTTATTCTTTTTGGTTACGAACGATCAACACAAGATAATTTTATGAACTCCAATTTGCATGTGTAATTCTCTCTCTCTCTCTCTCTCTCTCTCTCTCTCTCTCTCTCTCTCATTAACATTGTCCTAATATCCACCCAATCCTTCGCCTCTCTCATTCCTACTTCTTCCTCCCCTCAACCCTCCCTCCCTTTCCCTATCTCTCCCTCACCCCCAATCATCCCTAAGCCCTCCTTCTCCCTAATCCTTCCTCTCACCTTTCCTCATCCTTTTCCTCTTTAACCCTCTCAGAATAGGCAAACTGTACTACAAGCTTTGCCAATAAATTTGTTAAACTAAAAGAAGCCTCCAGTATCCCTCGCCTCCCTCTTCACCCCTCACCTCCCTCTTCACCCCTCACCTCCCTCTTCACCCCTCGCCTCCCTCTTCACCCCCTCGCCTCCTCTTCACCCTCACCTCCCTTTCACCCTCACCTCCCTCTTCACCCCTCACCTCCTTCTTCTTCCTCTTCACCCCTCCTCTTCACCTCGCCTCCTCTTCACCCCTCACCTCCTCTTCACCCCTCACCTCCCTCTTCACCCCTCGCCTCCCTCCCTCTCCCTCTTCACCCCTCACCTCCCTCTTCACCCCTCGCCTCCCTCTTCACCCCTCACCTCCCTTCTTCACCCCTCGCCTCCTCACCCTCACTCTCTCTTCACCCTCAGTCCTCCTCTCACCCTCACCTCGCCTCCCTCTTCACCTCCCTGCCTCCCTTCTTTCACCCCTCACCTCCTCTTCACCCCTCGCCTCCCTTCTTCACCCCTCACCTCCCTCTTTCACCCCCTCGCCTCCCTCTTCTTTCACCCCTCACCTCCCCTCTTCACCCCTCCCTCCCTCTCCTCACCCCTCACCTCCCTCTTAGCCCCTCGCCTCCTCTTCACCCCTCACCTCCCTCTTCACCCCTCGCCTCCCACCTCCTCACCTCCCTCTTCACCCCTCGCCTCCCTCACCTCCCTCACCCCTCCTCTCTCTCTTCACCCCTCACCTCCCTCTTCACCCCTCGCCTCCCTCTTCACCCCTCACCTCCCTCTTCACCCCTCACCTCCCTCTTCACCCCTCGCCTCCCTCTTCACCCCTCCCTCTCCTTAACCCCTTTGGCATGTTGAATCTCCAAGAAGCGGGTTGGCTCACATCCCGGTAAGAATCCACTGTCTCCTCGCCACTCAAAGCTGCCGGGAATCTAGCCATCAATTATAATCACGAGAACAAAACGAGTAAACAACACATCAAAGGAATTACCATTTTTTTTCCTTTTTTCTTTTTTTTCCTTCCCGTTTTTTTACACCAAGCGTAATGGTGACAACCTGAGTTAACGAGTTGTATGACCCAGTGTCAAGGAATAGTCTGAGAAGACCGGACAACTCACCAACTGCACTGGCTAACCATTACCCGGAACACAATCCGCAAATCGATGAACATCCAGGTTCCCAATTACTGCTGGGTAAACAGAGGCAAATGGCCCTGGACCACTCACTTGCGAGGCGAGCATGCTGACCATTACAACACAGATCGCCCATACGTACATACATACATACATACATACATAGGCGCACTCACTTGCATGCATACTGTATGTACCTAAATAAATATATACACCATTTCAGACTACACACACACACACACACACACACACACACACACACACACACACACACACACACACACATGGAATATGAAAACAAGAATACAAATATTTTTACAAAACTGATGAAAAACAGACTGAACTTCCATATTGATGTATGAAAAAAAAAAAAAATAAATAAATAAATAAATAAATAAATAAATAAATAAATAAATAAATAAATAAATAAATATATATATATATATATATATATATATATATATATATATATATATATATATATATATATATATATATATATATATATATAACCAAAAATGGATGCCCCCAAAAAAAAAGACAAAATGCTAAACTAACGTAAGATGAATAATAGAACAGAATACAAACTTGTGGAGAATAATAGTTGGGGGGGGGGGTCGTCACCTTACCCTTGCGTCAACAGTGAGATCATTTTCAAAGGACTTTCGAGGGATTCCTAGTCTTCTTTCTCTCGCAAAAATAAAAGTTCTAGTCCTTTGAGTACGAAGACTTGTCTCCTAGAGTACTATGACGAGACACTTTGAGTAGGATGATTTGACTTCTTGAGTACTATGACGTGAGGCTTTGAGTACGATAACTTGACCCTTTCAATACGATGATTTGACCTCTTAAGTAAAATTTCTTATTATTAATGTCAGTCAGTCAGTCAATGGGTTAGTCAGTCAGCTAGTCAGGAGGTCGGTCAGTAGATTAGACATTAATTAGGTCACCAGTATGTAGGTCACCCAGTCAGTAGGTCACTCAGTCAGTGGGTCACTCAGTCAGTGGGTCACTCAGTCAGTGGGTCAGTCAGTTAGTAGGTTAGTCATTAATTAGGTAAGTCAATCAATACGTCATTAGGTCAATCAGTCAGTGGGTCACTCAGTCAGTGGGTCAGTCAGTTAGTAGGTCAGTCATTAATTAGGTAAGTCAATCAATACGTCTGTAGGTCACCCAGTCTGTAGGTCACCCAGTCAGTAGGTCAATCAGTCAGTGGGTCAGTAGGTCAGTCAATCTATAAGGAGTTCTTAGATAATTTGATTATAATAGAATTAGTTTTTTTTTCTTTCTTTTCTCTTGAAGAAGAAATTACACCTTTTCTCTCACTATCTCTCTTTTAATGTCCCTCTCCCTCTTTATATCTCTTGAAGATATTAACTCTCTCTCTCTCTCTCTCTCTCTCTCTCTCTCTCTCTCTCTCTCTCTCTCTCTCTCTCTCGTAATCCCCCGTCCACTCCACTTCCCTCTCCCTCCCTCTCACCATCACTGACACTCCACTACAAAGACCCCCCCCACCCCCAAGAGGGATTATCCGGCCACCTCAACCCTCTTAGATGCTGGCGACACCTCCCCTTAGTCTCACCCCGATCCTGAAAAAGTCGTAAGATTGAATTAGAATAGTCTTTGGGTAGTCTGGGCGCCATCTTAGCACCTTGGTCCAGGATTCCTATTGAGTCGTATGTTGTTGTTTTGTTTTTGTTTTTTTTTTGTTTTTTTTTGCTTGAGTCTTAGTATGGTTCCGACGCCATCTTGACAGCTTAGCCGGTACCTGTAATCCTTGATGGTCGTTTAAACTCGTAAGTTCGGTGGTCGGTTAGTTCAAGACGACTGGAGGGTTGGGTAAGATAAACTTTTAAAACTTATTTCTTTCTGTCTCACACTCACTCAGCCAGTCTCCCTCCTCATCGCTTCCACACCCTCTCACGGATGAAGTTGGCAACAGTCGCCACATTACCGTGTTTCTTGTGGCAGTTGACGAGAGTGGACTGTGGAGAAATCTTTATGGGAACACACACACACACACACACACACACACACACACACACACACACACACACACACACACACACACACACACACACACACACACACACACACACACACACACACACAAATTGTTAGAATTGGTTACGTTGAGATTTACATAACAGAATCAGTTTTTGGAATTGGTTGTGTAAGGGAAGACAATCAGATTTATTTATTTATTAATTTTTTTACAAAGAAACGGCGGTGGGAATAAGGAGGGAGGAAGGAGAGAGATGACACACGCTGAAGGTTGTCAACAAATCCAGTACATGTGCTAAGGGTAGACATTCCCCCTCACCCCCTTACCCCCTCACCCCCTCAACTCAGGCACTGGAGTCTTGAGCTTGAAAAATCTTAACAGAAGTTTCTAACTTTTGGAATATATGCCGGTATATACTATGTGTGTGTGTGACTTATTTTTTTAGTGTTTATTCATATTTTTGTAGAAGAATACGAAGGTGGTGGAAATCACTTATGTGGGATTAGAATTTCATGGCTAGAATAAGATAACTAATAATGCCACTGCTATATCGCCTGCGTTTTCGGAATTTTTTTTTTATTTTCTTTATGGTCGGATTGGTCTCATAAATCCGGCTTGACCTCTTCCGTTTCTTGACCCATAAGATGACCGAACCCGAACCTAACCCTACACTGTCCTCATTATGACGCTGTTTTGTGTTTATGTAAATTAAGTTTTAAGTGAATGTGAAAATACGCCGCCAAAAAAAAAATAATAATGTACCAATAGTTTCATGTTAATAGTGATAATTAGCACTTGATGATTGAGAATATATAAGCCTCAAAATCTAGTATATTTAGGTTTAGCGGCCACCTTTATCATTGTCACCACCTGGGGATTACTTTACCTGTACCTAAATTTACACCTGTAGCCAAAAAAAAAAAATCACCTTAAACCGAACCCTTATAGATCGTAGAATTACCTCTATAAACCTCATTAATATGACTCTACCTGTACTTTCTACCTGTGTATGTAATTATTGTGAGGTTTATGAGAAAAATAAAAACAAATAGTAAAGCCGGAGGAGAACACAAACAAGGCAGAAAGAATAAAGGTGTGGTAATTGGTGTTTGGGGCGGACGACGTGAGCTTACCTGAGCCACGGGAGTAGGTCAAGGCAGCCAGGTGAGTTAAATTTGGGTTGAAGTGTATGGTACAAACAAAGCTGGCTCTCTCTCTCTCTCTCTCTCTCTCTCTCTCTCTCTCTCTCTCTCTCAAATAATATTGTTATTGACTTGGACTATATTATATACACCGTAGTTATACACGTCCTATAAGTCGCCATGAGAATATATAATTAAATCCCGGGTCTCTCGGTGTCTCGGTTTCTCTCTCTCTCGGTCTCTCTTTCGGTGTCTCGGTTTCTCTCTCTCTCGGTCTCTCTTTCGGTGTCTCGGTCTCTCATTCTCTGTGTCTCGGTCTCGACGCTTACCTGGGTCTCGGACCTTGTGTGGTAAGGGGGGGGGGGATCAGTGGCGACGACCTTTGTTAAGTGGTCCATCTGCTTTAATCTTTACCTCCTCCAAGAGTTAGACCCTCTCCTCACTCGTACCTCCTTCCCCTCACCTCTCCTCCTTCCCCTCACCTTGCATCCTTCCTCTCACCCTCCCCTCCTTCTATCAAGACCCTCTCCTCCCTCATTCTTCCTCCCCCCCTCGGCCTAGACCTCCTCACTCTAATCTCTTTTTCCTCGCCTCACTTGTCTCGCCTCGAATCGCTCTGGGTCCTTCCTCTCACCTCGCCTCGCCTCCCTCCTTTCACCTATTTGCCCTGCGCCTCACTCTCTCTCCTCAACCCTCCTCACTCTTAAATTCTCACCTCCCCCTTATCTCCTTCCCCCCTTCCCCTTTCTTTCCAATTATTTTGACTCCCTCACCTCTATCCCTCACCCTTTTCCTTCTTCTTTTCCTCTTCCCTCCTCTTTTCTTCCATCTCCTTCCTTTATCTTCTCGCCTTCCATATCTCCTCTCAGCTGTCTCTTAATTTTCCCTTCCCATGCACCTCTTCTCCTCTTTTCCTTCACTTCCCTTCCTTCACTGCACCTCTCTCTCTCCTCCTTCCCTCTCTTCCTTCATCCTTCCCATCTTTGCCATCATCTCTCCTCCTATCCATTTTCCTCCTGCTGAATCTCCCATATCCTCATTCCATATTTTCCTCCCTCCCTTTCTCCCTCCCTTTCTCCCTCCCTTTCTCCCTCCCTCCCTCTCTCCTTCCCTCTCCTCTCTCTCCCCTCTTCCACGTCTTTCCACCGCTCCACCTCCACCTCCTTTCTCTTTCCCCCCTTCATTAATCTCTCTTTCTCCCGACCCCCTGTCCCATACTTCACTCTCTTGTAATTTATCCTCTTCCATCCACCCCTCCCGCTTGCCATATTTCTCTCCCACCCATTTATCGTATCTTTCATCCCCTCCCTTCCCTACTTCCAAACGTCCCCCTTTCCACGTGTCTCTCCCACCCTTCAATTCTCTCCCTCATCCCTTCCTCACCACCACACCTCCCCT
>NW_024739403.1:5456738-5603812 GCF_018991925.1 Homarus americanus
AACCCCCCCCTCCCCCTACCATTTACGGATCAAAGCAGTGGGGTAAAAGGCGACCTCAGGAACTCTCATTAATGAATACCAAACTAAGCATCTCCGGTGAACCATTGCGTAAAGCCAATCCTGGAAGGTAACTGGTGTGTGTGTGTGTGTGTATCTCTCTCTCTCACATCTACCAGAAAACTAACTCCCCCTTCCCCGTGGTGCCATCAAAGGATATTGGACGCGATGGGTCATCCTGAACTTTCTCCGCCAACGAAAGAACGCAAATATAGCATTCAATCAGGACAAGATGAAGGTTAAATCCCCGGCTTATGGCGACGAAACAAAAAGAAACGAGTACAAGACATCTTGAACCAGAATAAAATAAAAATAATTTGAATTTTTTTATAAGATGAATCGAAAGGAAATTCACCCACGCAGCACTGAAATAGGACATAGTAAACTAGAGCAGCCATATCTGTGAGGGTAAAGATGATGATGGCGGTGGTGGTGGTGTTATTAGCGCCGGTTGTGTCACCTGAGCATGAGCTGAAGGGGAGAGGGAGGGAATCTATTCTGGCTGTGTGTGTTTTTATTTTACTTGTCATTATCAGCCCTAAAAAAACATGAAGAAAAAACAGTATCATAGATAATTAACTGTATATGAAATATAATTTAGCGCCTTAAAAAATGTTAAACCTTAACAGTGTGGATACAGCACACTGTATACTAAGCCTTCGGTACACAAGAAGGCAGCATGGCTGGTACTGCACTCGACCATCTCCACTTCCCCAAGCTGTAAACTTTGGTACCCATTTACAGCTGGGTAAACTGACAGTGCCCGGGGATCGAACCGCTGACCCCTAGAACCGCCGTGCTCATTTTAAAACCTAATAATAAAGACAAATATTCAGAGCCAAGTAAGTACAATTACATACTAGCCAAGCATTATTTACCAGTGACAAACAGTAAAATAATAGAGGAGTTGTGGGTGCCCGGGGCTGGTTGGATTTTATAGATCACAAAGGACTCCCTTGTGACCCGTGTCATCTTGTCAGGACAAGTGGTAAGGGTTGTGAAGTCTGAATTATGTATCGGGTGATCGCCTACCTGGCTTTCGCCTCTGGTGGCTGAATAGGGTGGACTGCACAGTAGTTGATCTCTTGGTAATTCTAACCCTAAGTTGAAGTGTGGCTTGTCCAACATTACACCTGAATAAGTGAACAACAGTGACCGGCACATTATCAATGATCAGATCGTTGTACGTCAACTATTTTTACAGCTTTCTGATCTAAATACAAATCGTATTGAATTGCGTGGATAAAGTTAACTTAACTTGGTCAGTTTGTATGTGAGGGCGTAGCTATGGTATGGGCCATGATACTGAAGTGGAGAATAAACGATGGCTTTACTAGCAGTGCCTGACTGAATGTTTGGTTGGAGGAGTTGACAGATACTTCCCTACTGTGAGTCGAGTCCTACCTAGTAATGTTCTCTGGGCTGAGTCTCAAGATGAAGTAAGTCTGGAGATATTTTGAACAGGTGTTATTAGGCCTGGTGACTAAGGTAGATATTAAGTTTTTTTCTATTGGTCAAGTATGAGGGAGAAGAATTTAGTGTTTAATCCTGAATACAAAAGTTTTCTATAAAATGACGCACAAAATGTGTTACCAACTTTTCGACGTGTGTATCTAAAAATGATCATTCGTGTACGCTCTTTTGTTCCGGGGTGAACTGTATATTGCTAAATCTGGAATTCATGTTATGTAAATGAAGATGAACATTGTCGACAGGTTCAAGAAAATTATCATCAACATATAGTGTACAAATAATGGGTTTAAATTCGGGAGGACAATCACTGAGTAACACGGGACGGACCTATTGCTCCTCCCGTTGCTACACCATCAACCCCCCTTAATAATGTTCACGTTAAACACAAAGAAACAATCCTTAGCAGCTAAACATTTATGGAACTATTATTTTTCTTATAACTCACTGACCAAGAACCGTATATAGTTATTAATGTCGATGTTATTGTATTTTGTTTCATGTGGTTTAGGATTTAGGTCACCAAGGATATATATGTTGTTGTTAATCCATAGTTTATCCGCACCGTTGGTACCGTTAAAATCTGACCTACTTATGTATTTTAACTAACGACCCATCTATCCAATTACTATATAACGCACCTTACGCGAAGCCAATATTTCAAACACATACAAGTCAGATTACTATAAAAAAATAAATAAAAAATACGACTTATATCTACAATGTTGAGATGAAAACTTTATTTGAACCTCAGATATTTATTTTACTAGCGTTGTGTGTGTGTGTGTGTGTGTGTGTGTGTGAGGGATAGATAGATAGATAGATAGACAGATAGATAGATAGATAGATAGATAGATAGATAGATAGATAGACAGACGTGTAGTGCAGTGTGAAGTAAAGATAATAAATAAAAAATGGATAGTAGGAAGAATAAAATGGGCAGCAGGAAGAAGAAAATGGGTAATAGGAAGAAATAGATATAAAGACCTAAATGGATAGTAGGAAAAATGGGTAACAAAGAAAATGGGTAATGGTGGGGGTTGAGAAATAGGAAGATGGAGAAACAGCAAGTAATCATGAGCCTGAGAGAGAGAGAGAGAGAGAGAAAGAGAGAGAGAGAGAGAGAGAGAGAGAGAGAGAGAGAGAGAGAGAGAGAGAGAGAGAGAGAGAGAGAGCGAGAGAGACTAAGCTTTATTTACAAGTCTAGGAGAAATGGGACTGAAGCTGGTCACTGTACAGTGTACAATGACCAGGGAGAATTTAAGAGTAATCTCTCTCTCTCTCTCGCTCTCTCTCTCTCTCTCGATCAACTATCCCTCCTCCCACATCCCGCAAGACCTCGATCCTTCGAAATCTTGCCTCCCACCTCCCGCCTCCTCATATTTGCGTCTCTTTTACCTTTAATTAACAATTGACGACTCTTTTGAGAAACATAAGTCACCCCGAGAGAGGAATTCAAGGAGGCTTATTTCACCCCTAAATTGATATAAGAATCTCTCTCTCTCTCTAAGCATCAAGCGTCCATCCCTTTCTGTTATGTAAGGCACGATTAGGGGCCTCGCACAGGCATGATTAGGGGCCTCGTACAGGTATGATTAGGGGCCTCGTACAGGTATGATTAGGGGCCTCGTACAGGTATGATTAGGGGCCTCGCACAGGCATGATTAGGGGCCTCGTACAGGTATGATTAGGGGCCTCGTACAGGTATGATTAGGGCCCTGTACAGGCGATTAGGGACCTCGCAGGTATGATTAGGGGCCCACAGGTATGATTAGGGGCCTCGCACAGGTATGATTAGAGGCCTCGCACAGGCATGATTAGGGGCCTGAGGTATGATTGCCTCACAGGTATGATTAGGGGTGACCTCGTACAGGTATGATTAGGTGATTAGGGGCCTCGTACATATGATTAATACAGGTATGATTAGGGGCCTCACAGGTATGATTAGGGTCTCTGTACATATATGATTAGGGGTACAGGTATGATTACACATGATTAGGCAGGCATGATTAGGGGCCTCTGTACATATATGATTAGGGGCCTCGTACAGGTATGATTAGGGGCCTCGTACAGGTATGATTAGGGGCCTGTACAGGCATGATTAGGGGCCTCGTGCAGGCATGATTAGGGGCCTGTGCAACGATTAGGGGCCTCAACACATATGATTAGGGGCCTGTACAGGTATGATTAGGGGGCATATGATTAGGGGCCTCACATGATTAGGGGCCTCGTACAGGCCCTCGTACAGGTATGATTAGGAGCCTCGTATGATTAGGGCCTCTGTACAGGCATGATTAGGGCCTGTACAGGTATGATTAGGGGCCCTGTACAGGTATGATTAGGGGGTACAGGTATGATTAGGGGCCTCGTAGATTAGTCTCGTACAGGTATGATTAGGGGTCTCGCACAGGTATAATTATATTTACTTAGTAATTTATGCTGACTGTACGAAGACACAACAAACCTGTGATTATAGCATCGATTAGGGGACAAAGTTATATATAATTAGATAACTGGGCGTCGTACAGTTAAGCTTGATATATATAACTAAAACAAGTGTGTTATTATCGAGCGTATATCGGTCTGACACACACACACACACACTATGATTGTCCGTGATTAGGGTGCCGATGGTGTATGTGATTAGATAATAATTGGAGATTTGTACAGCCAGAGAGAGAGAGAGAGAGAGAGAGAGAGAGAGAGAGAGAGAGAGAGAGAGAGAGAGAGACCCTATAGTAAAAGGCACAGATATCCAACAGTAGTCACTCCACCTCCTGCAACAGTCACTCCATCTCTAGCAGTGGTCACTCCACCTCCACCAGCAGTCACTCCACCCCCAGCAGTAGTCACTCCACCCCCAGCAGTAGTCACTCCACCCCCAGCGGTAGTCACTCTACCTCCAACATCAATCACTCCACAGCAGTAGTCACTCCACCTTCAGCAGTAATCACTCTACCTCCTACAATTCCTATATTACTCACTCCACCTCCAACATCAATCACTCCAACTCCTACAAGATACAAGACCTATATTACTCACTCCACTTCCAACATCAATCACTCTACCTCCTACAATACCTACATTACTCACTCCACCTTCTGCAGTAGTCACACTCAGTCAACTTGTCACGGAGGTCACAAAACGCACCGCCAGGTCGACAGTATAGTGGCAGTAAACCTCCTTATGGTAGAAACTTTCCAGCCTCACATTTTACGACTCTGTATAAGTGATTACGAGTGACTGATGACAATACGTTAACATTTACGGATCACCTGACGATTGGCCACCCCAGCTTATTTCATCTTAAGATAAATCACACGAACGTTAACCAAGTATGATTTATTAATATATTTTACTGATGTATTTAATCTTACAATAGTTTCAAATACAGTCGCTGGTAAATTAGTCACCTCTATCAGCTGATATCAGAACACTTCAATGTTTACTTTCTGCGGGGGTTTGTAAAGTTTAGTTCAATATAAATACCATTAAGCTTGAGTCCCCAGCTACGTCAATCCCGAGAAAATACCATTGAGGCCAGCAGCTTACTGGTAATATTTCAACGATGTTCCCCAAGTCTCCAATTGTCTGAATTATTTATTTACCAAGCCGGTGGGAAAAGCAGGTCTTACTCTCGTCTCTCTCCAGAGCTCTGAATTTTATATTGCATCATACATACCTTTAAGGCAATATCATATTCAGCGTTCCTGGGCCCCGTGTGTCTTGCATCATGCGTCTTCCGTCTTGCGTTGTGTCTTGCACCTGCATCTTGCGTTGTGTCTTGCACCGTGCGTCTTGAGTTGTGTCTTTCACCGTGCATCTTGCATCGTATTTTGTGTCTTGTGTCATGTGTCTTGCGTCTTGTGTCGTGTTTCTTACATCGTGCGTCATGCGTCGTGTGTCAAACGTCGTTCATCTTGTGTCGTGCATCGTCTTACAACGTTAGATCGTCACAGCTGTGTATTAACTCTCCTGCGGAATGAAATTGCGTGTTGGGCGTCTCAAGAGGATTTGGTCGTAAATCTACTTGTTGAACTGCTTACGAGAGAGAGAGAGAGAGAGAGAGAGAGAGAGAGAGATACTGGGAAAGAGCAAAATCAAATAGAGACCTCACCACCACCACGGTCCACCAGTGTCCCGGGGAGCCTCTTACCCTATTTCAAATCGACACTCCAAGGTTTCATAAGGTAAATTTAATATGTTAAGGAAAAGACAACAACGTTTAAACAAAGACATAACTATTCTTTTAAAGTTTCCATTTCACCTCGGTGTTTAAACTTTATTATTATTATTATTATTACATTCTCAAATATCTATTAAAAATACAGCCTCTGTTATTCTTGGTAGTTCCAGAGATCTGACTTAAAGTAATCGATTTGTTCCAGCACTAACGACCTCTTGTTACCCCTCCCTTTCATCAACAAGTCTCCCTGTGCTGCACTTTTTACTCTCATAAATACCTTATAGCCTTTTATCTCTCCGGAGAGAAAGATAGAAAAGAACCCCCCCTTCCCAGCCATTTTCTCTCCTCTACCACTATACTCCTTTTATCATTCCCCTGTACAAGAGCCTCTAGTTAAGAGAGTGCCACTAACCACCAATCGTCCTCCCTTGTACACCAGTGCCAATAACCACCACCATTAACCACCATTCTTCTCTTTCACAGGAGTTTGAAGAACAACCGGACGAGGATCCACCGCAACCTGTTCGTGGCGATGGTGATCCAGGTGATGATCCGTCTGGTGCTGTATATCGACCAGGCCATCATCCGCGGCCACATCGTCGGTCACTCGCCTACGAACACCAACGCCCCCAGGCAGGGAATCGACAACACGGTCAGTTTTAGTCCTCAAATGTTGTGTAAATTCCTCCCTCCCTCATTCCTTCCTCTTCCCTCCTTCCATTCCTTCCTCATCCATCCCCTCGAGGCCTTGGGGGGGGGGGTGGGGGGGAGGAAGAGGGACTAAAGTGCGGGGAGGCCTTTAATGGTGACATAGAAAATGGGTATGAGAAAGGGGGACAAGGGAAAGGATGGAATGGGGGGTTTCGAAAGCAGTCCTCCTCTACTCTCCTCTAGGACTTTGACGGGAGATAAAGTAGAAAGGGAAAGGCACTTTAAGGGAGATGAACAGAGGAAAGCGACCAATAAATAATGTAATAGAGAGTGAAAAGAATTTTAAAATATACTGAGTTTCCACAACACAGTCCCTTCCATTCTTAAACTGTTCAGTATAGCCCCCTCCCCCCTCTCTCTCTTTTCAAAGCCTTAAGAGAGGGGGCGCGATGGGATGGGATGGGGAGGACTCTGACAGATAAAAGATATAAGTGTTTGATGGAAGAGGGACACGAAAATGGAATCAGTACAGGATGGTAGAGGGAGATAAACTGGGCCTCCACAACACGGTCAGATACCTCCCAAACTCAGTTGTCCTATATTACACTGCCGCCGGGCCTTGGAGGGCGGGGAGAAGTGAGAGGCACCTGAAGAGGGAGAAGTGAGAGGCATCTGAAGGGGGAGAAGAGATAGACGTTTAAATAGGTGTCAATAAAAGTAGAGGAGTGGTAGAAAGTAAAGAGAGGTAGAGAGAGGAGTCCAGCACACAACGACCGACGCCCCCCTATGACTGTTGATTCAGACAAGTGATGCAAGTCTTGAGACCAGTTATTAATGTGGTGGCCTCGGTACACTGAATGGATTGGTCCCAGAGGTGATCAAACATCTTGGTGAATACAAAAAAAAGAAAAGAAAAATGAACTACATTATTCAGTTTCATTTAGTTATGCGCCGGTAGAATTTATGTGGCAAAGATGTGAACGTTGAGATGAAATGACGGGTGTTATTTCAATCGTGAACTTCATAAAATCACGAACCCGAAACCAAAGCTAATTCTAATTATTTCTCAAAGACGTCGAAGCTGAAAACGGGAGAACAAGTAGAGTGATTCTGTGCTCTACTGTTATATTTCTTTCCTTGTTGATGTTACCAATAATCTAAATACGTCAAATACTATTATCCTGAATCTTATCAAGTCAAAAGTTCGAAATGGACTAAACGACGACAATCTTCGCCCCGTTTTGCGACTGATGACATCGAAATTTGATCCAAATATTAAGATTGTTGTTTCAGAAGTGCAGTGCCAAAGGTCACACAATAAGAAGCCATTGTCTCAGTGATGAAAATATTTCTCTACTTCATCGCTTAAGTTCAGACCTTAATAAATAATAAAAGCAATTTTATCAGCATTACATTACTGACTGGCGATTGTAGTGTAGAACTGTAGTTGACCTAACCCCTCCCCCCCCCATATATAGTGTACTAACAACCCCCCACCCCCCTCCAGGTAGTGAAATAAGCCTGGGTCTGTAACCTTCAGGTGATCCAAATTTAAACTTCGCATGAACTGAAACCCGAATTATATAAAAAAAATATATAATCCTAAAAACTAGATCCATAAGCAAGCATATAAATAAATGCTGAAACTGTGATTGGTCTTGGCTTCAACTTCTAAGGGATTCGGTCCTGATCTCGGTCTCGATCCTATAGTGATCTCGACTACATCACTGATTCTGACCTAAAAATTCTAAGCAGTAACGACGCCCCCACGACAACTAAGGTCCTTAAGCACGTAATGGGAGCAATAACGAGGGGAAAATATAAGTGCTTGAAAGGAAGGGAGGGAAGGTGGGAGGGGCAAGAATAAAAGAGAGGTAAAGAATAGGTACTTGACGAGAGGAAAAAATAAAGATAGGAAGAGAAAAAACAGAAACAAGAAGAAGATGAAGAAGAATTGCGACACGACGAGGACTTAATGAGACGCGCCACTTAAATTATCCTCCACCTTACTGTTCCAACCATCCGAGAGAGAGAGAGAGAGAGAGAGAGAGAGAGAGAGAGAGAGAGAGAGAGAGAGAGAGAGAGAGAGAGAGAGAGAGAGAGAGAGAGAGTAAAAAAGAAAGGGAGGAGGGGAGGAACGGGAAAAAAGTGAAGGGATTGTACCTCGTATTACAATCTGACGAGAGGCAGTGACCTACAGTACTTTCACCCTTCCTCCACTACACCTTTCCTTCCTCTCTCACCATTAGCTGAGTGAGAAACACACACACACACACGAGACAACGAATTACAAAAAATGAAGAAAAAACAGAGAACGAAAGAGTTGGGGAAATAAAGAGACAGATATGTTTTTTAGGTGAGAAGGGGAAGGGAAAGGATCCAATAAAACAGATGGACAGAAGAGAGACAGAAAAATTTAAATGGAGGGTGTTAGAAGCAAGGGAGAATTGTGTCTAGGAAGGAAAGAAGGAAGAAAGGAAGGAAGGAAGGAAGGAAGGAAGGAAGGAAGGAAGGAAGGAAATAGGAAGGCATAGGAGGAGGTAGGAAGGAGAAAAGAGAATGAGGTAGGAAGGAAGGACGAGAGGGAGGGAAGGAGATTGAGGGAAAAAGAAATATATTGTGGTAGAGAGAATGGAAGAGGAGGAAGAGAATAAGGAAGAGGGTGAAGTAAGAAGGGATATGTAAGTAGAGAGAGAGATGGAAAAAGACAGCAAAGGGAGAAAAAATAAAAGAAAAATGGACAAGAAACAATAAAGGAAATGGGAAACAAAAAAAAAGAGAAGAGCGATTGGGGAAAATGAAAGAAAAACTATCAAGGGAAATTAAAAAAAGGGGGAGGAAGAGAGGGACGGGAAACATGGAAAGAAGGAATGAGTGATGAAATGGGTGATCGTATTCCACAGGTGTAGAGAGATACAGTAAGAGGAAGGGAAGGTGAGAGGGTGCGAAATGAGAGAGAGAGAGAGAGAGAGAGAGAGAGAGAGAGAGAGAGAGAGAGAGAGAGAGAGAGAGAGAGAGAGAGAGAGAGAGAGATTTTCCTCCACAAAGACTTCATAAATCTCTCTCTGTAGACATTTGAATCGTGTGTGTGTGTGTGTGTGTGTGTGTGTGTGTGTGTGTGTGTGTGTGTGTGTGTGTGTGTAACTAAACCAAACTTTAGCCTGATACACTCATATGAATTACTAATCAACTTCTGGAGAGTTTTGTCCTTCTAAGTGCACCACAAAAATCCGGGAAAAAGAAAAAAAAGTAAAAGACTAAAAACTTTGTCGAGAAAGTTTTGATCTTCCTTGACGTGGGAGTGACTGACACACCTGTGACCTATAATGGAGAAGATTAATCAGTTGCTCTTCTACTTACTCACTCAAATCTCTCACACTGACTCACTCAAATCTCTCACTCAACTCACTCAATCACTTTCTCCTTCACTCCTTCTCTTATTCACTCACGCCCTTCCTCCCTCATACATTACCTTCCTTCCTCCCTCCTTCATTCCCTTCCCATGTCCCTCATTCACTCTCTTCCCTCCCTCATTCATTCCCTTCCTATCTCCCTCATTCATCCCCTCTCCCTCCTACCCACTTACTCCGTCCTTTCACCCTTCCAGTTCTTACTAACTCCCTCCCACCTTTCTCACTTTCTCTCTCCCTACTCCCCCCCCCCTCGCTTTAAACACGATATAAAAAATGTGTCAGTAATTAACGATATCCGCCCCCCACCCCCCTCAATTTAAACACGATATAAAAAATGTATCAGTAATTAACGATATCCGCCAGCTGGTGTTATAAAAACTATAACCAGCTGTTCCTCTCACAGAAAAACCTTAAGAGTTATCTAAATATATCGTGAGAAAAAAAATTGTGCCAGCGTTTATAGGTACATTTATTTATTTCTTTCTTTCTTTCTTTCTTTCTCCTCCAAGATAAATATCGAGAACTGCTTCGTGAGTATATTATTTCACTGGTGCTGATCTCGAGGGATTATTGAATAGTCTGCCCATTGTTTGTCCCAGCTTGCATTGGAAGGATAAAGACTCTCTCTCTCTCTCTCTCTCTCTCGTGCCAACTTTGTACCCCTAATCCGACCCCTCTTAAAAACTTTTTCCCAGTGATTGTCTTTTCTCGTAATTTAGAAAGATGAACACACTCTCTCTCTCTCTCTTGAAAAGTTTAACAGAAAAATTCTAAATGTTTACCAACACACAAATAGTTCATGGAAACACACACACACACACACCTCCACCATCTTCTCGATCTCTAAACTGACAATAGTAAGAACCAGGGGGGTTGAGTATTGGGGGTAGGGTGGACGGGTGGGAGGACGGGGGGGGGGGGGGGTGGTGGGAAGTCATATTGAACTGATGCACTGTCATGACAAATCTAGTTACAAGCTCGAGAGATCCAGATGTATAGCCCCTGAAAACACTCGTCTGTCTCCCCTAATGCCTTTACTCTTGGCCAGCGAACATCATCAAAACATACAAATCTGATACCATCTCAGAGTGTCTTTGAGCACGACCGTATTACGTAACGCGGGTTTAGTGAAGGTTACAAAATCTGGATCTGATTTAAGAGTTTTGTATCCCGACATAAGTAAATAATATTGTATGTTATGATTTGCATTGTTAAATTTTGTTATTATTATTTTAGTATTAAATTTGTTATTGTGGTTAATATCATTAATATTACTATTTCTATTATTACTTTTTATTTTTTTAATGATTATTTAAGTTATTATTAGAAATTTAGTGTTAATATTTTCAATTTATGCTTAACATCATCATCATCACCATTATTATTATTATTATTATTATCATTATTATTACCGTACCATCCAAAACCTTCACTCAGACAAACCACAACAAACACGCGGCGGGCAACATAAGATCATAACAAACAAGTGAGATGGGCTCCCACTCTCCCCCACTTGGTGTATGCGGCGAGCAATACGGACCCAGTAACACACAAACTTCCCTCGTGAAGTCTCAAAGTTTGGAGCAAAGGTCATTTCGGTGCACGGGGAGATGCCAAGTGATTTACACAACTGAGGAAAGAGAGAGACGACGTGAGGGATGTCTTGTCTGTTTCACCTTGAGAGGAAATTTTTATCTTGTGTGAGGAATTGGAGATGTTTAGTTGCCTTTGTTCGAGAGTTATCACTGTTTTACTGATTACACTTCTCATACTCGTCTCATAGGACAAATTCTGGGGAAGAGAGACACCATGAGGAGAGGGACATGAACAGGGCAATCTCACTGACCTACCAACTACACTTAACACCTTTCTACACACGCACACACACCTACCTCAAACAACAACGAGACCATTAATGCACTTGTAAAATATATTTCCCGGTAAGGATTAATATTCCAGCAAGACCTGTACACAACCTCGGGAGAATTCGAACCCTGGTACTTTAGTTGTCCCGGACACCGATAAACAACCTACTTTACTAACCAGAACACCCACAGTGGTTTTTAAGCTACATCAGTTAAGTCAGCGAAAGGCTCACTATAACACCGTTCGGACAATACCAGAAAGAGAAATTGGACTAAAAAGTAAGTGAGCCAGATAAACAGAATGTACACACAGGTTAGAGCTTGTCGTGTTGATCGTTCACGAGTATTTGATTCTGTTGCCTTCTCGTGGCAGAATATTAAATGTGTGACTAATATATCGATTTTATAAGTTATAATACATGTGATGTTAAGACATGCTGTAAGACTGCTACTATCACGACTACTGCTTATAATAATAATAATAATAATAATAATAATAATAATAATAATAATAATAATAATAATAATAATAATAATAATCATAATCCCAACACCTGGTCAACTGACGCTCCAGCACCTGTTCCTTCCAGTAAGACGACCCCACTCACACCTTCCAGTAAACAAAATTTGAATAATGAAAAGTGTCGCTGCCTTAACGTATATAATGAACTATAATATTACACATGGAATAATGTAAAAGTTGTGTATATATAAACAGTGTATATTTTGCGATAGCGACAACATTCACTAAACATCTTTTTGTAAAGTTTATAAAAAGCGACTCGGCTGTGTATAAATTTCAGACTATTTTCCGAGTCATGTTTAAATGATATATCTTTACTGGCGTCTGAGGTGTTGCCAGTCTGGTGTGAAACCTTTGTCGCCTGTCCATTTGTGACTGACATGTAAATTTCCATGATGGTAGTGGAGGATTTTTCACCGTCGCTGTTAAGAAGGGTAAAGTAAATGTGTGTGTGTGTGGTGCGTTAAGTTAAATTAATGTGATGAATAAAATCTAAAAAAAAATTACATGAATAGAGAGAGATTTTGTTTAGTGAGTGTTTGGGAAAGTCAAGGATTACAAAATTATTTATATATGTATATATCAAGATAATGTTGACACCTGGTGCTGTATCATAGCAGTGTAACAAGTCTTCTCTATATTTTGACATACATAAATTCCTCCTTTCCAACATCATTACTGAAGTCAACCAGATTTAACAAGTCACTCAGGGAGTAATTCATCGCTTGATGTAATCAGCACTGCAGAAAGTGAGGCTGACAACGTGATTAATGTTTTTTCAGAATTTGGTATGAATTCCAGGGCCCCGGAGTTAATAAGAAAACATTATATATATATATATATATATATATATATATATATATATATATATATATATATATATATATATATATATATATATATATATATATATATATATATATATATACCTTACATATTTTGGTGGAGATAGTGTGAATGCTTGTTTTACATGAACATTATTCTCACCTGTTGATGTGCGAGGTAACCCACAGATGAAAACAATGGTGCTGTTGTAATCTCAGGTATTCACGCGATCCCCACGAATACCTGTAAGACAGTGTGTACACATATTTGAGACAGACTGTATACACACACACACACACACACACACACACACACATACACACACACACACAACATATTCTAGGTCAGTTTCAATTGACACCAATATGAATGAGGTTCTCGACACTGCACCTTTACTGCAAAAATTGAGACAGAAATGAACCATAAAAAAATATAAATATGTCGCAGTCCTCGCCCATTCGCTCAGTCACTCAATCACCCTCTCAGTCACTCATCCTCCCAGGCCCTCGCACTCCATCAATCACTCACTCACCCTCCCAGGTCCTAAGCTTCGCACTCACTCACCCACACACTCACACGGGTGGCGGGTAGTTATATCAAAGAACAAATAGCCTTTTGAAAACTTCCTGTGTACAGTATATGTTCATATATTTCTCTACAGCTGCTGTAACCATGTCTCTCTGCGACTGACTGACTGACACTGGCTGGCTGATTAATTGACTAGCTGCTTGACTGACTAACTGATTCACTGACTGACTGACTTTTTTCTTTAAGTCCTCAGTAATGCGCCTCTCAAAAATTACTCGCAATAGGTCAAAAGCCATAGAAAGAATGTAAAAGGGAGAGAGAGAGAGAGAGAGAGAGAGAGAGAGAGAGAGAGAGAGAGAGAGACCACAATGTCCCTGCGCGAGCAACAGCGAATATACAGACTACTGGAAAAAAAAAGAAAAAAAAACGCTTTTCGCTGTATGTCCTCACTCCCTCTCTCTCTCTCGTGCTTTCCATTACAGAACACAGGGTCCTGCTTGAACCAGCTACACACTGCAAGCAATCATGACGTGAAGTGAGTAAGGGAGGGAGGGAGGGAGGGAGGGAGGGAGGGAGGGAGGAGGAGGAGGAGGGAGGAGGAGGAGGAGGGAGGGAGGGAAGGAAGGAAGGAAGGAAGGAAGGAGGACGGGGAAGTGTTAGGTGGGTGGTGACGTTAATATATTCACACTGTTACATGCAGGTATTTCAGGTATGTCAAGAACCAGGTGATAGAGGGACATACGTTTCTGCTTTTAAAAAACAGGTAACTCTGTGTGTGTGTGTGTGTGTGTGTGTGTGTGTGTGTGTGTGTGTGTGTGTGTGTGTGTGTGTGTGTGTGTGTGTGTGTGTGTGTGTGTGTGTGTGTGTGTGTGTGTGTGTGTGTGTGTGTGTGTGTGTGTGTGTGTGTGTGTGTGTGTGTGTGTGTGTGTGTGTGTGTGTGTGTGTGTGTGTGTGTGTGTGTGTGTGTGTGTGTGTGTGTGTGTGTGTGTGTGTGTGTGTGTCATTTAAATCTTTAGTGTTTCTGTTTCACATCGGTTTCGGTTAATGAACCATGAAGCAGTGTATTTCAGGAAAAGAGAGACAGAGAAACATTTTAAAGGCAGAAAGACAAATAGAAACAATCATCCATCCACCCACTACTCACTCCCTAACACACCCACCCACCCCACCCACCCACGGAGGTAAACCCAGAGACACACAATCCCCCAAAAATAAAAAATAATATCGCAAGCTGATCGAGAACTGTAACTCATTTCAGATCGTAATCAGCAAAATCGTTCCCCTCCAGGCCCAGTTTTTCATAATTGTTGCTGGCGATGATTGTGTGTACGTCTAGGCATGCAAATTGCCGGAGCGAGACAATAGATCCACGAATTAATGCTGCCTGATTGTGGATCTTTGGTTCAGGGTAAATCACTGTCTGATAGTGGATCACTGCCTGGGGATGGATCGCTGGTTGATGATGGATCATTGCCTGAGAGTGTATCACTGGCAGGTGATGATCTGAGCCGACTCCGGAAAGGATTCACCTCGAGGGAATTGCTGAAACGTACGTACGTACGTACGTACGTGTGTGTGTGTGTGTGTGTGTGTGTGTGTGTGTGTGTGTGTGTGTGTGTGTGTGTCCCTCCCTGCACAAAATTTTGTAGTCGTCGACAGTTAGTTTCCAGCGACACAAGGGTTCAGCAGGCAGGAAGGAGAGACGATGCTTGGCTAGAGCCTTAAACTTTTACCCTTGATATCTGACAAAGCACTGAGGCGGCCACGACCAGACTGCTGCCCGTGGCCATTTTTCAATAAACTCTCCGGCTTCTAAAAGTGTGGGAAGGAAGGGCTGTGAGAGGATAATGAAGGAGGGGATGGCTGGGAGAGGGATGTGTGGGAGGGGAGGACAGGAAGAGGGATGTGTAGGGAAGGGGAGGACTGGGAGTGAAGAGCTGTGAGGGGGGGGTTGAGGGGCTGTGTAGGGGAGCTGTGAGGGGGATGTCTGAGGGTGAGAGCTGGGAGGGGGGGGCTGTAGGGAGGAGAGCTGTGAGGGGGTCGAGCTGTGAGGGGGGTGGAGAGCTGTGAAGGGAGGTGGTCATGTAGGAGGGAGGGCTGTGAGAGCTGTGAGGGGGGTCATGTGTCATGTGAGGGAGGGGGGGGTCATGTTGTGAGGGGGGGCAGGGAGAGCTGTGGGGGGTGGGAGTGGGGGCTGTGAGGGAGGTGCTGTGAAGGGAGTGGGAGCTGTGAAGGAGGTGAGCTGGTCATGGGAGCTGTGAAGGGAGGTGGCTATGAAGGAGGTGGTCTGCTGTGAAGGGAGGTGGTGGGAGTGAGCTGTGAAGGGAGGTGGTCATGGGGTGGAGTGGAGGAGAAGGGAAGGGAGGGCTGTGAAGGAGGTGGTGTGGGAGTGGAGGTGTGGGTGTGGAGGGGAGGGCTGTGGTGAGTGGGGAGGAGGGCTGTGAAGGAGGTGGTCGGGAGGAGGGCTGTGAAGGGAGGTGGTCATGTGGGAGTGGAGGCTGTGAAGGGAGGTGGTCATGTAGGAGGAGGGGCTGTGAAGGGAGGTGGTCATGTGGGAGGAGAGCTGTGAAGGGAGGTGGTCATGTAGGAGTGGAGAGCTGTGAAGGGGGGTCATGTAGGAGTGGAGGGCTATGAAGGGAGGTGGTCATGTGGGAGTGGAGAGCTGTGAGAGTATAGTCAAGAGGAAAGAGAGGGCTGAGGGAGTCGTGTTATGAGTATAAGTCAGAGAGGATCCTTCTTCTCATAAGGTAAGAATGTATACCAACTTTTCTCCTTACCAGAAATGTGAGAACTCCTCCAAGTGGCTCACTTATGGTACGACACAAAGATGGATTCGCAATGGTTCATTCGATATTTTTCTTTACACTTGGACAGTATCTTACCGATTCAATGGCGTCCAAATAACAGTGAGACTTAATAATTTCGTTCTCTTAATCACTATAGTTAGGGAAAAACTCACGGAAGAATTTTTAAGAATTTAGATCTTGAATTGTGGGGGAAAATAAGTGGGTCTGTTGAGAGGAAAGAGGAAAATATACGTTAATGTCACCCCAGCGGCCAGCACACATGACTTTATATATGTATACTTGTTTAAGCTCAGGGGTTCAACGTTGGCATGGCACTAATTTTTAAGTTCACACACACACACACACACACACACACACACACACACACACAGCATCATAGTTACCCTGAACACCCGACAAGACTCAAGCAATCGAGATAGTGGCCTCATATCCATTTAGCGCTCGAAAAAAATTTATATTGTACTAATCCGAAACAAAGGGAAGCCGTATATCCCTTCACCAGGCGGGGGAGTGAACACCTCTTAAGCTGATGAGGAAACTCGACCAATCGTTCACAAATAACTATAGAGATAAAGGGGAAGATACGGTTACCTTACACTACAGCGCTCGTCACTAATACCAAGTCAGAGAGGGAGAAATATAACTCTCTGACTCAAGTGGTTCAGTACTAACCAGCTATTAACGAGACCCACCCACATCTCTCACTTTCCTAGTTCGCTAGTACCAAAAGACAAGAGTGAGCAACACAACTAACCTATCTGACCCCATCTCAGAAACCTTAAAAACGTAACAGGTTCGCAAATATCCAGATGTATACCCATTCTGTATCAACCTGTGTGTGTGTGTGTGTGTGTGTGTGTGTGTGTGTGTGTGTGTGTGTGTGTGTGTAATAATAATAATAATAATTAACGGTTTATTAAAATAGTTCTGCAGCCCGAAGGCTGAAAATATACATTGGACATAAATGGCTTATTACATACATTGGTGGTTTAACAAAAGCCTTCATTAGAGAAAGGTAAAGGAACATACAGTGAGCATACAGATTAATGTAAGTGTTGAACAGCAAACACGTAGTGTAGTAACTCCCTCCCAGATGGTGTTAGGAGGGACCTCACGTGGTGTAGTAGTTCCCTCACAGATGGTGTTATGAAGGACCTGACGTGGTGTAGTAATTCCCTCACAGATGGTGTTATGAGGGACCACGTGGTGTAGTAATTCCCTCACAGATGGTGTTATGAGGGGCCTTACGTGGTGTAGTAATTCCCTCACAGATGGTGTTATGAGGGGCCTCACGTGGTGTAGTAATTCCCTCACAGATGGTGTTATGAGGGGCCTCACGTGGTGTAGTAACTCCCTCACAGATGATGTTATGAGGGACCTGACGTGGTATAGTAATTCCCTCACATATGGTGTTATATGAGTGAGGTGTGGTCCCAGTCCTTCCTATCGTAGACGGATTAACACATCGCTGGTTGTTGTTGGGTCTCACGGGCCGTTATCACTGGGTACCTGGGATCTCACTGTGTGAAGGTTAACTTGGGTACGACTGTTATTGTTGAGTTGTTCTCACTGACTTGAGCACTGTTCACCACTGTTCACCTCTGTTTAACACTGGTTCCATTCCTTTCCTAAATGAAATTTTAACTTCTGGCGAGAACTTGTTGATATTCCGGTGGGGAGGAGGGTTCAGGGGAGGGGGTTGGTATGGGCCAACTTAACAGTTGACCTGGCTGCTCCGAGAGGAGCGCCAGGTACGTCTTGACCCTTCGGTGGTCAAGGATGTAGTGTGTGTGTGTGTGTGTGTGTGTGTGTGTGTGTGTGTGTGTGTGTTTGTGTTTGTGTGCCAGGACCATATGACAGACGATGCCCTAGGCTGGCTCATGCTGAGAATTCTGTACTATAAAAGGATGGATCACTTCAATAGGTGATCCTGTTACTGCCATGCGGTCAGCAAGTCAACGCGTGTACCAGTTGGCAGTCTTGAGTCAGGGAGCTTTAACGCCAATACGAGTTCCTTTGCCAAATGCGATGGGATATACTTATTGTTTACCTGTGAATTGCTTTAGAATTTTCAAATGGAATATGGGATTATCATTCATCTGCTTGCCAAGGGATCCAGAAAGGTGAGTTGCACATTAGTCAAAGTCGATTGTTAATTCGTTTTTATCGCCTCTTTATAACCCTGATGTACAAGGGATCAGTGTGAGGCTGACAGCATACTGTGACCAGGAAACGTGTTTTACTATACATGTAACCTAACTCTATATCTCGGAACCATATTTCTACTGTATTCAAAATTACATAATTATATAAAACAGGCGAGCAATTTTGGGTGACTTTATTTTGTTTAATGTGAACTCTACCCTGGTCACAACGTTCCCCAGATCAACAATAGCTTACTTTACGTTATCATTGTTTAGTGACTTTCTCGGTCCTCACGGGTAGTCGTTAAGTGATATCTATGTAATTATGAAGCTATAGATTTAAGAATAGAACCCCCAGGGTCGAAAAATGAGACGCGAAAAATTAGCATCACCAGCAGCTCTGTCGTAGACTTGTACAAGAAGCATTGTTCCATGTATCACAGCTAAAATAATACAGTACAGTCATAGCCTGTTCTAAAACTTTATAATAAAATGTATCATTCATTTTTTTTCTTTTTAGCTACTGTAGGTAGGGTGAAATTTAACTGTAAAACATAGTGACTGTTAGCACTCCATCGTTTTTACTGGGAACCTGGGATAATGGGAGCACAGTTCCTGCAGTGGACAGATATAATTTTCCCGCAAAATAATACACGAGTATGTCTGGCTTTGAAATATTATTTCTATAATTCTTAATTTCCGTGCTAACAGTCTATAAAGCACATGCACATTATTGGTAAGTTAAAGTCGGATACCTCTACATAATGTCAGGTGAAGCGCAATGGATTTGTCTGAGATGTGACTTCCTGGCCGCTAGAGGCAGAACGAACCATCCACTTTACACTATAGAAGCCTTGCTCTTATCCACTTGAAGCCTTCGTGCAGTGTATTAACGTTTCCAGCTCGTTACCTCTCCTTCCTATCCTTTTATTCGCATATTAAAAAAAAAAATCTGGAGACCGAAGGAGGAATCTTAAAGGATTTTATATTATACACGCGATATACTGTACTGATTACATAACACCTAATAAATTCTAGTCTGACCACTACACAATTTGATACCAATGTTTATTTATATTTAATTTAGACCAATAACTACATTTTATTCCAATTACATAATACTACTAAAGGCCAACACTAAAATGAATGATGTATATTTTATCGTGTAACTGGTGTTAAATGGCCCTTAGTTCACTCCCTACCAGAGTCATTGTCAGGGTGGAAAAGTTTTAAGTGCGGGAAAAAAGAGAGACGGTTTTGACATTAAACTCGTAGCCACTGAGGTCAAAGAAACACTGATGGGGGAGGGGGGATGAGGGGGGATGGGGGGATGAGAGGGGATGGGGATGAGAGGGGATGGCTGAGGGATGAGGGGGAATGCGAGTGTAAAGTAGGGAAGAGGATTATCACTTAATCTAACGAATGCTCCAGCCAGTAACTTAGAAACGTGTATGTTTACTTAGGTTAGGTTAGGTTTAATTTATATTAATTTAGCTTAAATCCAGGTGAGGTTGTTAACCCTCTCAACTCTTCAATTTCCTCAAGATAATAGTTGGGAAAAATCCAAACTGGAAAAAGAGAGGTTTATATCCTGAACGAGGAAGCATGTATTGAAATCCCCTCGTGTGGCACTTAAGCTGATATATGGAATTTTAGGCAAGGAAAATACTCCACTCACATGCACTACATCTCCGTGTATCCATTATGGCGAACACTTTAGAATAAACACAATCTATCTTCGTTTTGCTGTTTTATTCGTCTTAATATTTTCATGTTCAGTCCTGTTCACACTTATAATATTATCTAGTTCAGTCATGTTCACACGTACAACATTGCCTTGTTCAGCCAAAGATCTTAATAACATCCTGTTCAATATGTTCACCTTTATATTATGACCATTTTACTTCACATTCATATTTTTTTATGCTGTTCTGTTCATCTTATAAAATTACTCTGTTCACCAGTGTTCTCTCTCCCGCCAGCCCATGTTATGCGAGGCATCTTATGTTCTCCTGGAGTACGCACGCACCGCCATGTTCATGTGGATGTTCATCGAGGGGCTGTACTTACACAACAAGATAACAGGTAAGGGTTCTCTTACCTATATCACCCAACACCTGAATAAACAACAGGTGTGTTCTCTACTTGTATAACACTACGTACACCAGTTATGCGTTATCAACTTACAAAATACAATACACACACACACACACACACACACACACACACACACACACACACACACACACACACACATACACAATACACACACACACACACACACACACACACACACACAGTAAACAAAAACAATTAATTAATACAAACCTGTGTGTGTGTGTGTGTGTGTGTGTGTGTGTGTGTGTGTGTGTGTGTGTGTGTGTGTGTTTCTCTCTCTCTGTCTCGCTGTTTGTTTGTTTGTTTGCTTTTGTTGTAGTAATAGAACTGCAATACGTTCGAAATTCTACTAACTTAATTAAACATCCAAATTTGTGGTTCTAAAACAGAAACACATTAGAGAAGAGAAAACCAGAGTTATATTCCTTTGTGAAATTTCATTACGAGGGGATATTGTATAAACGCACCTGGATAATTAAACCATTAACGATATACACACAACCCAAAACTAAACTCACCTGCAGCTCCTAAAATCATGATTACGTAAACAAACAACAGTGTAATTGCAATTTGTCGCTGAAATAACAAACTAACGAACATCGCTAATGATCGACGCGTAATTATTATATCAACGACTGACGGAACAAGGTGGATATTTATCACTAACCCCATGATAAAGTTCAATCAAGCTGATACTGGGTCAGAGAGAGAGAGAGAGAGAGAGAGAGAGAGAGAGAGAGAGAGAGAGAGAGAGAGAGAGAGAGAGAGAGAGAGAGAGAGAGAGAGAGAGAGAGAGAGAGAGAGTGAATGAATTAGAGCGAAAGAAAGAAAAAAGAAGGAAATTTTGAGGGAAAGAGACAAAATAAAAATGAAAGAGAAAGAAGGACCTTAACTACTCACCACAATAATAACATAATCTCATGAAAATTCCACGTAATTACTTCCATCAAAACTGCCGAAGAGAAAGAGAGACATTGAAAAAGAGAGAAAGAGAGAGAAAGTGAACTCATTATGAACTACAGCTCTGGTATAAGCACCTGTATCCCGCCTCATATATAAACCAGTATCTCACATGATATACCAAAATGATGTACCTGAAGCCACCGTAGCGTAATTACCAAGCTTAATTAATTCACACACCTTTGACTATTTTAAACGACACAGTTTACACAAGCGGGACTTTTGTTTTCAACCTAACTAGATTTTATTGCTGTATAAACTAGTAGATTAAGCTATTATTATTTACGGGTAATGGTGACTGTTTACCTGGTGGAATTACCCCCCCCCCCTCCACCACCACCAAAAATAAGAAAGAAAGAAAGAAATGTGTCTTCTTATTCGAGAGCCGCTTGATGACGCCACAGTTGTATGCCCTCCCCTTCTTTCAAACACACCAAGAGTGACAGATGAATGGGATCGTGAAATAAATGAAGTACAGTACGGTATATATCCAGTGTTGATGGTAAGTGACATTTACACCAATTCAGCAAATAGATAGAAAAGGATAGAGTACAGCAAATGCTTAAGAGATATTATATATATATATATATATATATATATATATATATATATATATATATATATATATATATATATATATATATATATATATATATATATATATATATGTAAATTAGCCAGTATACTTTACACACAGCGTATATCTAGAACAGAGCCCTTGCCACTTACATTAATTAGAGTTCTGGATTAAACAGAGTAAATGACCTGAACCTTTCTGTAGCGCCCAGACTAAACATTTTGCCACACTGTAATATGAACCGGTCCTACAAATGTTAAATACCACGTATAGATATTTAAAATTACAATTATTATCCATGGCTTCATCTCTTGTATTCTTGTAAGGTAGGAAAATTTTTAAATATATTTTGTCTTTTTATTTGACATTATATTCAATTATCTGTACTAAAAAATTACTTTATACAAAGCCTATA
Organism: Homarus americanus; assembly: GCF_018991925.1. NCBI lineage: Eukaryota > Metazoa > Arthropoda > Malacostraca > Decapoda > Nephropidae > Homarus > Homarus americanus. The sequence continues at coordinate 5,479,278 of NW_024739403.1, forward strand.
GGAGTTATATATAAGAGAGATTATATAGTGTTGTTCATATATAAGTCACAACGCATTTATTACCTAAGTACTTTTACTCAATATATAAGAACAAAAATAAATAAAAATAAACATTATAAAAGCATAAATTTACAGCGTAATCTACAGTACATTTCTTCTCAAGACTAACACTAACACAGCCCAAGAACACAATACCAAGAGTGACTTATGTATTCTTTAATAACATCTACTCATTTAATTATACTTTAGCGGTTCCCTGTGGCCGTGAACCATGTTAATACCAGCTCCCGTATACAGTACACACAAAACACTAACTGCACTAGGAAGACGAGTTTAAATATCACTGGCTTTATTTACCGTGTTAGTCATTCTTGTTACTGTTAGTCAAATGTTAAGCGGGGATTAGTGATCTTTACGTGCCAGCCCGTTCATACCCCTTGATATAACAGCAGACTACCACAGCCATAACCACGGCCACACGTCACCTTTAAACACCACCGCGCTGTATTTTAGATCATATGACCCATTAACTTTACTATTAACTACGTAACATATAAGAAATAACAAAAAAATATATGTATATATATATATATACCTACAAAGGATTATGACGGAGCTACTAAAAAAATGACCTCGTTATATACACGCTTAAGGAGGCTCAGTGGAAGTTATGGTTGTGACGTGACGAGTTAATGGCGCGTGAAGTCACATTACCCAGCATTACTTAAGCAGCGAGAAGAATTACCTCATAACCTGACGTTCTATTCGTTAACCTATAAACAAAAGAGTAAAGAAAAAAGAATCATGGAACTACACTTGCCCAGATTTTAAATGATTGTATATTAAAATATGAGTAGTCTTTGTCAATGACCTTGAATTGAACAGGGGAGGGAGAGAGGGGGTGGTAAGTAAGGGAGAGGTGAAGGGAGAGGAAGGGGAAGAGGTGAGAGGAGAGGAGGGAAAGAGGTGTGAGGAGAGGGAGGGAGTAGGTAAGGCACAGGTGAAGGGGAGAGAATGAGGGAGAGGTGAAGGGTGCCGAGGGGGAATGGGAGAAGATATACGGAGGGAGAGGAAGGGAGTAGGTAGGGGAGAGGAGGAGAGTAGGTAGGGGAGAGGGGGGGAGAGGGAAAGAGTTTTGTTGACAGTCCTCACTATACCCTGGATGGGTGTTGTAGAAAAATGAACAAACGCACAAAAAATATATACACAAACTGGGACAAACGTCATACACAGAGATAGGTTAATAATCTTGGTTAAAAAGAACAGAACAAAACAAAAGAAAACACACAGCGATAGAGAAATAAACCGGCTCAATCACCAAAAACAAAAAAGGGGAATGATAAATTAACTCGGGCACAGTATTACAACAGAGATGAAGTGAGATACACCGCTCCGCCGCCCCCCCCCCAAACAAAATTATATATATATATATATATATATATATATATATATATATATATATATATATATATATATATATATATATATATATATATATATATATATATATATATATATGTAATAATCGAGACTAGGAGACGTTATCGCCCTTGTTGGTCAGCGAAAAAATATTGGGGGGTAAAAAAGACAACGAACTTTTACACATAACAATAAGTCATTTGTTTAGCTAATTCACACACACACGCGCACACACACACACGCACACACACGGAAACAACTTAAGTACGTAAGGAAATGAAAGGTTGTACGTCTGTACTGATTAAATAACATATCTGGATAAAGTAGATTCTCGATTGAATTCTGTCTCCCTTACTTCACAGCGTACCTAGCTCAGGTAAAATCTTAACTGATAACTCTGCTGTCAGTTTCTAAGATAATTTTCTCTTAACTAGTGCTAAGTTGATATATTTTATAGTTAAATGTTCCCTAAATGGTGCCAAATGAACATATCTACTTAAAGGTGTAATTTTGATGTCATTTAGGAGACTAATTTTGTCAAGGTAAGATCAAGTCTCAGTGAAATGCCATTTTTTACATAATTGAATCTGTTTTAACTTACGTCAAATTAGTTTAGTGCATTCACAGTATCCCAATGACGAGAAGAAGTTTCAACATATGAGTCTTTGAGAATTAGATACCTGGCTTTTGTTAGGCTTTGTGTGAAGTGAAACAAATGATTTTCTGTTATTTTTGCCTGTTCGTCCAGTGGTTCCCAAACTTTTTCTGATCATTACCCACTTTTCATATATGATCCTTATCCATGGCCCCCCTCTCCCAATCCATATCTCTGGCTGGCTCAGCTGCTGACTGGCTGTTCTAGTGTGGTGGGGCTTGGGATTTTTATGTGTACATAGCCTCAGCTTATGGCCCCTTAAATTTTGCTGGGGGGGCCATGGCCCCCAGTTTGGGAACCAGTGGTCTATACGATTGCTTCTGCGTTCTTTCTCTCTCTCTCTCACACATTACCCCCTCTTTTTCTCCTTTATCTTCCCCTTCCTTCCTTCTCTTCCTCCCCCTTCCCCCCATTTTTGTCACCCTCCCTCTCTCCTCTTCTCCCTCAATCTCTCCCCTTCTCCCTCAATACCTCCCCATCTCCCCTCTTCCATCCATCACTCAAATGAACAATTAATTCGTGAACGTCACATTCTCCGATATTTCCACGGAGTAAAAGTTAGTAAAAAATGAATGAAAATCGATTTTTTTCTAGACAGGTTTTGTGGTGGTGGGTGATTCGATCACCAGAGTTTAATGTGTTCGGTGATCAATGGAGAGAGAGAGAGAGAGAGAGAGAGAGAGAGAGAGAGAGAGAGAGAGAGAGAGAGAGAGAGAGAGCACCGTCTATCCCTTACTAACCCCTGTACCTGTATGTTACAGTTACAGTGTTCCACCACAAGTTCTACTACAGTGTGTATCACGCCGTGGGGTGGGGAGTGCCAGTACTCCTGACCGCCGCCTGGGCCACCGCCACCGCCATGCACTACGGCAACTCAAGGTAAACAAACTTCTTCATGACCGAATTTTGTTTTGTTTTTAATCTGATTTCGAGTCTCATTGTCGTCCTTATTGTGAATATAAGTCTGAATAATCTATACAGTCATTACCTTCTGATTAATGCCACACCGGGTACTATGAATTAGGTTTATTACCCTATAGTATGGGTGTGACGGATACAGCTCTCCCCTCCTGTCTTAAACGTCGTTGGTGTGCCCTCAGAACACACCCCCAGTTATCCAGCTGTGACTGAATGACGGTTGGGGTAGTGAAGGCGCCCGAATAAAATGCCCGCCATTCTGATTCCTCGTGTAATGAAGGTTTAGTGCCCAATGTGCTATACCCACACTGCCTGAGAGACCCACAATTTTTCACCCTAAGATCGTCTCTCCTGGGGTTGATATTTCCACAACTATTCTGAATTAGAGTCTGATGATCCACGGCCACCATTCTCATAGCTTACTCTACCCCCAGGTATAGTGAATGCCCTTTATAGTACCCTAGACATCTCCTTCCTGCCGAGACTCCTCATTTACATTCACCACAAAGGGTTCCAACTATTCAGGGGTAACCGTCTTAATTAACCAGGGTCGTCGTCTTAAAGCTTCACCCGAAAGTCTTAAGAAGAAACTAAGTCCTAATTTATAACTCCGAGTCTACTACTTCCTAAGATCATCAAGACAACTTCAAGTCTATCCCATTCTTATCTTTATTTTCCTTCTTTCTTATTTTCTTTCTCCAACACACTATTGAAGGAGTTAATTAAAACTTTTCAAAGCTCTTCCCTCAAGGGTTGCAATGATGACTATAGGCAAGCTAATCAAGACCCATTGAGTAAGCCCCGGAAAATAGGTTAAAGTTTCCAGTGGTTAATGTAAGTTAATATGGATGCTGTCTACCCTTGTCAGTGTAGATATCACTCAGGCACATTTTCATTTACAATTCAAAATAGCCGCGATACCACATCTTGTATTCAAAATAGCCATCAGAACTTCATGTTGGATTAAAAATAACCGTCAGTTTTCATGTTGGATTCAAAATAGCAGCCAGACTTCATCATATATTCAAAACAGACACAAGACTACAACTTAATATTCAAATACTCGCCACACTACACCTTAAATTCAAAACAGCCACCAGTCAACACCCAATTTTAAAGATAGCCGCCGCGACTACACCCTTAACGAAGCATCACCACCTTATCTCACCACAGAAGTATCTAGTAAACAACTGACTACCACTTAACATCCATTTTCTACACCACTGCTCATGACTTTACCACTAATCCCAACAGCAGGGTAATGTACGGTATATAACTGTGTGTGTTTTTATCCCTACAGGTGCTGGTGGGGATATAACTTCACCTCGTATTTTTGGATCTTGGAGGGGCCTCGCTTCTCAGTTATTTCGGTGAGTATCAGGAAATGTTCAACCTTTAGAAACGTTCATCCCTGGAAACGTTTAAATTATAGAAACGACCAATAATAAACACGTTTAAATTATAGAAACGTTCATCCCTGGAAACGTTTAAATTATAGAAACGTCCAATTATAGAAACGTTTAAATTATAGAAACGTTTAAATTATAGAAACGCTAAAATTATAGAAACGTTCATCCCTAGAAACGCTGAACTCATTTAGATAGATGAATAGACTAAACAGACAAAGGAAAAGATTGATAAGATACAAATAGATTAGAGAGAGAGCAAAAAAAAGAGTAAATGGAAGAGAGAGAGAGAGAGAGGCGCTACAAACTCAAAAACTGTAGACAGAAGAGAAATGTAAACAAAGGCGACAGGCATCTTAATTACGACCAACCAGGAAGTGAGATTAAAAAAAATAAATAAAATATAATAAAAACACTGGGAAAAAGAGGAAAGGGGGTAGGGGAAGGAAGGGAGGACGGAGGTAGGGAAGATGGGAAAGGGGATTGGGAAGAAGGGAAAGGGGTAGATAAGGCGAAAAGGGGGGTAGGAAAGGGGAGAAAGGAAGTAGAAAAGGTGGAAAGGGTGTAGGGAAGGGAGATTGGAAACAGTGAAGGGGAGAAAGAGAGTGATAAAGGAGAAGAGGTAAGAAGAGAGGTCGGAAAGAGGGAGGTAAGAGGGGTAAAGAGGGGAAGGAACAAAAGAGGAAGTGGAGGAGAGAGAGAGAGAGAGAGAGAGAGAGAGAGAGAGAGAGAGAGAGAGAGAGAGAGAGAGAGAGATTTAATAAAACATATTATTGACTACCAATATCATCCCTGCCACCACCACCATCACCACCCTAACCACCACACACTACTACAGCAACCACCACCACCACCACCACCACCACCACTACCACAGCAACCACCACTTCCACCACCAACGCCACCACAGTACCCACCACCACCACCCTTAAGGAGAACATTTTCCCCGGTATGGTTCCACGGGATTACCTGTTGACCAACAATAAGTAATTACTCTCTAAGCTTCCTTACCTGAGCAGATAGGTCGTCGGGTCCCCGGGTCCAGGTAGGCCAACCCCGACAAAGAATAAATGAAGATTAGGTCGAGACAGACATAAAGAGAGAGAGAGAGAGAGAGAGAGAGAGAGAGAGAGAGAGAGAGAGAGAGAGAGAGAGAGAGATTAAAAACTATAAGAGTAAGAACTAAAGAGAAAGACACAACTTTCAAGAATTTACTTACAACAAAACACACACACACACACACACACACACACACACACACACACACACACACACACACACACACACACACACACACACACACACACACACACACTTAAAACGAAACAATAGAAAAACGAAAGTAAACAATAACACCATAAAATAACAAGTAAACAAGAAACAGACAATTAAACAAATAGACAATTAAAGAAACGAAACAAACACCGATAATTTACCAACCCTGAATAACACAAGTAGATTTGATCAATACATCGAAAACAAACACAAAAAATCGAAAACAAACTTAAAAGCGAAAACCAAAAAAACTAAACACTAAAATCACAAACACAAATCACTGAAAAACACGAAAAAAACATGAAATGCTCAAACGCAAAACACAAATAAAACACGAATAAAACAAAATCACCAAAAACACAAAACACCGAAAAACACAGACACAAAAAACACACACACAAAATGAAACACAAACTAAACACCAGAAATACATATACCTGGTCGGGAATGCCAATACCAGACAGCAAGAAAGGCTTAAGGACGTTGATCCCGGCCACTGGCACAGTCATTAGTGAGAGAGAGAGAGAGAGAGTATTATTATTATTAACAATAGTTTAATATCTTACTTTTTCGTTTACATCTATTTGTTCGTTTCTGCAACAGTGTTTTTCATTTACATTTTATGATACGATTATATATATACATAATTGTCACTAAATAAAGGACAGTTTATATAGTGTAAACTGTGTATAATACATAAGGAAAGAGCATTATGGAATATGTAAAGGAAATCTATGAGACACTTCAGTCCCACAATTTTACTGCTACATTTCAGTTCAACATTAAGCTTCATGCTGACCTACATCTTTATTCCGTTGCACATTTCCCTAATCACCTACTAATTCTAACTTTCATCTGCACGAGACAAATATTTCACAAGTAAATTGTTACTCGTTTTGTTCACATAAAACGTAATTTCATGGTAGACGAACACCTAGTGAGGTGTTCTGTCAACCACCACCACATTTCGTTCTCGGGGCACACGAAGGAACACAACGGACATCCCTGGGAATGCATTTTGACACTGTATTACCAAACACATTTCATTCTCTAAGGCTCAAATGACCTCCGAGACACTAAATTTCCGACCATTGTCGTGTAATCACAGAGTCCTCGGCTGCCTGATGACGCACCTCCAGGGGAAACGTGCGTCCATTTTTAAGTGCATATCTATTACACTTTGTGAAGGCACGGGGAGTGAGAGGCTCTTTGCTTCTCGCTTTGGGGGGGGGGCGGGGGGGATGGGAGAGGAGCTGCGTTGAGATGGGTGATGGCTGGTCTGACTGGCAAGTGTGCATGACCTGTCGACGTTGCGAGTGTTGGGGCTAAGTTGATGTCCACAGAGTAGGTAGAGAGGCAGGAAGAAATAATGATCGGGTGTTAAATGACCATGACTGATGGTTGAGAGTTTCTGTGGTGGTACACTAGCCATACAGTGGAGCAGTACATGACTACACCGTCGACAACTGTGGTGTCTGAGTGATATTAAAAGCATAGAGTCATCGATCAGCAGGAGGTGACAATCACAGAAGCAGACGTTATCAGCTGACTGTACATACACTACTATCTCCACGAACTGTTACAGTGACTGTGTAAAACAACTGGGTTCAAACTGTTATCTAATGTTGCCCAAGACAATCAAGGTCGTAACCGCTACAAAGGCCCCAGTATCAGCTGTCATACATAATGGTCAGTCTGTGGAGAGACGACGCTAAGACAACGCATGAATAGATCTGTAACTTAATGGTCCTGCGGGGCGTCATTCTGCCAACAAATGCAACAGCCAACATCAAAATAGACACAGAGAACACCGATGTCTTTGTCCTGCTCGTGCAAACTCGTTGTTGTCAGTTTCCAAGGCCGCAACAACAACGCATCGTGATAATACACAACAACAATTCTCGATACGTTGACTCAACATGTGTGTTCCTTATACGGGGTATCTGGGAAGGGGAAGTTGTGAAGATGCTTTGAGACGAGTACAAGTTAGAGGATATTGGAAGGTTTGCTGCACTGATGAAGGATATCACTCCAAAGGCTTGAGTCAAGATTCATCGCTGCTTGAGAAAAGCTCTCGAGTTCAGGTCCAAGATGACAGCCTGCCAGCCACCAAGTGTGTCATGTGACCTTCAATGACGAACACCTAAACAACATCAACTGCAGGATCTAAGGGAACCCCTTCAACATGACATACAACTGGACCATAATCGCTGGCCAATTATATTCCCCCAGACCTGGAAGTGTTACTGTCTTGGTAGAGTCGTAGTGAAGTCTGGTCCTGCTCTACCAAGTGAGGCTGATCAAGTGCCTCTTCATATACCCAAGATAACTACGTGTGGTTATTTCGAGCATAATTCGTGGTCCAGTGGACGTCTTAGTGATGCACTAGCGCACTTATCTTGTACGGTGTTCTGTGGATGCCGGGGAGTGAATAGACACGCTGGGGCAGTCAGTTCACAAGTATGCGGCCGGAAATGATGAGCAATAACTTGCCAAAGATTAAATACAGGATAAAACATTGAAAACAATTAATTATAAAATACTGAAAGTCAGACATAAGGTCCAAATCTAGACGCCAACAAATTAACCCCACGATACGTAACGCTAAAGTGAACTTCATAACAGATCACCATAAAACAAACTCAAGAACAGAATGACAAAAGTATAGCGCGCGCACGCGTGCGTATATGTGTGTGAGAGTGATCCCTAAATGACTCCTACAAAACACAACAGAAACACTTACACGGCCATCAGTGTAGGCAGTAGGGGACGAGAGCGAGAGGGAGGGGAGGGGAGCCAATCCACGCCAGCCTCGCTACTTCAGGCCAAGTACCCGTCGGCTTGAGGAGTTGCGAGAGAGAGAGAGAGAGGAAACAAATGACAGAAAGAACAGTAGTTGAAATTGATGGTTGAGAAGAGATAAACTTGAGGTGCCGGTGAGAGACAAACAAGAGAGGGAAATTGATGAAGGAGGATCGATCAGACAGACAGACAGACAGGTAGACAGGTAAGAGAGACAAGTATATCCTCTCATCTCAATAAAAAAAGAGACAGAAATAACTGACAGGAAGGTTAAGGATGGTGGCTGAGGCAAGATATATTTCAGTGGTGTTGAGACAGACGAGAAAACCTACCCGGGCAGACAGATAAAGTCGGATAGATAGACGGAAATGGAGCTTGTTATTTTTCATTGAGAGAGAGAACTGACATGAAGGGATAATATTTCAGGTTGAATGTTGTGCCTGTGTGTTATGTGTGTGTGTGTGTGTGTTAATCCTTTGAGAACGATGGTTTAAGATATAACCCTTTTGAGGACGATGGTTTAAGATATAAACCCTTTTGAGGACGATGGTTTAAGATATAAACCCTTTTGAGGACGATGGTTTAAGATATAAACCCTTTTGAGGACGATGGTTTAAGGTATCAATTGGAGGACTGGGAAAAAAAATAATAAATTTTGGAAGGATTCGAGATAACGTTATTAATATTCGGGGATTGGGACAAAGGGTCAAATGTTCGGTGGGGATTGGGAATAATTTCTCACTTTTTAATTTGTTTTCAGCCTTATTTCCATTACTGGTACGTGAGAGAGAGAATAATTATGAGACAAAGTAAATATTAGAGTAAAAGGAGAAACTCTTTCCCGGGTGTCACTGCAGGCTTCGGGTCGATGCATAAAAAAAAACAGACCTTCAAGTGTTCTTCGCAAGATGTAGTAGGAAGTGAGAGAGTGAGCCGAGATTTTCAAAGACTCCTACATTAAGTTGTTGTTTTTTTTTTTTTACCATCTTAAGGATAAAGTTCATGACTTCGTTACGATACAACGATGGATTCTCAAAAGTTCGTGTGTATTAAGTCACTCTCATTGCTAGAGATGACAAATCGTATCGAAACGAGAAGGGGGGAGGGGAAGCGGATTCTCACGAGATTCTTGGGTTAATTTACCACTTAATTGAAGATAATATAATAAAACGCATAATTGGCTCACTTACGACACAGCGATTGGTTCGTAAAATCAACAACACAAAGATGGCAGCTAAAAAATTAAGAACTAAAATGAAATCGAGACTTTACCATAACTAAGCGAGGTGGTGGGATCCTACAGCCAACGTGAAGGTACATAATTTCATTCATGTCCGTCCGTCCGTCCAAATCTTAAGAATGGATGGACGGATCGAACTGAAACTTGTCATACCACTTTCTCACCAATGACTTCTAACCAGAGGTACCAAACCACCATTAGCTCTCCCGTTAGTACTAATGTGGTGCCCGAGTCCACCTGAAGATGCTCTAGCAAGGACATAATAAATATTCCCGATTAATAACTGAAGCCCATAATGACGGATGGAAGTAATAGGTGCTATTCAATGTCTGGCTCGAGTAAAGGAACTGCCATCTACCCAACTATTGTGTGCTGGGGAGAGAACAACAAATAATATTAAACTCCCTACTTGTTGGTTGTTGATAATGGTAGACTAAGACAATTGTGGTTAAGGGCAAGTAAGGTTTCCACTAAGTTACTATTATGATGTTTTGATGGACTGATAACAAACTGGGAATACTTGTTTTACGTCGCTGGAATCTATAGGAGGTGTTGGGACAGTTACCAGCGCCTCCTTGATATAGTTACATGATTTACGAGGTGACTTGAGCTGTTGAGTGTTGCAACATCAACTTCTGCCTGGAGAGTTCATCACCTTGAATACTAACTATCCTTTATAATTATTTAATTATGTCAAAAGGATTTTATGCAAGTTGTTGTTTATACGAAAGTGACCTCATTTGGTGTCTATATTGTCAACTAAATAGAATGATTGACTTGATCAAAACACTGTAATTATATTCATTTTCTTTACATAAATGACAAAAGGTTTGAATCATAAATTACTTTATATCAGATAAATATTTTTGTGGGAGGGGGTCACTTAAAATGAAGCTTTTGTGGCCTTTTAGGTAAAATTAAATATTAACTTTGATATCAAGAAACTTTCTCTTTTATATAGCCTACAGATGTCATTATTGTTATCATTACATTTTATATATTGTCTCTCTCTCCAAGCCACACGAACTGTAATGCCCCCCCCAAAAAGAACCCTTAATATATATATATATATATATATATATATATATATATATATATATATATATATATATATATATATATATATATATATATATATATATATATATATATATATATATATGTACATACATACTTCATTTTTAGTCCATATAACACGCGGACTTTGAACATATATTCATACCAGCTGGATTCCGTAAAATGCTACTGACACCACATAAGAGGCACGGGCAGCTTCCCAATGAGGTTCACGGCGCCATCAGCTCGATGAACAGGCTTTGTGTGAAATATAACAGAGTCTAGAACTGCTTTTAGTGTCCTTGTGGCCTAGCTGGTAAGCGTTCCCTAGTCCCACCCAGTAGGTCGAGGGTTCGATTCCTTGCTGGTGAGGTCGTTGATTATATATATATATATATATATATATATATATATATATATATATATATATATATATATATATATATATATATATATATATATATATATATAATTACTAATATGTGTTCTTCCTTCTACAGATGAACATGGTGTTCCTTCTGAACATCATCAGAGTGTTGGTCACCAAGCTGAGGCAGAGTAATTCCAGCGAGGCTCTGCAGGTCAGGTACGTACGTACACACACACACACGACAGTTCTACCTGGAGACACTGACCTACCTACAGGTCTGGTTAACACTGTGTTGCCATTTTTAGAGAACCAAAATATGGACAAATACTGTATTTTCATTCTGCAATACCTGTATAACATGTTCAATGGAAAGTAAATAAATAATGTACCCAACACATGTACGTAATAATAATAATAGCTGCCCCTCGTGTACGAAGATGGCCGGCCCTAGGGCCACCTAGGCGTAAATTGTTTAAGGTGTAGAAGCTGTCGCCAACACAACAACCACACCCTAAGTTAACGAGTTGCATGACCCAGTGTCAAGGGATAGTCTTAGAAGACGGACAACTCGCCAACTGCACTGGCTAACCATTACCCCGGAACACGATCCTCAAGTCAATTAACATCCAGGTCCCCAATTACTGCTTGGTAGACAGGCAAATGGCGTAAAAAAAAAAAAAAAACATTGTTTCACCCTGCCCGGCAATCGAACCCTGGACCACTCTTACGAGGCGAACAGCTGACCATTACACCACAGGTCCAGCACATACATACATACATGCATGCATACATACATACATATAGTAATGCACACACATACCGGTAGGTTTTTATCTATATATATTTACGTATGTGTACAAGTTAAATGTATACAGTATATAACATAAGTTCTCTCCCATATCTGCGTGTGGTGACCTCCCCGGCCCTCTGCCTGGCTCCGATCTCGTCATGCGCCTTCAACTCCTCCAACTTTACCTCGGCTATGGTTCGGGTGTGGACGTACAGGAAGGCGGTGAAGGCGGCCATTGTGTTACTGCCACTGCTTGGCATCACTAACGTGCTCAACATGGTGGCGGCGCCCCTGGGACGCTCGGCGGCAGAGTTCGGGCTGTGGTCGTACGCCACTCACTTCCTCACCTCATTCCAGGGCTTCTTCATCGCCCTCCTCTACTGCTTCCTCAACGGCGAGGTCAGTCCACCCTCGGTCTAGTGACCGCTCACATCCACTAACAGGGATTTTTGTTTATGTACAGTTTGCACACACACATAAGGGTTACCCCTCTTATTCAAGGCTTAGGGTCACCTCGGCGTGAATATGATTCAGGCGCAGAAGCTGTCAGCAACACCTAAACCATACCTTAAACCGATCTGTGTGACCCAGTGTGACACAGTGACCAAAATAGACCCGAAAACTCGCTAAATTCATTGGTTAGCCATTACCTTGGAACACGTTTACAGTTACTGTTGGTAGAGAGGAAAATGACGCCGTAAGGAAACTTGCCAATTGTCTCATCTTGTCCGGGGATCAAACTCGAGACCACTCGCTTGTGAGGCCAGCATACTGTCCACAAATACCACAGATTGTTAATACATGCCTACAATACAATACACACGTCAATATAGAAGAGAAATATGTCCACACACACACACACACACACACACACAAATATGCGATGCATAAACAAAACACACCTACAACATACACAAAATACAAACGCGTACACAGGAAAGTATACTGTACACTCAAATACACTGTAAATGTCGAAACGAAGCACGAATCTATACGTGGCACTAATTAACACAACTAAGCCTTGACGTCCGCGAGTAGTAATAAAAGTTTTATAAATTATTTGTTTTCTTAATCACTTGTTACTCGAAGTCTCGGATATAAATGTTACACAAAAAGACATAGCAGCGAATGTATTAAATATTTTAAAATACATTATATACAGTATGTGTAGAGAACTAATCAACCAGAAATACACATTAAGGATAAATAAAAAAATAATAGGTAGAGGATAATAAATAAACGAATAAAACGACGTAAATAGGAAAATAAAAGATACACGTAGATAAAATAGGCCAGTAGATAAGAATTTAATTAGCCGGAAAAGAGACAAGGTACGCACATGTATCAGCACCTTAATGACCCTCTCCACAGGGAACACAACCCCCTTCCCCTCCCTCAGGAGCACCCCGCCCAAATGACGTTAACCACAAACTTTATCAGAAATTCCGACCCTAAAACTGAACTGTAAAAGGGGCGACCATTCCCCTCCCTCCACCACCACAACTCACACGATAAAAAAATATATACACTTTGTAAACTTTTTACTTAATAACATAATAGACGACCAAGTTGTACTATCAGCAATGATCATTTCTTTATATAGGCTACATGGCCTAAGGTTGTCCATCCCATACACCTAATATAAACATTTAGAAATATAATTATAACAAATATATTATCTTTAATGGTCTGATGATCGTAATGGTTATCATAATTATTAATAGTAGTAACAGTTCATGGATCACTATTATTATCACCATCATAATAAATTATAATTATTACTGTTTCAGGTATCATCACTATCAATATTACTGTCTTAGTTATTATTACTAATATAACATTATTATTATATTTTTTACTATTATTATATGAATATTTTCCTCTATATCTTATAAGTATTTATGAAGTCTTAATTCCTTTATACGATTCAATATTACCTATATAATATATTTAGATAAGATATAAATGGAGAAAGAGAGAAATTAAAAGACGCAACTCACTCTGCCATCTTTAAAATCTCATTTCTCTCGTCATGGCTGTGAGATGATGTTAAAACACTGGCGAGTTGAACCAGGAATGCCTGTGTGTGTGTGTGTGTGTGTGTGTGTGTGTGTGTGTGTTCTAATCTCATCTCCTGACAGGATTCTACAAAGCAAATAGTCGTATTACTTCAGACATCCCGGATCCTAATTTCCGTTTTCTTTTCACTGTTCCTCCCACTCTGCATCCTGGAACGCCTCCGTGAACGCTGCTGTACTGCCATCTGAACGGACACGAACGTACGTCACAGGTACGGACGGCGGTTAGGAAGTACGTGGACAACTACCTACTCCACCGCAGCGCCGGGGTGCGTCGAGGGTCTGGGCTGTCGTCCGTCTTCCTCACCACAGTGACTGACCTGCCAAGGGACCGGCACGGCCGGACCAGACACCTCTGTGCCTGCCTGAGGGGCAATCACAGTCCTACACATGGGTGAGTAAAGCCAGCTCTTTCTCATCGTCTAAGGAATCATAATGCCGTTATATAAACGTCCTTTGTAGTTGAAGAAACACATACAAAAACAACACGACAAATAAGAAACCGAACAATTTATTCAAATTACCAAAGGCATATTTAAATTTCCTTACACAGAAAAAAAGTCATCGTCTCTCCACCAAAATGGCCTGTGTTTACGAGGAGAGAGAGAGAGAGTCCGTTTTTCGTCCCATGTGATGTCAGTCTCTTGTCGCTCCTGAAGTACACGTCTTTTGCCCAGCAACGACAAGACCCCCGCCCCATCCTCTTGGGAGATGGGCGGAGGACACCAGCCTGTCCTTCTTCTTTGTTTATAAACCCAGGAGATAATCCATCCTTTTTCTTTCTCTAAGCCCAAGAGAAAAACAGTTCCCCCTCTATATTTCCAAGCATAAAAGACAACGTGTCCCTGTCTCCAAGTTCAAAATACAATCTGTTGTCTCCCTCTATCTCCTCCAAGTCCAAGAGAAATTCAGTCCCCCTCTCTACTTGTACTACTCTATCTCCAGGCCATGGAGACAAATCATACTCCTCCTCTACAGACCCGGGAGACACAACCACCCTAAACTTGGTCTTGATCCTGCGGTAGGTTCATTAGTCGTGGTGTCCCCTGCTGACGTCTACTCTTCACTCCTGAGGTCCCACCAACCTACCTATGCCTGGGTGATAGGACATGATGCGTTCGTTCGGTTACAGAGTGTTCGTTTAGAGGTCACATTCGAATGAATCGCGTTCGTTTGTGTACGAATGAGCGACGATCATTTATAATTGTGCCCTATTACTGCGTTCATTTTCAGTTGCTTTCAATTGAGCTGCGTTTGGTCCACAGAGATTCACCAGAAGCTTAAAATCCATTTATCCCCAACTCAGCCCATCCCATTGAGTGTAAATTACCAACTGATTGGGAGATCTATCAACTGACACCCGTGAATCAATGGTTATGGGAGTGTGGAAAAGAGGGGGGAGAGGGGTGGAGGAAGATTGAGAAAGAAGGGAGAGGGGTGGAGGAAAAGTGAGAGGGAAGAGAGAAGGGTGGACGAAGAGTAAGAGGGAAGAGAGTGGCGGACGAAGTGAGAGGGAAGAGAGGGGTGGAAGAGGAAGAGTGAAAGGGAATAGAGATGGGTGGAGGAAAAGTGAGAGAGAAGAGAGAGGGGGTGGAGGACGTGATAGGGAAAACAAAGGAGTGGAGGATGAATGGGTGGGGAGACGTATAGAGAAAAATGAGTGGGAAGAGAGAGGAATGAAGAAGAGGGCAGGAGGATAGACGGATGGGAAAAAGCGGGAAGAGAGGGAAAGAAGGAGCGAAGAATAAGGGTAGGGGGGAAAGAGATGAACAGAAGACGGGCCAAAAACGTGTGTGGGAAGAGAGGGTTGGGGAAGAGAAGAGGAAGAAAGGGATGAATAAAGAACAGGTGTGAGGGAAGACGAGTGATGAAGAAAGGGATGGGACAGGGATGACAAAGAAAGGGGGAAGAAGATTGGAAAAGTGGGAAGACGGGAATGAAAGAATCAGTAAGAAAGAGTATTGGGAGTGGAAGGGACAGGAGAAAACAGAGAAAAAGAAGGAAGAAATGGGAGAAAAATATTGGGTAAAAGGGCTGGAAAATCCACAATGAGAGAGAGAGAGAGATTTTCTTACATAAAGGAGTTCAAACAATGGTGAACCTTTTGATGTCTCGTATTGGATCTTGTGTACATAACTTTGAGATCCGAGTTTTTTAATAGAATTTGACTGGATGTAAAAACAACCCAAGTCACTCTTAAGTTTAAAAAGTACATGAAATACGGATGTAATATAACTCCTCCCAATAGTAAACAAAGGTATGCATAAGGAGAGAGGTGAATAGAGAGACAGACAGTCATATTCACGGGCTGGGGAAAAAACGTAGACTCGCTTAAGGTGAAACTCGGTAAATCTCGAACAGCAGCGAATATGATGATAAGCAAACAAACAAGTGTATACAAAATCAGCTAGACAAATAAAAGTAAGTAAGTCAATAAACAAAATCATGGAGGTTGTAGAAAATGTAGACTCACTGATTGGTTAATGGGAAACTCTGTTAAATCGAAAATATCAGTGAAAGTGATGATAACATGACAAATAAATGCATAAATGACCAAACAAAAGAAAAAAATTAACAAGTATTTAGATAAAGATAAATGTAACCATAAGGTGATAAAAAAAGTTGATACACTGATTGGTTAAAGGGATTCCGCTGTATACACCAGATAATTACTGTACCATTTCTCTTGTCTAGTTCGATACATAAATCAACCAGAGACCTTAGTCACTTTACATGAAGTTTATTTTGGTGGTCTAAGTTCATGTGATTCGGTTTTAACAATGCAAGTAATAGTGAAGAAGGCTATCTTGGTGGTGGTTATAGTCGAACAGGCTATAGTGGCTCGAGTTGTAGTGTGCAAGCTATAAATGTGCGGCTTACAGAAAAGTAGGCCATAGCAACACAAGCATCAGTGGAGCAGGACGTAGCAGCACAAGCTCTAGTAGCAGGGTATAGCAGCGCAGGCTCTAGTGTTGCAGACATAGTAGCATAGGTTCTAGAAGTGTAGGCCATAACAGTGCAGGAGCAAGGCAGGCTATAGCACTGCAAGCCATGTGAGCGTAAGCTCCAGCGGTGAAGTCTGAGATTGCGGCATCCAGGCGGTTCTCCTAAACCCTACATATTGATTTCCGCCCACAGACTCTCTTAGTCAAATAAAGGAATTCATAAAACGGTGCAGTGTAAAGGAGAGGTGAACCTCCTCTGGCTACCACTCTTCCTCCTCCTCCTCTTCATCCTCTCAGGACTACTCTTATCCCTTCTCATAAATTTGCTCCTTTTCTTCCTTTCTCTCCTCTTCCTCATTCTTTTCTTAAACCTACTTTTCTTTCTCGTCCACCCTCTTCCTCTTAGGTCTATCCTTCCTATTTATCATGTTCAGCCTACTCTTCCTCTCCCCCTCTTCTTAAGATTACTCACTCTTAATAGTTCTTTTCCTCCTTCTACTCCTGCTTCTGTTCTTCATCCTTCTCTTAGCCCTCCTCCTCCAGTTGCTCTTCGACCTACTCTTCCTGTTCGACAAACTTTCCCTCTTCTTCAACGACTTTTTTTCTCTTCATCCCCCAAACATCTACAATTTCTTTTCCTCCTTGGCGTAATAGGAGGGAGCTGAGGATGGAACCTGGAGTACCTTCGACCGATTCCTTCCTCTTCAAACTTCTCTCCTTCCTCCATGTCGATCTTTCTCTCCTCCTGATCGAACAGTAGGATGGATACAAGTGGCGCGACCTTGATGTACTCTTCTCTTCCTCCTCCCCATCCTCTTTATACCTGCGTTATCTTAATGATCGTGATGGTGGGTGACAATAAATCGCTGACGCCGCCCCAGCCTCTCGGCCTACTCAAAAAACCGACGTTGATTAGATGAATAGTGCTGATTGAAGCCAAATTTTCAACCCCCCCTCCCCCTCCGCCATCTCTGTAACAGTCGCCTTTTACGCTCTTCCCCTGTTTAAAAAAAAAAAAAATCGAACCAGCCACACACCTTTACACCCCACCAACCCCCCTACCGTCTACACACCCCTCCACACACTTTCTTATCCCTCCAACCGTCTACACACCTCACCAACCGTCCACACTCTCCACCAACCGTCCACACACCCCTACACGAACACCCAACCATAGGCGCACCCCTTCACATACATCTACACTTCTTCAGATGTAGACACAACCCGCTTCACTCCTCTAAACGTACACACAACCCGCCCGCAACCCACCCACACATACAGCCAACCACACCCAGGGCCGCCGAGAGCTGGCCAAGGCCCCGGGCAAAGATACATTTATGGGCCCCTTTATAAATACATCTAATATTTATAGTCCCCTTTTCCCGGGCCCCTAGAAGCTCAAGATCAAGTTGTGTGTGTGTGTGTGTGTGTGTGTGTGTGTGTGTGTGTGTGTGTGTGTGTGTGTGTGTGTGTGTGTGTGTGTGTGTGTGAGAGAAAGACAATTTGAGAAGGCAAGTGACACACGCGAGCTGGAAACTTATCCACGACCACCACTATGGGTATTACCGCCTCTTGGGGTTATGAGATCAAGGTTGTCGTGTCTGTCTGTCTGTCTGCGTAGGTATAACAAGAGTGACAGTTTCTGTGTTTATCTATGGATATAATTCTGTCTGCGTGTGAGGAGAGGGGGGGGGGGAGAATGGTCAAGGTCAGGCTGTAACTCCATCAAAAATGTGTTTTACTTTCCACAACTCAAACTGGCCACGTTAACAGTTACTGACTTTCAAGCAAGAATCTCTCTCTCTCTCTCTCTCTCTCTCTCTCTCTCTCTCTCTCTCTCTCTCTCTCTCTCTCTCTCTCTCTCCTTGAGTTTATCGCTATGTCTGAAAAGATACTTGACGTAGTGGGATTTTGTCAAACTGGATTTTGTACAATCATATTTTATCCACTAGGATTTTGTCCTAAGAGAGCGAGTCCGTGAGCCAAGTTTCTACTTCACAAACACCTGGAAGCTGTGATTGATTGAAATCAAACACAGGTGAGGGGGAGGGTAGGAGGGTCTACCTTAAACCCTACGATAGGGAGAGAAAAGGGGAAAGGAGAAAAGAAGGGAGGAGGGGAAAAGATGGTGAGAGAAAGAGGGGAAGGGAAGGGTGTAGGGATGAGAGGGGGGTTGAGAGCCTCCAATAGATTCCACGGTAAGAGCCAGATGAGGTGAGGGAGGAAACTGGGGAGGGAAGGAAGGATGGAGGGAGAGAAAGAAGGAGGGGTTTAGGTAGGCATAGAATGAGGGAAAATGTAGTAGACAGAAGATAGATAGATGGATGAATGGATGGATGGATGGATGGATGGATGGATGGATGGATGGATGGACAGACAGACAGACAGACAGGGATAGATAGATAGATAGATAGATAGACAGACAGACAGACAGACAGACATATAGATAGATAGATAAAACTACAGTACTCTCATCTCACTAGCATATCTACTTGTCACTTCCTCCACCATCCTCACATCCTTTCATCACCAAACAACAGTAAAACCCAAGAGAGGAGCGAATTCCCCCCTCCCTCTATTAACAACTGGATGCCACAACTCTGTGATCTGTCCAGTGAGAATCTGTACGAAGGGATATTGTCCATTCGATTATAATCCAGAAGGGAGAGTTGTCTAGAAGAATGGGGCGGTGGTGTAGGCAAGACTAAAATCAACGCAGTCATGTGTGCTTGTGTTCTGATTTTGTCTATTTCGAGAACAAAAAATTTACTTGGGCCCTAAAATACGGGTTATTTTTTAATCTGTGTTTGTTTTGTTTTTTATAATAAGCTTGTTGTACTGGTATGTGTGACTGGGTGAATGAATCTCTCTCTCACTGTCTCTCTAACCTACCCTGACCATGTTTAACCTAATCTAACATAACCTAGCATCACCTAACCTAACATAACCTAACCTAACCTAGCATAACCTAACCTAACCCACCCTAGCATGACCTAATCCAACCAAAACTAAACTAAGTTTCCCAAACCTAACCTAACCTAACCTAACCTAATCTAAACCTCATATACGTAAACCTAACTTACCCTAAACAAGCACACCTAGGCTATTTTATGAAAATTTGGCGCTCGGGTCTAGGCTTCGCCGCATTTCACTACAAACCTCAAAAATTCACAAATATATTTACCCCAGACCTCCAAACCGTCAGGTCGAGCCCAGATTGTAGTGATTCGTGATTCGGCCACCCCCCCACTGCCCCTCCTCCAACCCCTTCCGCACAGTTTATTAGACGGCAAGTTGACATTTACCAGGCCGTAAGGGTTCGTCCTTTGTCTTTCACGATCTCCACCACCAGTACTGTGATAAACAAACGGTGGTGTGGATTCTAAAAGCCTCGTACGGTAAAGATTTTCTTCTTCTTGGCCAGGAATGAGAGAACGCTTCTAAATTAAGAAAGAACCTCTGTGTTTATTTTTAGAGGAATTCTGGGGCTTTTTAATTAATTGCAAGTGTTGGTGGACAGATAGGGAGTAGTTTTGGCGATGCTGAGGACCAGTCTGTTCTCTCTCTCTCTCTCTCTCTCTCTCTCTCTCTCTCTCTCCCACACACACACAGTAGCCATAAAGTGTCCATGTTCCGAGATGTGGAAGCTGTGTATAATCTCATGGTGAGGAGGACTGGATGGTCTCCCTACAACACACCAGTGATAGAATTCTTTGTACTGTTCCTACGACTCACGTCTTCTCGGAATATGCGATGACGGGGGCGAAAATCTTTATGAAGCGAAAACGCTTGAGGGTGTGTGTGTTTTATTTGTACAACATCACTTTTTATCCTCGTAACAAAAGAATCCCAATACTGACTGAAGACGGTTGAATGCTCGCCTGACGGACGTCTGAGAACGCCAGATATGTTTCATCGTTTGTACTTGCGCTAGATATTTTTCAGTTTTTGTAAGATGTTACATTAACCAACTGCCCTGTATACACTGAGCCAGACATCCACCATAGAGCCTGACATGTCCCCTATGGTATTTTTCTTTCTAACTCTTGCAACATATCTCTACTTCCTCTACCTCCCGCCTCTCACACCCACACCCTCTCCAATAAAAAAAAAAGAATATATATATATATATATATAAATATATATATATATATATATATATATATATATATATATATATATATATATATATATATATATATATATATATATACAGCATATAAAGATCAGCCTTGTTGTTAGGGTCAAGGCACGCGCTGTGTATGGTCGAGCGTGATGGCATGATGTTCGGAGATGGTGACGGAGGGAAGGTGAGGTGCAGAGGCGAGAGATGGTGAGGGGTTACAGATAAGAGAGTGAAGTGATAACGATGGAGGTGAAGGAGGATGAGGTGTTAATGATGAAGGGAGGAGAGGGAGGGCGAGAGAGAGGCGGGAAGGCTTGGTGTTATGCCAAGAAAGGAGACCTCACGGTGAATTCGACACGACTATCATGGTGAATCAAACCCAAGTACAATGCAGTTAACAGTGCCAGGCGAAGGAGGTCATCAGTGCCAGGCGGGAGTGTGGAGGCGCGTCCAGCTTACAGAAGGCAGGCCGCGCGGCGCGACTTAAAGCTGACCCTGACCGTGAACCCACATACCACCACCACCACCACCACCACCACCACCTTTGTTTAACACGGGCTAAATTTTAAGCTCCTAGCTGATTCTCTGTATTCTCTGCGCACAGTATCTTTTCTTCTCCTCCTTCTTTTTGCACTTTCTCCTCCTTCTACTTCTTCTCTTCTTCTTTTTGCACTTCTCTTTACCATTTTTGTTTCTTATTTTATATTCATCTTCTTCACCATCATCATCATCATCTTCTTCTTCTTCTTCTTTATCGTCTCCTTCAATATCTACGAAATACTGATGCAAAAAATTTATCCAAAGATGAATCATCAGTCACTGCTCTTCAAAAAATTGTTAACCCTGATACCACGGCTGTAATTAATTATCTCATCAATCTAATTAACCACATTTGATGCTTTAGAAGAAAAACCTAAGACACGAGATCAATTATGGGATGAAGTTGGGGTCACGGAATATTTATACATTTATTTGGCGTATTTTTTCCTATGACTAATTTTTATGTTTTTAAACTGATTAGTTTTTAATGTTTTGTGACTACATTTATTTATTTTTATGTTTTAGAGTATAATTTATTTTTAATATGTATTTACACTCGTTTTTTCTCTCTGGCAATACTTAAGAGTCCACCAAATTTCATTACAGACGAATTTTTATACCTGCCAACAGCTCTAAAACTCTACTTTTATTATAAATTTTTTCTTCGTTCCTTCTGAAAGAATACTTCTTTAAAATATATGTACAGGAAATGCTTCACCACAAAATCCCCAAAGAAAATAAAATAATAATTTGAAATTCTCGGGGCGAACCTCAGTGACACAGTGTATTTTCATATGTGAATGATTTTTTGGGGCGAGCACGTGAGTGTGTGTGTGCTCATCTTTCAGTCTGTTAGTGTCAAATAAGCGTAAAATCAAGGCCGAACCTAAACTCCATAAGTTTCTTCAACATTTGCAAGCTTATCGACCCTGACGCCACTCTCCATCCCCTCCCCTCACCCAACCCAGAAAGGAGCCACCCAGGCCAGGGTGTTACGTAAGGCAGCCCATCCCTAAAGAATGTCGGCTAACTGGCCCTTTCCGAAGACCGTTGGCAAACTGGCTTCCGAAAACTCGACTAACTGGCACATAAAAGCAGCAGTCTTCTTACTGGTGTTCAGCGATTTTTTTCCTTAAGAAATTCAGGAGTCAAAATATACTTTGCCCTTGATTTCCTGTGCGTTAACTCTTCTTACATTGGGATTCCAGTGTTTTATCTAATCAATCTAATCAAGCCCAATTTTATCAAATACTATTATCATCACCATCATCATTATCGTCATTAACATCATCATCGTCGACATAATTATCACCACTACAGCAATCTTGATCATTATCTACCTCGTTAGCCACCATTATCCTCATCATAATCATCATTAAAATCACTGCAATAAGAATCTCCCTGTACAGTAAATAAATGCGCTCTGTTTTCGTCGTCGAGAGAAGAGAAATGTATTACACCTATAAAACTGAGCGGATATTACACAGAGACTCTCCCGCAGTACCCAATAGGGATCTCATATCCTCATGTAGTCGACTATTAAAGATTCGTGGGAGTATGGAGTTAAATTAGGACTGAGACTCTACTTTTGGGAAAATTAAACCCGTTTTCTTGGGTTACCATTCAAGTAGAAATAATCCGAGAGGAGTCTAAAAGAATGAGTGTTCCGCCCTTTGACGGACGGATGCCTCAGCAGAGAGGGAGGGAAGCGGAGGGTGAGGAGAGGAGACAGGAAGGCAGGTCATCCTTCTCTCCTGGTTTAAGACGGACGAACGGACGGGAGAGGGAGGGGGGGGCAGAAAGACGGAACCTTCCTCAGCATTTTCTTCATCCTCTTCCATCCTGGTAATCAAGGGACGACCTCTCTCTCTCTCTCTCTCTCTCTCTTACACAAGGGATGAGTCCCTCTGGCCCTTACTCATATGGACGTTAGGACTAAACAAGATTAGTCACATCTCTCTCTCTCTCTCTCTCTCTCTCTCTCTCTCTGCCCTTCAGCCCATACCGACACAAACAAGATTTATCCAGAAAATGTAATCTAGAGGAAGGGAAACTACTTTGGAAATATGGACACGAGGCTGAAAAGAAAATATCTATAGGCCTATAACTACACGGCCTAATAGACACGTACAGACGCCTGCATTACGTCATAATAGACACGCACAGACACCAGTATCACGCTATCTATTATATAACCACAAATTGTTGGAAATAATATACTATACTTATAATGATATAATTCTGGGCAGATAACATGATATAACTTTATGTTTGCTAATTATCAGAACATTTATGGAGGAAATATTTTTGGTTATCTTCAGTAACTCAATATCTTTCATGACCTAACTGATGTATGTGTTTTTGTCTTGTGGGGGGATGTTGTCTTCACGGACTTATAAATATACTGATCACTTTAATAAAAAAAAAATATAAAGTAGATTTTTTGATTACCGCCGACCACCAACTAATAGATATGATCTAATACATTATTTAAGGAAGACTCCGAAGATGAAGAAAAAAAACTTTGACCAGAACTTTTATCCTAGAACGTTTAGAAAATAAAATATACGAGAAAAAAGACAACTTTACACTGACAACAAAAGAAAAGTTGGTAAAAGAAAAGTTTATGTACTTACTTGGGCACGAAGTCATATCAATTAACCCGAACTGTCTCTAAACAACAGGTCTATACCAAACCTTGAGACCTGAATCATCTAACCCACTTAAATAACCTCAAAATTTTAAAGATAAAAGACGGTGTATATGTGAGAGTCTCAAGAAGAAACACCTTATGAGTTGTCTTTCAAGTATAATAAAACTGATGTGTTGTATCTATAATGCTTTTGAGATGTGGGACAAATACTTTATGGACATCCTGTATATTTGAAGACGAGGAAACGTAAATAAAGGAAGAAAGATCAAGAGAGAGAGATACAGTACAAGGTGGCTGTCTAATCGTGGTGGTCACTTTGTTCGGTAAAACACAGAAGATTACTGATGACTCTTACCAAACTATAGCGTTAAAGAAGGAGTTTATGTGTCCTAATCTCTTTTAAGAAACAATCAACATCTACAACACCTTTGAGTCTTGAGTTGATTATTTTGGGTCAAGACGAATTTCAAACGACGGATGAACTTCGCACCCATTTAAATACAAAGATAAAATGCGTATATCTTGCTGAAGTTTGGTTACCATCAATAACAGCGATACCTGAGAAATTAGATATTAAGTATAAAGCCAAAACTTGCGGTACGGACATAGCACACTGTATACTATGTACTCGTTATACAGAGACACAGAACATGACAGGCACTGCACTCGACTGCCTTCACTTCATCAACTGTAAAATTAGTGGCCATTCACAGCTGGATGAACTGACGGGGATGCTAACCAACGGCCCTGATGGCAGAAAATGAGTGCTCGATTCACTCAGCCACCCGCATCCACCACTTTCAATAAACATAGAGGAAAAAGTAAAATTTTGCGCCCCGCCCCACCCTGCTCCGCCCCGCCTCCCCCTGGCTTGATCTCTCTCTCTCTCTCGCTCCCTCTCAAACTTTCACTTAATTCTACAGTAAGAGGGAAGAAAAAGTTAGCCAGTAAGTTAAGCATCAAAGACGAGGGAACAGACCACGAAAAACATACCGCCAACAGATCCCACTCCTAGTCTGGCTCTAAATCCGCCTTCGAATCCTATAATGAATCTACCTTCGAATTCCTCTTTGAACCCGTTTCCGTATCATCCTTTGAAACTATTTCCGAATCCTACTTTGAATCCAACTCTGAATCCGGCTTTCAATCTATTCCCGAATCCTACTTTGAATCCGACTCCAAATGATTTACAGCCACGGTTCGAATTCACAAAGAAACAACATTAATTCCGTCCATTAACGAGCATAAATAAGGTATGGTCTCAATATGATAAGGAGGCCATTTTGGACGTTAAGACACACTAGACCCCTCTTAAATGCGGGGTCCAAATGGGGTAAAAGGAAGATGGTGGAGGCATGTGTTATGAAGGTGGGAGAGAGAAAGATGATGAGACGGTAATGGGGTGAGAGAAAACGGGCGATAAATGAGGTAGAGAAGATGATAAAAGGGTGAGAGGAAACGGGCGATAAATGAGGTAGAGAAGACGGTAATGGGGTGAGAGAAAACGGGCGATAAATGAGGTAGAGAAGATGGTAGAAGGGTGAGAGAAAACGGAGAAGACACCATGTCGTAATGGATTTATAAATCTTCTCTCACACATATACAGCGCCAATGTATCGCTGGTGATACATATACGTAATGGTATTCTGTAGATATTTTACATGATCATTTGTATGCATATGAAGGAAACATATGATGGGAGAAGGGCGGGGGGAAGGAAGGTATGGAAGGAGGAGGAGGATGAAGGAAGGAAAAAAAAGGGGTGAGGGAAGAATGGAGGGAGGGAGGGAGGGAGGAAGAAGAAAAAAGAGGAAGGAAAGAAATAGAGGGAAGGGAGGAATGGAAGGAAGGAGCGAAGGAGTGTGGATGGCTATGCAAAACCTGAAGGCATGGAGGACGACTTAACTTAGCCTCTCTCTCTCTCTCTCTCTCTCTCTCTCTCTCTCATTCATATCCTGAAAGCAAATTATTACCAAAACTCAATCGGCGCTTCCATCCGGCCGTTCGCTGGGAACATTTTTATCTTATTTTCGTTTCCTTCCATCAAAAAATACACACTCGGACACACACACAGAAGAGAGTTCACTCCTCTATACACGTGTCCCATCCTGGATCTTCTGTGTTAGGTTAGGTTAGGTTAGGTTAGGTTAGGTTTGGATTAGATTAGATAAGACAAGATTAGATTAGATTTATGTTGGGTTGGGTGGGGTTGGGTTGGGTTGGAATGGGTTAGGTTAGGTTAGTTATGGTTAGGTTAGTTAAGCTTGGGATTAAATAATGTTAGGATAAGTCGGTGAAGATAAGAATAACATCACTTTTATCTAGAGAAGATTTACATGTATTGAAAAAAAATAAATACAAATTAAAAAATAAAAATAAAATAAAATAAATAAACTCACCAGAGATTCAGAACTTTTCTCTGGATATAACTTCCCGACCTAAGAATAAACAAAAGACCGACATAAAGATAAAACAGAATTAAAAAAAAGTGTTTTAATCCACGAGTTGAATTATCTCATTCTGTCTTCTTAAAACCGAAGGAGGAAATATTTATCTCCCAAAAGAACCACCGTAAATAAAACAAAAATAAATAAATATATAAAAGATTCAGTCGTCTCTCAAAGTAGAAAAAAAAATACACCTCTGCAATAAACTTTTGAACCTTTCTTAAATTTTGTCGATATGAATATTCCTTTCAAATATACACGATGATTCAGCAATAGCAATATAAAGAGTCTCTCTCTGTCTCTCTCATACCAAGAATAACAATGTCAGGGCTCTCTCTCTCCCCCACACATACCAAGAATAACACTGTCAGGTCTCTCTCTCTCTCTCTCTCTCTCTAGTCCCCGTAAGCCCTTTAACTTGATTACTTTCCCAGAGTAGGTCAGAGCCTGAAGATTTATTTTATTTTATATAATTTTTTTTGGTATGAAGGTAAAAGCAAAAGGTCTTTCTCCCAGCATATTTTAAATTCTTCAGTCCGCTTTAATGTGCCACAGAATGGATACTATTTCCTCTCTCTGGCTATGGCAGAGATGAAGGCAATTTCCAGATTAAACATCTACCCCCACCCTACCCCGCAGATGCCTTTCACGAAAATGTAACTCGTGTAGTTTAGGAGGCGAGTCTTGTGTTGGGGTATAACGTGTGTTGTCCATGCAGGTGGGTGGGCTAAGGAGGTTGTCAGGTATAAATAAACGAGTGGATTAATCTACTTGTTGGTAAGTCACAAAAAATCCCTTTACGGATATTACGTTTCGTGTGGATCTGGATTATTTTGACAGGATATATTGTTTTTGGTGTATAAGGCCATGTTGAGGGAAAAGCCACTAAACTTTACACACACACACACACACACACGCGCGCGCGCGCGCTCTCCCTCTCTCTTAGTGAAACATTTTGTCGCCAATAAGCCATATTATAAAACATAGGCTATATATTACATAATTGACATTGTCACATTTATTACTATTATTACAGTGTATATATATATATATATATATATATATATATATATATATATATATATATATATATATATATATATATATATATATATATATATATAATCAGTCTTCACACATATTACTATAAATTACATACGTAGTAGTATTAAATTATATAACCTTATATTGTTCTATTATGTTAATTTGACAACGTACATTATAATTATTATATTACACTAAAGAGTCAGTGACGATTTACACTCTTCATTCCACAATAACACAGAACTTGACACTCACTGGTCTTGTGTCCTCCGAGAGTACTTTACATTAACACACTGGCAGTCAGATCACCTGTACTTAACAATGACTAACCTAATGATTTTGTGTTCACAGATCGTACTTATGACAGTTGCGACGACTCCCTGGCTGCCCCAAGAAGGTCGTCAGGGGGTCGGCGGCGCACCATCACCACCTACGCAAGAAAAGGTCTCACGACCGCTCTACCTTCAGCACGGGGCGACGTGACGGCGTGGGCACGGCTCACACCACTCCAGCCACTCTGCACGCCACTCGCGACGCTCCATCCTTCGCGGACTCCACCACCACGCCCTCCAACACCTGTCACGTCTTTCCCGACATTGAGCTAGACTCCACCGACGCCTCCAATGCCATGCCGTCGCTACATATGGTAGCGTCCCACTGTCTCAGGCAATGTAGTCGTTTCAGCCTGCCGGAGGCGCAGTTAGAGTGTACCAAGGCTCGATTAAAGGACCCGGAAGCAGAGTGCGATCAGGACTGCTGCTGCCTCCATGAGTCCTCCAGTACCGCCCTGGAGCAGCTGAGGGACAGCCCCAGTAGAGGGGCAGGTGAGGAGCAGGAAGGGGGCGACATAGCGCTGAGGACACTTAAGCCTCACAGGTCCTATTCTTTAAGGCTCACTAGGAACTACAACTCCAACAGCTCTCGAGTGAGGGAACAAGACAGCAGTTTTACTAATGGGCCTTCAAAACCCCACCTTAATTGTACTGACTGCCAGTGTAAGAGTGCTCAGCGAGTCTCGGATGTGTTGGTCGACGCGAGACATAAAAATCGCTCGTCCCAAGTTAGTTCCGTGGCGGAAATCCCTGAAGTGTGCTCGAGCCTCGTAGCCCCATGTGCCTCCTGTCAATCCCAGACGTCACGGGACTCCTGCTACGACCACCAACGAGACGACGTCGAGGACGTCGAGGACGTCGCGGAGGAGGTGACTGAGTCAGGGTGCTCTGACGCGCGCTCAGAATTCGAAGAAGTTATCATCACTACTACCTGCTAGCACTGTTACTGTCGAGTTAACAGAAGGAAACAACAGATCTGGTACCTCATCCTGCTAGCTGTGTAGTCCTAATATTAACAGCTGGAGATGAGAGCAGCGCTCTTTAAGAGCCATTATCTTAACAGTACAGAAAGGGTAGTAGTGAAGAGGATGGCCAGCCTACTCTCATAACAAGAGCAGGAGTTCATTGCCTTCTCATCCCTCTCTTCCACAATTCTTGCAGTGGCTCGCATCCTCAGTACTTCAAGCATCCTCAGAGACAAGACAGTGAGGGCTGCCCTCTATGCTCTGACCCGGGAACCCCACGTCTCAGACCACATGGGCCTTCACCTCACCTCTAAAATTAAGCTCGTCCGACAATTTAAGTGTTTTTAAACAGTCTTTAGTGACGACTCTTGACAACAGATGTGGCCAGTTCGTGCTGTTCAGGACTCGGGAAAGAGTCATAAGATATGTAAAAAGCAAAAAAAAAAACATTAAGGTTTATGTCAAAAATTTCTTAGGCTAGTGTGTGATATTTCTACACGTTCTTAGTGTCAGTGAGCTGTAAGTAATCCGCCTTTTGAGATTGAATCCCCTTGTTGGATTTAGACCAATATATCTATTTCTTTTTTGAGATGTCGCTTATTAAAATATACATGATTGTAAATGTCGCTATCGTAAAAACTTTACTTCTAAACTAAATTACAAAAGACATGAGAAGGCCAAGAGGATGTCCAGCAGTTACATAAAATATTGGTTTAAAAAGAAAATTTAAATATTCCACAATTTTTCCCATTCTCAGAGGAATTCAATTCATAATATTCTAGTTTCTTCTTTTCAATAATAACCAAATTTGGCGATAAATTTAAGCCTATCTCGATTATAGTAAAAAATAAATAAAAATATATGGTTTTATCGAGAAGCAAAATTTTCCTGTAAATTTGTTATTTTCTTTGGTGGTAATAGATAACATGGGTCTGGATTTATAGACTACCTGAAGACGATAAGAAACTACCTGTGTGGGTGAGGTGACCTACTCACCTTACTCCAACACTGTCCAGTAAGTCACTATGTGTATGTCAAAAACCATTACATTAACAATAATAATAAAAAGCGTTATCAGTCTTCACAATAGATGAGGTACAGGTAATTACACCAATGGACACCAAAGCATTCGCTTATATCGCCACAACAACCATCACCACCGCAACCATTACCCCCAACAACCATCACCACTGCAACCATCACTGCCGCAACCATCACCACAACAACCATCACCACAACAACCACCACCACAACAACCATTACCACAACAACCATCACCACAACAACCATCACCACAACAACCATCACCACAACAACCATCACCACTGCAACCATCACCTCAACAACCATCACCACAACAACCATCACCTCAACAACCATCACCACAACAACCATCACCTCAACAACCATCACCACAACAACCATCACCACAACAACCATCACCACAGAAACCATCACCACAACAACCATCACCACAGCATCCAGGAGCATCATAAAACAACACTACCATCAACACACTATCAACTGACGCACCACAACAATCGATCAGCTGACGCACCACAACAATCGATCAGCTGACGCACCACAATAATCCGCTACGTGTGATATTGTACCTCATTACTGTTGATCATAACCTTGATAAGACTAAACTAGCATACATACTAATTATCGTTCAGGCCTTAACTGTAGACACCTTATAGAGTATTACTATGATTAATTATTACTGGTAGAACAACGCTGTTACAGCCATCAGTACAAACTGTGATAGGAACGTCAGATCATAACGATACAGTATAATAGTCCCGATAT
Source organism: Homarus americanus (assembly GCF_018991925.1). NCBI lineage: Eukaryota > Metazoa > Arthropoda > Malacostraca > Decapoda > Nephropidae > Homarus > Homarus americanus. Next base: position 5,510,148 of record NW_024739403.1, read on the forward strand.
ATTTTCTTTTCCTTTTTTCGTGAAGTCATTCTTGTAGGAGATATTAGGTGTTAAAGTAGAGCAGCAGTTCATTTCCTCTTTATATCTTGACGAGTTCGTGTTTATATGAGACTACGTGTGTGTTTTAAAAGCTGTAATTATTGTTTTTCATTTCAACTGTTTGTCAGTCAACGGCAGAGATTTTATAACAACTGGAAAGACAAAAACTGGCATTATTTACCCTAAGAAAATAAGATTACAGTATAGCTATATTCAAATATATCTGTTAATATATATATATATATATATATATATATATATATATATATATATATATATATATATATATATATATATATATATATATATAAATATAAATCGTATATCTATATTATATAGTTGTATCATTGAGATGTATATGTTGAATAACTAAATAATATGGTTGTATTCGCTATATTTGTTGAGACGTGCGTGTTGATGAGGGCACTGCCAGACAGTCAGTTGGTCCTGGGATCCTCTCATCACTTGATATATAGACACAATTTGTAAAATATATCTTACACTATAATTTGTCTAACAGGAGCTATGTAATGAGGTGTTTACAGCAATTGGCAGCGACAAAAAACTTGCAAATTATCCTGAGCATAAAACTTACGAGACACATCATAATACATATACACATATATACTGTACTGTGTATACACATATAGGGAGTACCGCCTCTGGTTAGTTCGGGGACCACAACCTATAGGAAGGAAATAATATAATTCATGGAAAACTGGGATCATTTTCCCTGACTGCATAATAGCAAGAAAATAAGTATTACCTTCCCTACCACTCCCTGTCATAATATATATATATATATATATAAACACTAAATAAGGATACTTGCCGATAACGATAACTTCTATATATTTATCTTATTTTTTTTTTTTTTTTTTTTTAAAGGAGGGGGGGGGTTTCTGACTGGCCATAAACTATCATGTAGATCATCAAAATACAAATAAATGAAATGTTTTATGCAAACCTAACTTAACTTAACCTACTTTAGGTGTAATTTTGAATTTCATGGTGGTACAACGCATTAAATGAAAAAGAGTAAATTTTACCACATACGATTAAATATCCATTAAGTACAAAAATTAAAAATAAATCCCTATCCCTATTTGGCAAAAAAGTCAATTGGTTTTTAAAGCTTAATCGACGATTATCCCTATATAGCGTGACACACACACACACATATAGTATACAGTATGTCAAAGTGTACAGAATAAAGAATATTTTCACTTCTTGTCAACAGTATCGACACAATAACCAACACCAATTTTCATGGTAAAATTCGTATTATCTTATATATGATGATTTTTTTTCAGAAAATGTGGCTGCTTAAAAGAAATAACAAAAAATATAATAAAAATAATAATAATAATAATAAAAATATTAATAATAATAATAATAATAATAATAATAATAATAATAATAATAATAATAATAACAACAATAACACTCCACCCAACTCTAAATTAAAACAAAGAGAAAGGTACCCATAACGCGATGAAGACCTTTTCATTTTGTTTGTGTCAATTGCTTATTTTTTCGATTATAAGATCCTTGTTTGGTATCTATTGGGAGACGGGTGCCAAACGATGACTTTATAAGAACCTAAACAAGCCATTTAAATGACCCTTGAAATTACCCTAAAATCATCCCTAATTTTTTTCCAGAGAGCAAATATTTCCCCAGGTATAATGTTAGTTAGTTGTTAGGAGATTGACAACGAGTTCGGTTCACTGATGTCGAAGATCTGACAAGAGTTCGGATAGTTGGTAGTAAGAACTGACATTAGATATTATAGTTCAAGAATGCAAACAAGCCTAGTCACACATCGGGTATGACATTAACCGACTGTCATAATTCGGACACATAACTGAATATATTAATTCGGATAAATGACAACGGATGAGGGTTAAAATAAAACAAAAATCCGTAGTGGTAACTTGAACAAGAATCTCAGGATACGGATGACAGAATAACCGGACGTTGGAGTTCGTACACTAACAAATACAGTATGTGAAAATTATAGAAAATGTGAAATGAAGTTGAAATAAAATATCATTATTGACTTGTATTTAATCATATTAGACCAAATATTATTAGATGAAATCCACTAATAACCTAATCCTAACCTAACCTAACTCACATAACATGGATCGTGTATTAGAGAGAGAGAGAGAGTGTTGGCTGAGAAAGAATAATTGTGTTCGTGGCTGCTCAGTGAGGTTATTTGGCCATATTTTTCACGTTGAGAGGCTGTGTCGTGGTGCCAGTGTGTGTGTGTGTATGAGGGGGTACGTAACCGTCGTATTTATCAGAAACTCGCTGCTGGTTCCCGCCCTAAACGCTGTTATACTCCTCGTGCGCCAAAACAAAATAAGGGCGATATGTTTTGAAGATCTGACCATTGTAAGAGAAAACCTGAGAATTCTGTTACAAAAGCGTCGGGTTCTTTAAAGATAGAGAGAGGCTTTGCCTTTACTTCCTTCTTACGAGTTTTGATGATGCTGGGTCATGGGCTGTTAGGGCGTGAACCAACCAACTGTTTGTTTATATATTATACAGTATATAAAACGATAATAATAATACAAATGATAATAATTCTAACTATCCCTAATTAAAGAGCGTTTATTAACCGTATAAGGAAGAACCAGGAGACGAGTATTTACATTCAATTACGTCAGCTTCCACTAACGAAGAATAAGAAGAAGAAAATGAGGAAGAAGTAGAAGAAGAAGATGATGATCATGATGAAGAAGAAGAGGAGGAGTTTAGACGTTATATGGTACATTCCCTATTCATTAAGTGTAAAAAGTGTTGAAGATAATATAGAAGAAGAGGTGTATAAGTGTATGGGAGAACAGCAATGGGTTCTCTTACTTATAGATGTATAATTCTACTCTGTATAATGTGAACAATTTATATTTTAGTTGTACCCAAAGTAGAGCCGTGCGCTGTTTTCTGTCCCTACACAAAAAATTATATTTATGGATTTATATTGGCAAAGATATATTTATATATGTGTGTGTATTAATTGTTTACCCATCCAGTGAATTGTATATACCCTTATAAATATATATACAGTTAAAGGTGTAGTGACAATAACAGAAGAAAGAAAATTAAAATCAACATCATCCTCCTCTGTGTGAAAATGACTTTGATATTTTTGTAATGTTGACGTGAGTGTTCGGTGTTAAGGAATAAATATCTTTATTAACTTGATGTTTTATTCAACCTTGTAAACATAAAGTGTGATGTTTATTACCACAGTACCACACCACCAGCATCAACATTAAAGTTGCCTTTTGTTCCTAATACACGCCATATGTACTGTGTTAGTGTGGAAATACACACTAAATAGGCTGTTTATTCTGGAATATATAATCAGGTTCAAATATACAGGGTGTCGCAGAAAAATGTACACACACACACACACATACTACTACTACTACTACTAATTTGCTGTCACTCGGAATCGAGTATGGCGATCATCCAGCTATGACACAATGATATGAGTTATTAGGGATGTCACCTACTGTAGGTTGGGGAGTTTTGAGGTGACGAAAGAGGCCGATACGGGACCCGCAGCGTCGTTCACAATTCGTTGCACATGTGGAGGGCTGCATCTAGTACGGGAGGTGGCAGCGTCTTTCCGGCGTTGGCGCTTATCTGCCTCGGTTTGCAGTCGGACTAACTCGAAAGTATTGACACCTTCTCAAGTGGTACTCCTCCAAGTGTTACGATGTGGAGTAATCGACTCCCAGGTGAGGGGGTCGATTTGGCACTTTTTCAGGTTTGTCTTAAGACTATCCTTATACCTTTTCAATTGCCCGCCGGCATTACGTTTACTATTCGTTAGGTGGCTGTAAAGTAGCTGCTTTGGCAGTCTACTGTCGTCTATGCGGGTAACATGGCCAGTCCAGCGTGGTTGTTCATGGATAATGGTAGCCTCGATGCTCCTACAGTTGGTGTCAGCAAGAATACTGACATTTGTTCTCTTGTCTTCCCATCGAACACGGAGGATGGAACGTAGATTACGTTGAACAAAGTTTTCAAGTGCCTTGAGATGCTTCCTGTATGTAACCCACGTCTCACTGTCATATTGCAGGGTGGGGAGGACTACTGCTCGATATAAGTGCAGCTTTGTTGATAATTTCAACTCCCTACAGCTGAAGACACGGTTTCGGAGTCTGCCAAAGGCTTGAGATATACTCTGTACATCTGATCCGATGCTGAATCTCTTCGTCGATGCTGCGGTGGTGGACAGGTGGGAGCCGAGATACCGAAAGTGGGTAACATTAGAGAGGGTAGTGCCGTTAAGCTGGGTGGATTGTGGATGTGTGTCTAAACCAGGGGCAGGTTGAAAGAGAATCTGATTCTTACGTACATTCACCTCAAGGCCGAAGTGTGCATACGCAGCTGCGTAGGTGTTCAGGATCTCCTGTAGGTCGTGTTCAGTGTGAGCAACAAGGGTGAGGTCGTCTGCATACTGAAGTTCAGTAATGGAAGCTGCCGACACCATTGTTCTTACCTGGAGTCGTCTTATGTTGAAAAGACCCCCTTTACCCGGTACTGGATGTTCACCCCGCCGGCTAAATTGGCACTTGCACGACTAAGGAAGGCAGCCAAGAAATGGAAAAGAGAGTTGGTGCCAGTACACACCCTTGTTTAACCCCTGTTTGGATGGGGAAGAACTCAGACTAGGTGCCGTTGTGCAGGACACTGCCGTTCATGCCACCGTGGAGTTGCCTCACAATGGCGATGAATTTTAGTGGGCAGCCAGAACGGCTTGTACTTATTGTATTATCATCAACCATTTTAGTTAGCACTAAGAGAGAGAGATATGGGAAGGAGAAAAGAAAATATGACGGAGAACTGAGGAAAGACAAAAATAGGGATGGAGAAAGTTTAGAGGATGAGAGAAAACAGACAGAGGAGTTTATGGGGAGGGAAAAGGGGAAAGGAGGAAAGGAATAAAAGGAAGGAAAGGTGGCATGGGAGGAAAGAGAAGAGGGGAAACCGGGAGGAAGGGAGAGAATATGGGGTGGAAGAAGAGAAAAAATAAAGGAATAAGTGAATTGGAAGGAAAGGAGAAGAGAAAGTAGTAAAGACAGTGAAGGTAGGTGTCTCGGGCTCGTTACCCAGTCAACACTCACAGTTTAGACTAAAAACTCTTACATTGATTTGTAGGTCGAGGATGCTCTCTCTCTCTCTCTCTCTCTCTATCTCTCTCTCACACACACACACACATACAGTATACACAATCATACCATGTTAGCCTTGTATAGCAGAATAATGCCAGTTGAACATCGCACCTGCTCAGTAACTGTAAGGCATGAATGAGTCGTTTTACCTGTTGTTCTGACTGGTCCAGGAGACTCCAGTGAGACAGTAGACGACACACTTGCCAGGTAAAAGGACCATATTCAAGTAAGTGGGTCGCACATCCATTAGTACAGCACTATTTTGCCCCCCAAGACAATGTAAACATGGCAGGCGATCACTAAAATGGAAATTCTAAGTTATAAGACCAAGCACTCAGCCCTACGGTACTCCCCACCCTTATCTTGTACCATGATTTATTCCCTTGAGTACGATAAGAAACCCTCGAGTACAATGATTTAACACATTGAGCACGATGGCTTGGTGACTTATGGGGTTATGTCATCGTACTCAAGGGGTTAGATATAACTTCGAAGAGTGGTTTATGCAGTTAGTGGCCAGCGTGTCTCAGGTACTTTCCTTCTAGCCTGCACCTTTTCCCGTATTTACTCCCTCTATTTATGTCCTAATAATCTCTCTCACTCATTCGGTTTCTCTCTCATCCTCCCTCGTACCTTGTTCACCTCTCCCTCTTCCCCTTTTTGCATCTCCCCTCCTTCATTATCCCCTCTCCCTCTCAACATTTCCTCTTCCCTCCTTCCGTTTTCCATATTCCACCTCTACTTTTCATCTCCCCCTTCTCCACCATCAGCGTGACGACACAAATGGAATGACGTCACACTTGACTACGTATTGCGACAGGATCAACTAATAAATTTTCCCAACACAAATAACATTACAGGGATGTAAGGTCTTTGTGAGCACCGAAGTAGGTCAACCAAGAGAGTGCCTGTGCTAAATAGATCAAACGATAAGTTAAACAGAATAACACAGACAGATAAACAAATTAACAGAGGAACCTACATACATACATACACACACACACAAATATACTACACGAATTTAGCCGAGTCAATTACCACCGACGCCTGAAGCACTCCACGCTAATACTGTATTCTCAAAGTCTCCAAGACACACAAAGACGTATGCAAATCAGTCTCATTACTCATTACCTCTCTGGTCGAAAATTATAACAAGAGAAGCTCGAAATATAATTACAGTAAAATACATTTACTCTTAATGATGTATTTTTTTGGTACACTCTTGGACTAAAATCTTGAGCAGCTGGACGGAACCTACACTAAGTGACCTCCGGCAGTGTGAAGAATTATAATTTTAAAATTTGATATGATACGAATAAAATTAAAATAAAAAAAGCTTAAACATAAAAATAAAATAACAAATAAAACACTACTTCAAAAATCACAAGCGGTTAGGTTCCTCTCTTGCTGTTAAATTTTTTTCCTCATTGCCAGCGGTCACAAGTTCCGTACAGCTGTCCACGATTTGAGTCCTAGAGCGTACAGGTTAAAACATAATTATAAATATAGTTTTTATATATTAGGTTGAAGGTTCGACCCACACATATATATGATCTAATTATATAGTTTTGTTTTTATTTAGATTTAGTTAAGAGGTTTTATATATCTAAAGGTGGTACAGTATTACACTTAAGGCTTTTAAAATAATACACAGAAAAATCAACAGTTTTATCTCATAATTTTCAACTGCTAATGACATGGTGTAATTACTAGCCTTGTTACGCGCTTAAAGGCCTTAGTTGTTGAAGCGCAGTAATAACATCAAAACAACAAGAAAAAATAATGGAAATAATCTTAAATTAGAATCCCTAAAGGTTAGCAAGTTAATTTTTACACCAATTGGATAGAGAACACATCTCTCTCTCTCTCTCCAATTAACAATTCCTAAAAATTCTGAATTAAATTTCCCGGCCATTCATTGCGGCCAAATGCTTCGGAAAACATAATATTCGGATTTCCAACAAATAATACTTTCCGGTATTGTTTTTATCAGTGCCTCGTTCCCCTTCTAGCATTTATCTTTTTTTTCGATTTTACTTTTTTTTATTTTTATTTTCCCATTCTCTCTCAGTCGTTTCTAATTTTCTTCCTTTACTTTTCGTTTCTTCTTTTGTTTTCTTTTTTATTTCTCTCGTTACCTTTTGTTCTCCGTTTTCTTCATTTGCCTCCCCGCTTGTGGTCCCTCTGGCGACTTACTGTAATTAAGGGTCTCCATAAGTCATAGAAAACGTTGTACTGTGCAGTAGGTAAATTTAAATTTAAGTACAAATACAGGCGAGGGAGACCCTCCCTCCCTCCCTTGTTAATATTCATACACAAAAATTACTTTATACTCATAACAACTGTATTTCGTCTCGTGATTTTTATTTAACAGGAGTCGCTCTTTTAAACAAACACAAAGCTTTTATTTTCTCTCTTATCTCGGATTATCTGCAGATTAGTCCACAGTTTATTTTACCTGACGAGTAAAACATTCAAACGTTACCTGGAGGGGGGGAGATAGGTTAGGTTAGGTTAGTTTAGCCTTAGTGTTTAATCATCAGATGAAATAAACTGCTGTTAGTAATTTTTACGAGATCCAAACTTTAAACACTGGCAATTCCGTTCTGTCAAAGATTATTCACCAAGAGTCGCTGTCCTCCGCAAACACTACTCAGTTTTTCTCTCGCGCTACTCAATTTTTCAATGGCCTATAAGGGGCGGCGGCGGAGGTGGTGAAACAAGCCCAACTCACATGAAGGATACATACAATATTTGCGACCGAAATTGCTATTTATCTACGCTTAGCCACATGAGTCCTCGAACCTTCTCTCACACACACACACATGCACATCCACCATGCCATACATAAAGGAAGATATACTGTACATACACACACACACACACACACATACATACATACATACATACACACATCAAGGGAGATATTGGTCCGTGAACATAAAGAGGAGCCTTCCCACACATTAAGGGGGATTAACATCCTCCGCTCAGCCCTTTTGATCCTTACTTAATTAGGCTCCAGTATCAGAGAGAGAGAGAGAGAGAGAGAGAAGCTGGGAGAAAGATACATAAATAGAGACAGAGACACTAAATAAAGGAAGATCGACAGAAAATAAAAGAAAGAGAGAAACAGAGATAAGCTAGAAAAGACAGACCATCAGAGAGAAAGACAGATAGACAGAGAAGTAAGAGAAAGCCCTAAACAGAAACACAGAGACAGTGAGAGTGTCAAGTTCGTGTAAACAAAGAGAAGGAAATAGAGTGAGAACAAAAAGATAGACAGGCTTAACTTAAGAGATAGGAAGAGAGATAAAACCGAATAAAAGAAAGGAAGATAAATAAAAAAAGAGATAGAGAAAGAAATAAAACTATGATTATATAAAGACAGGAACTGAGAGAGAAAGAAAAAAAAATACATAAGTGCACAAAAGGCATAAAGAAAAAAACGAGATGGAGACAAAAGATAACAGAGGAAGGGAGAGAGAGAGAGAGAGAGAGAGAGAGAGAGAGAGAGAGAGAGAGAGAGAGAGATAAAAGTTAGTGGTGGCACAAGTTATAATATCTTAGTTTGTTGACTGTGGCAGATTACAGAGAGAGAGAGAGAGAGAGAGAGAGAGAGAGAGAGAGAGAGAGAGAGAGAGAGAGAGAGAGAGAGAGAGAGAGAGAGAGAGAGAGAGAGAGAGAGAGAGAGTCGCCATCCATAATTCACTCGGTCCCGGCCAACAGCAGGTCCACACCCGTTTGTTGACTGTGCACAGTGTTGGTGAAGTACAACTCTGGGGAGCAATAGTTGGTGTGTTTGATGTGTGAAATACAATTTAGTTGAGTCTCTCTTATATTCTTTACTCTTTCCTACTTTCCACTTACTCTTTTCACGCTCTTTACTGATCTTTTTTTTTTATACTGGCCTTGCTAATTACCCCGTTCCTCTCTCTCTCTCTCTCTCTCTTTCATGTTTGTTTATTTACCAACATTTTTCGAGGCCATTCTAATACAATTTCAATCAAACAATGTTCTTACATTTACAGTAACTTTTATTCAGTTACAAATGTCGTATTTATACCGTATATTCAATGTGAAAAAAAATATGAAACAAACTTTATATAATTGAAGTTACATAATTACCTGGGCAAATCTTACCTCATTTACCCATAAATGAATATAAGAATCCTCTCTAATTAAGTTTTATTAAGATACAGGAAAAAAATATATATATTGCCGGACAAAATGGTGCACAACTCTACCATCGATAGAAACATTCTCACATTCTTAAATTAAAACAAGATTGAAAAAAAAATAAATAAATAAAATTATATATATATACATATATATATATATATAAATAAATAAATAAATAAATAAATAAATATACATATATATATATATATATATATATATATATATATATATATATATATATATATATATATATATATATATATATATATATATATATATATATATATGTGTGTGTGTGTTGATAAAATCACACGGGAAAATGTCTTGAATAAAGACGAAAGCTAAGGTACTCTGTTGTTTCCATTTTCCCGTGTGATTTTATCAAGATTTATCTTATCCACGTTTTCATTGTGGATTTACATGAAATATATATGTGTGTGTGTGTGTGTGTGTGTGTGTGTGTGTGTGTGTGTGTGTACTCATCCTCAAGAATCAAGATCCAAAACACTTAAATTTACGAGAAATCTGAAGAAAAAAATTAATAAAATAAAATGTTACCTTTCCGGAGTTTACCCTCAACTTGTCGTCAGTGGAAGAAAACGAATGAGCTCATCATGTCTCCTGTATTATATAGTCGAGGTGAAATTTGATGACTTTTACTTTTTATTTTTTAATTTACTGTCCCTTGGCGGTGAATGTTTCTTTTTTTATTATCTCGCTCAAGTCACTAGAGATTGAAATATGATGATTAGGGAGAGAGAGAGAGAGAGAGAGAGAGAGAGAGAGAGAGAGAGAGAGAGAGAGAGAGAGAGAGAGAGAGAGAGAGAGAGAGAGAGAGAGAGAGAGAGTAATAAGTGATAAGGAGTATTGTAGGGGGAGAACAAGAGATAGAAAAACAGATAAAGAGATAAAGGAAGAGATCCAAAAAATGATAAAGACAACGGAGCTGAAATATATTACAATAAAGATGTTAAAATAGATGTGACTTGAAGATTAAAACACAAACTGCCATCATCACCAAAGGGCTTAATCACTATCTTCAAGGTCCCAATGTCAATTACAGGAAGAAAATGAGATTATCTGCCATATTAGGTCAGGCTCTCACTACTGTAGACAACGTTCTTCTAGCGTCCGAGCCAAGTGGGAATCGAAGAGGAGTCGCAGTGGTGGAAAGCTAACACGTTACTTTCTACCACCGACATTTAACATTGTTACCTAATTCTGACTACCGGCAATATAACCCGTAAAGTAGTTGTGTCTTATATCCGGCATGTGTTATGTGGCATTACACATCCATCTTACACGTATAAGTAGGTGTTGTGTTTTTACCTGAAGATCACCTCGACTTATTTCACGGTGTCTGGAAAGGTTAGGTTGGGTTGGGTTGGGTTGGGTTGGGTTAACGTTAGGGAGCTGAATCGTCAGGTGAAATAGGCTGAGGTGCCTAATATTCAGGTGATCCGTGAAAGGTACAGACGCCTCCAACTCAAAATGCACACCTTAACTTGGCGAGCTATGTGACTGGAGTCACCAACTACAACTCCCACTCACAGCCTCAATATCCAGGAGCTTTACTTTCCCCCATTTTCTATGACACACTTCTCAAGGCATTGGTATAGGAAATCTGTCTCTTACTCTCTGTCAATCCTGTAGTTATTCTCTCACTCATGAGGTTATTCCCTTCTAATATCTTCTTCACTCACTAATGAACCCATCCCTGTCCCCTGATTCAATAACTTCTCATATCCTCCACTCATCTTGAGTAAAAAATCTTTAGCTGCCACCAATTGTAAACAAACACGTCTATCTTGATATCAATCATGGCTTTTATCTTCCTATTGACTGACTCATTAGCTGGTGTTTATTTTTTTCGTTTTGGCCTTGATTGGCGAGATTATTCTCTACTTGTTTTCATTATCTCCCCATCTGTCGCGATAATCACTGTTCTTTTGTCCCGTAGCTAATGAGGATACGTGAGTTGTGGGAAATGAAGACGCAAGGGTTGTCTGTCTGTAAAATTAGTTTCTTCAGAGCCAATGATATCCCTCCTTGACAATTTTCGCGAATTTATTCAATACCCTGTTACCTCTCGGCCCGTACCTTGATAGGGGAAGAAAGAGGACCTTTTAACGGAAATAAAGAAACTTGTACCAAGTAGAAGAGGAAGGAAACTTTTCCCAATTAAAGGAGGTAAGGACACTTGTACAAATATAAGATAATAAAACTTGTAACAACTAGAGGAGGTATGGGAGCTTGTACCAAACTATAGAGGATAAGGAGGTCTGTTGTAGTCACCTCAAAAAGTCCGTGTCTCCTTCCTAATGAATCAGTATCGAAACTAAATGAGATACTGCAACGACAGCTGTGTTGAGATCCCGAACTAAATACACCGTTGACCATTGTACAGTCTTGGTTATAATGTCCCTTACCTGAGGATGTTATACACGTTTCCTCTATAACATTCTGCACTGAATATAAAAGCAAAAATAATGAACAAGAGAACGATTCCTCATTTCCTCTGTGCCCTTGATCATTATGACAACACAGAAATATCAAGATATTTTACATGTGTCAACATAATGTTTATACGTGTATTTATTTTGCATAAAAATTATGATACAACATATGCAAGGCTCGTATTTCTCAATTGAAAGACGCAATAAAAACCTCTTATGCACGAGATATAATAAACAAAATTGAAAAGAATGCAGCCATGAGCTTCCAAATTGCAGTAAAAAAACTCAAGTTAAGTTTTCTTCTTTCGCTGTGGTCCTGAAAACTGGCGAGCCTAAGGTGAACAAGACAACGTTGGGGAACAATATGTGTCTGCTAAGGAGCACCATATTTTACCACGATATATTGTATTTGAAAAGCAAAATACGACATTCAAGTAGGAATATTGTGTTTCCTTCAATAGCTACCAGTGTTTCATAAGAGAGGAAGACCATAACAAACTGGAGGGATGTCTTAAAGGAAGAACCAAAACCTGATTGGATCCAGATTCAGTCCAGTATTGCGGAAAGTACATTGACAAATTACTTTTTGTGATACACTCTGGACCCGAAACACTGGACAACTTGCCAGTTCTAAGAGGATGCATCATGCCGGGATGGTAAATGACTTAAAAGATCATGTAATAATGGCGTAAAGGAATTCAAAGTTCCGGAAGTTGATCGAATTAATGATATACGCAAGTCACTATCTAGAAAATCACTGGATTACGAAAATTTCCCAAGAGACTTTATACAGCAAACGTGATCCCGATCTTCAACACGGGAGCCAACGGCGACTTACTCAGTTAGCGGAGACGCAAGACTCCCGAGCATGTATAAAAACAATGGTAACTGATATATAAAACTGACTTGGACATACCTGAAGTGTGATGTGTTGTGGTGTGCTACGGTCCATCGAGGAGCTGTTAACTTTCACATACCTGGAAAAGAAAAGTAAGATTAATCTTCCATTCAGCTTTACTCCTATACAAATATTGGTAAAGGTTAAGGAGAAAGTCGCCACTTTTACCACGTTATATATTGGCGGGATCTCAAGGATGAGTTTGTTCTAAAGTAAAAATGTTTATAAGGTGGAAGAGAATTACATAATGACTATGTAGTAGTACCCTTAGAAGTGTTCTTACGAAAGGGCAACAGTTTGTGCAGCCACGACGATTGGTGACAGAAACCAACCAAACCTAACCTAACCAAACCAAATCACTAGTTTTGTAAGACCATTCAGTTTGGTTTAGTTGGATAATGTTGTCTGTCATCATAAGTGGTTTAGAATGATATGAGGGATGGTCACTTATGTAGCCCACTGAGATGATGGAGGGTCACCTAAGTGACCCACTTACATGAGGAAGGGTCACACATGTGGTCTGCTTAAATGAGAGGGTCACACATTAGTTATTTGTGTATACTGTCGCCAGGCGTGATCAGCTCCACCAGTTGGGACACTCCCGGCAACTATACCAGGCGCCGTGTTGTTTAACTAGTGCTGTAAGAAGCTCCACTTATGAGTTGGAAATCATAACTGAACCAGAGGACTCACAGGGTTCGCCCTAGCGGTTCATTCTCATTGACGAGGACACGGACGTTTTGAGATGACTGTACCATATTAGGGAGGTACTGGAAATATTTCTTTATACGGTAAGCGTCCTGTATCAGCTCGGGATTTTAAAGGGCTTACTACATCAACTACAAAAACAAAGGATCCTCGCACAATGCCAGCTATGGAAGTATGAGAGAGCAGCGTGTTGACTGACTCTAAGAAGGATAAAAGAGTGTGCTTCACCAGGTAATGGGGGAGAAACACCATTATGTTTCCCTAAAGCAGATAAGTGGTCCATTTGCACCCGCTACGATACTCACACCAAAAAAAACGAGCGTGTCGAGGCGTCCCAAGTCAAACATCGCCTCTCCAAATTGGTCTCCGCCACTCTCCCGTGTCCCCGTGACGGACAAGGAAAAGTAGCATACGTAAATGGAGGGAGGAGAGGAGATGGAGTGGAAGGAAGATGGAGTTGGGTGAAGATTGGATGAAGGGACGGGAGGAAGTAGATAAGACCGAGAGGCGGAGGAAATGGGGCGAAGATAAGACCGGGTGGTGAGACGGGGAGGAGTGGAGACTGTGGAGTTAAAGGAGAGGACAAGAAATACGGACGAAGGGAAGAAAGAACACGAGAATTCGGCGAAGAAGATAAGTAAAGACACTCAGGACGTGGGAAGAAAACCTTTTCTTTCTTACTTTTTTTTTTTACGGGCATTAGCCCACCCGGGCACAGGTCATTTTGTGACCCACATCAAGACCTGGGGGGGTGGGGGCGAAAATATAATAAAATGATAATAATAATAATAATAATAATAATAATAATAATAATAAAACTTAATTTAAATAATAATAATAATAATAATAATACAAATAATAAAACTTAATATAAATAATAATAATAATAATAATAACAATAATAATAAAGAGACAAATAAACAAAAAAATAAAAATATTAATAGTGAGAAACGATATATGTATGTTGTGTTGTCAAAGTAAGAGAAACAATTGAGACCCTGCAATTGTGTGTAAATGAGGCAGAAAGTCAGATCAACAACCTGAGACTTGGTCACAATTTTTGTGATGCCATATGGCAGCAGGGTCTACCATTAGACAACACATTATTCTTCCATTGATATCAATGTCTCGTTTCTACGCATACCACCATCTCCCTCCCTCCTCCCCCTGTTCCATCTCCCCCTCTCTGCTCTTATCTCCTCCCTCCTGCCCCATCTTCTCCCCTGTCCCATCACCTCCTCTCTTGACTTATTTCCTCCCTATGCCCCATCTGCTCCACTCCATTCCATCACGTCCCATCCATCCCATTACCTCGTACCTACTACCCCAATACAGCCAACCACGAGAGACTCTTAAAATACAAAATACAATAACTTTCCGTTACATTGATTAGGGGTTCAAATTGTCTCGGTCTACAACACGTACCACTGTCAATATTCTGCAGGAATAATCTGATTGATCATGTCTATTGTGTTTCCCTCCCCCATCCTGGACTGGGGAGAGGAAGGAAAGCAGAAGTGGGAGAGGAGGGAAAGCAGAAGTGGGAGTGGGAGTGAGAGAGAGAAAATGAAAAAGAAAAAATGAGAGGAGTGAAAGTCTAATCACAGTTTGTGTATTTACTTCCATCTGTACCTTTAACTGTACCTGTACTTGTGACTGTATCTACCTATGTCTATATTTGTATCAAACTGTATCTATTACTGTACCCAAATTTGTATCTCCACTTGCCCTTACAGTACTTCTACCTTGTATGTATCCTCGTACCTGTACCTGGTACCTGTATCTACACTCGTATTATTGTTTCCCTTTATTTGTACCTGTATAATTATGTACCTCTACTCGTACCTGTACCTTTACATGTACCTGTTCCTATACCTCTAATTGTACCTGTTCCTCTACTTGTACCTGTTCCTGTACCACTACTTGTACCTGTACCCGACCGCTGCACTATACTGTATATAGATATAATCAACACTGAAATATAATACTGCATGTCACAACTACAGCACTGGTGAGTTCTGGGTAGTGACTATTGTGCATCTCTCTCTCTCTCTCTCTCTCTCTCTAATAGATCTCTTTGAAATATATTTTTTCCTCAAAAGGATATACGTCCCTTTGAGACACATAAGACCCTCAGTTGCATTTTTGGAAACGACCTCAACATCCCCACCACCCATCCCCATCCCTAACTCCCATTTGCACCCCCC
Source organism: Homarus americanus (assembly GCF_018991925.1). Classification (NCBI taxonomy): domain Eukaryota; kingdom Metazoa; phylum Arthropoda; class Malacostraca; order Decapoda; family Nephropidae; genus Homarus; species Homarus americanus. The sequence goes on from NW_024739403.1 coordinate 5,525,833, forward strand.
CCCCAAGAAATAAATAAAATAATGGGGGCCAACACAGAGGCTGGGATGTGTTTGCTAAAAAGTATTCATGTTCTTAACTCGTTTGAGTATGAGAAAAAAGCGAGGACTAAGGAAGTTAACTTGAGATAGATAAGAGGTGTGTGTGTGTGTGTGTGTGTGTGTGTGTGTGTGTGTGTGTGTGTGTAATAATAATAATAATAATAATAATAATAATTAACGGTTTATTGAAAGAGCTTGGCAGCCAGAAGGCTGAAAATATACAGTTACATATTTGGGGAATGGGTTTCGAATTACAAATAATATACAAGTGACATAAGTGACACAAATAAGACATATAATAACTAGATGGGGAAAAGCTCAAACTACAGTTCATTTCAACATAGTGACAGTGCAAGGAGTAGTGTTTACTGGGAGTGAATACACTGATTTATTACAAGTTATTGATAATTTTTACAATGGTTGGGACTGGGCTGTTCTTATAGCGATCAGTTCGTGCACGTATGGGCTGGATGCGGTTGTGGTGTCGAACAGCAATTCTCGGACTAGGGATCTCAGCTGGTGTGTGTGCGCGCGCGTGTGTGTGTGTGTGTGTGTGTGTGTGTAAAAAGAAATTGCAGAAGTGTTACAAACTCTCACACACACACACACACACACACACACACACACACACGAGCGCGCCACGGAAAGGATATTTGAGACTTAATCGCATCATCTCCCGGAATTTTGGTCTATCCTTGAGGATAGGTCCTGACAGAGCGAAAGAGAGAGTGGGAGAGGGAAGATAATGAGAGAGAGAGGGGGGGAGGGTTAAAGAGAGAGCCTAATCCGTGTTATATAGGATAAAGAGAGGGTAGGATAATATATTTTGCGTTATACAAAGTAGAGAGAGAGAGAGAGAGAGAGAGAGAGAGAGAGAGAGAGAGAGATTTAACATTATATTACTCAACAACACGATATAACACCAAAAACCACTAAATACACTGGAAAACTGAAAAACAACTTACGACTCTATACAAAAACTTAAGACCATGAATATATAAACTCAAGCTCTATATAACTCCACTTATTATAATACTCCACTGAATATATAACTCCACTTATTATAATACTCCATTGACTATATAACTCCACCTATTATAATACTCCATTGACTATATAACTCCACTTATTATAATACTCCATTGACTATATAACTCCACTTATTATAATACTCCATTGACTATATAACTCCACCTATTATAATACTCCATTGACTATATAACTCCACCTATTATAATACTCCATTGACTATATAACTCCACTTATTATACTCCATTGACTATATAACTCCACTTATTATAATACTCCATTGACTATATAACTCCACTTATTATAATACTCCATTGACTATACAACACCACTGACTTGACTCCACAACTTTATTGCCAATATAAGATTCTATCAAACAACAAGTTAACAAGAATAAAAAAAAGTCTTACTAACTCTGTACGGGACAATAATAAAACCTTAAAACACCCTCTAAGACTTTCATGAGGCTCTACCCCACCAACTATAAGCCTTCATTAAAAGACAATATAGGCTTACGTCCGTCTAACCCACCCGCACACCCACCCGCCCGCCCGCCAAGTTGAGACTAATTTATTCGGGGCGCGGAGGGAAGACTGACGAGAATTTTTATTTGGATTTACTCTCTCTCTCTCTACCTCTCAAAACTCTGATCTAGTTTTTCTTCCTCCTTTACTTCGCATCTCACCATAATATAATTTGCATTTGTTTACACTCTCATCCGGATAGCGTTCATACAACGCTATCCGGATTTTTTATTGGTTATTTACCTGTAACCGGATATTTATTTACGTTCCTACTTGGTTATCTGGATATATAATAATTAACTATTTTCCTTTATCCGGATATCTAACCTATCGAGGAACACTCCCGACACGGCATCCGGACTCAAAAAGTATAAATAAATTAATTATCTAAAGTATGGACGTAATGATCACCTTAAGAGTACCGCCAAGATAAAAGAAAATAAACATCCCAGTTTACAGGACTTTCCCTTACAGATGAGTTTTCCTCCTCCTCTTCTCTCTAGCTTTAACTAGAATCAGCGGTTCCCGAACTAAGGGCGGGTGGGCGGCGCGAAATTTTTAATAAAACTGTATTACATTTTGTTTTCTTTGTATATTTCAATCTTCCTCATACGCACGAGATACATGGATAAAATAATTACGAATTAGCTGATCTTGAAAATAATATAAATACAAGATGTAAAATTTATTAAAATCTTATCAAATTTATTTTTAAAATGGGAGAAGTGCGTGAGGGTTTGTAAAACAGAAAAAGAGATGCGTCACGTGAAAAAGTTTGGGAACTACAGCTCAAGATATTGTTGTCCCTCTTCGTCTTCATCTTATTTTCTTTATTTTTCTCACTACCCTCTATATAACACGCGCACACACATTAACAAGACTAGCCCCAGCATTTGATTGCCATTAACATAAAGAACGGCTAAACTAGGGGGAAACCCCACTAGCTTTAACGAGGCTAAACTTTTCATAAGAGTTTGTCGATATTGCCAGCTGGGTGATGTTCCTCTCGGTGTTGTGTTGCGGTAGTCTCTCCCTCTCTCCATCGGTCAATCTCCCTTCGCTTCTCTCTCCCTACACTTATTAGTCGACCTCCCTTACTTCCTCTCTCCCTCCACCTTTTTGTCATTCTCCCTTCCTTTCTCTCTCCCTCCCTCCCTCCACCCATCACTCAAATTTCCTTTTTCCCTTCTCTCTCTCCCTCCACCTATTAGTCGATCTCCCTTCCCTCCTCTCTCCCTCACCTTTTAGTCAATCTCCCTTCCTTCTTGTCTCCTTCCACCCTTCACTCATTCTCCCCCTCCCTCCATTCTGTTCCCTTCTTGTGCCCATTAAATTGAGATTTTTTGGGGGTAGGGAACATTACCTTTAAGAAGTTACAGACCCCCCACTATCATAATATTTTTTCGGTAACTTAAATGGTTAAAGTTCTTTAAAAGTTTCAGATCCTTAAAAGTTTCAGGTCCCTTACGAGTTTAAATCCCCTAAAAGTTTCAGATCCCTCAAGAGTTTCAATCCCTTAAAAGTTTCAAGTCATTTAAGTTTCATTTCCCTTAAGAATTTTAGGCATCGATAAAATTTCCAGATCCCCTTAAAACGTTTAGGTCTCCATGAGCCCTGAGAGACAGCATCAAGGGGACCATCTGACTCACTCCTCAGGGTGATGGATTTGCGTTAGGGTGAGACAGGAAAAAAAGTCATTCTGTTGTTTTGTTGTTAAGATTGTCGGACCGTAGTCCGACACGGGCCTTTGCCTATAGGCGGCCCGTTTGGAGCTCCTGGAGCAGCAGACCGGATTGGGATTGGAGGTGGTCCCACCTGCAGATTGGAAGGTGGTGGGTATCGTGTGATGACCCGGAGTAGGTGGTGAATGTGGTCTGTGTGGCCCTTTCGGGTTAGAGTGGCCGCTGGTGTTGTGTGTGCTTCTTGGGAGATTTGAGTTCTGTTTCAGAGGCTTTGTGTGACTTCGCAGTCGAGGAGATAGTGTTCAAGTGGGTTGGCTCCTGACAGTAGGTGCATTCCATGACGTCATTTCCGATCATCTGCCAGGAGCACTTGTACCCTAGTCGTAGTCGATGAAGGCTGACTTGGGTTTGTCTTGGTGTTTTCTTGTCAGCGAAAGGTGGTTCCCCTTTTGTAGCCGCCAGGTACCATTTGGCTGATTGGGAACCAGCGTTGAATGCGTGAAGGAAGCTCTTTTTGATGTGGAGCTTGCTAGTCTTTCTGAGGTGATTCTTGATCTGTTGTTCTACGTCTCTCCTAACACACTGCGTAAATTGGGTAGTTTAGGAGATCTCTACCAATCACAGCACACGACCAATCACAGCACACGACCAATCACAGCATACGACCAATCACGGCACAAGAGCAATCACGATACACGACCAATCACAGCATACGATTAATCCCAGCACACGACCAATCATGGCACACGACCTATCACAGGACACGACCTATCATAGGACACGACCAATCACAGCACACAACCACTACTGTAAGTATAAAGGATGAAAGGGAAACGGAAGAAAGAAGATGACTGGAGAGGAGATAGAGGGTTATATAAACAGATAAGAGAGAGAAAAAGCTAGATAACAAGTTCAAACAGAGAGAGAGAGAGAGAGAGATTCCGCAGATTCTTAGCAGACTTAGCTCTCTTCATAAATGATCGGCGCTTTGAAGTTCCTTGAGGCAAACCCATAATACGAAAAAAATAATAATAATATTGCTAAAAAAAATTAATCCATTTTTATTTTCATGCGTACACTTAAAAAACACAAATATCCATAGATAAAATTTTTACACCCTCCCCCCCCCAAAAAAAATATATATGTATTCAAGTTAAAAATCCCTACATATGTAAATTTTAGCTACACTGGTTCTTATATTCGATTTTTTTTTCGGAAAACTTTAGAATTCAAGCTTTGATTTTTATTTTATTTATTTATTTTTTTACAGGAAATAAAAAAATAAAAAATAAAAATCGTCACTAATATACTGACGTGTGAAATTCGGGAGTCAATGGTCGTCATCCTTGAAGTGTTCAGAAAAAAGAATCGAGTTTCCAGTTATCCTTCTTCGTCCTCTTGCCGTCCTCCTCCTTCTCCCTTTCTCCTCTTACCTTCCTCCTCCTCCTCTTTCCTTTCTCCTCTTTTTCCTTCTCTCTTTCTCCTATTCCTACCACAACTACTACAACTTTCCTCTCACATTTTTTCTTCTTCTTCCAACTCAAAAAACCGATCCCCATAATCCACGCAATAAGACTTCGCCAACAGAAATTAAAACAAAAAAAAAATCTTAAAACGTTAAATAAACTGAGAGGAAGGACAATTGAGAACTGGGATTTGAGAGATAACACAACTGAGAGAGAGAGAGAGAGGAAACCATTAGAGAAAAATAATGCTCAAGAAAGTAAAAGATGGAAGGGTTATTAATGAGCTTTGTAAACACGTCAGCACTCTTCCCAACCTTCTTCATTCCTTCCCTCCCTTCCTTTCTTTCCTTCATTGTTTCCCTCCCTTCCTTTCTTTCCTTCATTGTTTCCCTCCCTTCCTTTCTTTCCTTCATTGTTTCCCTCCCTTCCTCCTCCCTTCCTTCCCTCCATCTCCAACCCCTCTCTTCATTTCTTTCCCTCACTCTCTTCCTCCTTCCTTTATTCATTCCCTCCCTCCCTTCCCTCCATCTCCCAATAATCTTCCAACCTCCTTCAGTATTTTTTCTCTTCCATCTTTCCTCCCTCCTTCACTCTTCCAGCCAATCTTGCCTCCATCCTTTCCTCTTTCAACACTTTTTCAAGCTGTCTCTCTCCACTCATTCTCAACACATTTTCCTCCCTCACTCCATCATCCACCAGCAGTCCTCCGTCCCCCAGTAGTTTTCCTTTTCTCCTTCCTCCATTGCCCAGCAGTCCTCCATCCCTCCCTCCATCACCAAGCAGTCTTCCCTCCCTTCCTCCATCCCGCAACAGTCGTTCGTCCGTCCGTCCCTCCCTCCATCCCCAAGCAGTCTCCTCCTTCCCTTACTATTAGTCCAGCCTCCGAGGGTAATTCCCCGCCCACTGATGAGACCAACCAGGCGCCTCCGCCACGTTGTCTTCCTCGTATTTTTTGTTTGTAAACAAAAGTTGCTAGATGTCGCTGGTAAATAAGGTCGCGACGCGAAATTATTAGGTCCCTTCAATAAATAATTTCTTTTGTACACAAAAAACTAAAACGAATTACAAGACAGCGAATCGCCCACTCCTCAAACAGAAAAAAATGATTTAAGAGATGAGGGAACGGTTGATATTAGATAGATGGCAGGTTTGGCGTCTCTTTTTTTTCTATTTTTTTCTTTAGGGAGAGTAAGAGTAAGTGAGTGAGAGACAAAATTACTAGTGTGACATTGGTGTAACAGATAGGAACAAATTTATTACAGCAAATGTTGGATGAGAGAAAATGTATTACTGTAGCCGTTAGATAAGATCAAATGCATTATATGAAATGTTGAAATACAAATAAACGCATGACAGCCTATGTTAGAGAAGATTTTTTACAGCATACTTTATGTTAGTCAAGAAAAAATGTATTGTAACATGATAGTTCAAAATAAACACATTACAACACATGTTAGATGAGACAAATATATTACTGTAGTTGTTAGAATAAAAATTTAAGTATTACAGGAAATATTACATAAGAAAGGATGGATTACTTTTTTTTTGAGAAGAAACTAAATATTTGTTGCGAGATCTGTAATCCACTATACTGATTTGCTGTACTGCCGCATTATGTAAGTGTCTCTTTTCTGTACAGACGCATTATGTAACAGTGTCTATACTGTACAGACGCATTATGTAACAATGTCTCTATACTGTACTGACGCATTATGTAAGTGTCTCTATACTGTACGCATCATGTAACAACCAATTTCTCAATAATTATGTTTGCACTTATGTTCCAGACTTTTATTGTGACTCTTATGTTACAGTGAATATGTTACCGATTTTTATTGTGACTGATTGTTACAGTTGTTATGGGACTGACTGTTACAATGACTACTATGACTACGAAGTTGAGATTACAATAAAACAACTTTCTGTTACAATGGCTGGGTGTTGTTGTGACTCATTGGCAGAAATTTCAGGCTGGTGTTTCCCTTCCAGGCCTCACTGTCACCATAAACCATCATCATCACACACCAGTCGAGAGAGATACGGTAACAGGAAAAAAAAAAAAAGAACGCAGAAAAAAAAGGAAAAGAGGTAGGGAGAAAACGCTACACCAATACGAAATACTATCTGGCCGAGGGCGTCTTCTACAGGAGCACCCAGGGACGCCATACAGCAACACACACCCGAAGATACGTAGTCTCCAGCTCAGGAAACGCCTGATATAAACCCCTCGGGGAAAATTGTCTTCCTGATGCACGGTATAAGCTCCGCCTGATTAATTCAAGTATTATACTGAACGTGACAAGGATATAGGAAGTAAAGTGGGGTGGCTGGCTGGCCAACTGGTGGATGTGTTCTTATGAGCAGTGTTCGTATGGATGGATAGATGGATGGATGGACGGACGGATGAATATCGGTACTGTCTGTGTGTGGGTACTTACTGTATGTTCCAAGTACTAATCTCACGAACACATAAGTAATATAATTCTCAAAGGAAAGGTATATCATAGGGGGGGGGTCTTGGTAAGTAAAAGATGAAAGGCGCTTGGAGAAGAGACGTAACGAACACACACACACACACACACACACACACACACACACACACACACACACACGTCCCTGTTGTATGCTGCACTTACACTTAAAATACAATGCTCGATATTTTCAGGCTAAGGATATCGAGAAAAAAATCTTATTAAAGAAAATTATTGACACCATAAGTTATCAAAAACAACTGTAGGAAAATATACCCCCCTCCTCTCTCTCTCTCTACTCACAGGTCATTGGCAAGTGTCAGGATTCACCTATATTGACCAACCGATGTAAATTTAGCTTAAAATTTCCACCAAAGCAGTTATTACCTTGCCTATAAACACTATTAATTGAAGAAGAAGAAAGAAGAAAGAAGAAGAAGAAAGAAGAAGAAAGAAAGAAGAAAGAAGAAGAAGAAAGAAAGAAGAAAGAAGAAAGAAAGAAAGAAGAAGAAGAAGAAGAAGGAAAGAAGAAGAAGAAGAGAAAGAAGGAAGAAGAAGAAAGAAGAAGAGAAGAAGAAGAAGAAAGAAGAAGAAGAAGGAAGAAGAAGAAGAAGAAGAAGAAGAAGAAGAAAGAAGAAGGAAGAAGAAGGAAGGAAGGAAGAGGAAGGAAGGAGAAGAAGGAAGGAAGGAAAGAAGAAGAGAAGAAGAGAAGAAGAGAAGAGAAGAAGAAGAGAAGAGAAGGAAGAAGAAGAGAAGAAGAAGAAGAAGAGAAGGAAGAAGAAGGAAGAAGAAGAAGAAGGAAGAAGAAGAAGGAAGAGAAGAAGAAGGAAGAAAGGAAGGAAGGAGAGAAAGAGAAGAAGGAAGAGAAGAAGAGAAGAGGAAGGAAGGAAGGAAGAAGAAGGAAGAAGGAAGAAGGAAGGAAGGAAGGAAGGAGAGGAAGAAGAAGGAAGGAAGGAAGGAAGGAGGAAGGAAGGGAAGGGAAGGAAGGAGGAAGGAAGGAAGAGATGTCGAAAGACCTAGAACTGAATAGAGTTAAAAGAAAAGACGTAGATGACGTGGGCAAGCTAATGACTTGTATTGTCCTAGAACCCCACAAATTACGATACCATAAACAATGAGTTAAACGTTGTTTTTTATTTAAAGTTTGTAAGAAAAGTTATATTTGGTGTCGACTATTGTTGGAAAAATTAACATTTACTTACTAATGGCTAATTTTCTTACTGAGAGAGAGAGAGGGAGAGAGAGAGAGAGAGAGAGATAAAGAATGTAAAAGACGTTTGTGAAACGGGACGAATGTAACTGATAAGATTCAACAGACAAATGAATTGTTGGTTCAGGTTAGACAGGTATGTATGAGCAGAGACAGACGGGCGTACATGGTTCATATATGGGGATGTTTGATTGGTACATAAAGCAAAAAAAGTAGATCAATGATATTCAGATACAAAATAAGCACTTTGGGAAAGAAAAAACAGCATATATAAACATAACTACAAAAATATAAGACACAGACCAGACCCAGACATGGACTGTAAACATTACTACACAGAGAATAGAAAAAATTTTAGCTTTCTCTATTAACTGTAGAATGTACTAAATAAACATTTGATCTTGGTCTTCATTTATTATTGCCTGATGATTCATCTTTTTGTTGCTATCTGAAGAGGGTACTAGAATTGAGTTCTTCAGGATGGTTACAGATGGTGGTTGGTGTTGAAATTATGATTTGAGATTTAAGAGACAATTGATTGGGAACATTGATTTAGTGTTAAATTAGTTTGGTTGTTGGAGCAGAATGGGGTGAATTGAGTTGGTTAGAAGTTAAGACTGATTAGGGTAGTTAATCTCTTAAAATCGTGTTCAGGAAGAGACAATCTCCCACTGCCTAGTCAATGTCTGTTTTTATATATATTTTGTTTATTCTCAAGTCAATGGCCGTCCATCATTTCTTGGCTCTGAAAGACTTTTAGATCACAGGTTAATTCATTATATCTTATATATACGTTAATTAGTGTAGGTTTAAAAGTCTAAATTACATTCTATAGTATTATTTCATGGCTACAGGAAAGAAAGGTTTCTCTCCTGGAAAAACTTATGAAGGTCAAGTAACTTTAACCATAATAATGACAAACTCTAGGAATTAAAAGTTAGAAACAGAAAGTTGGAGAAAGAAACTGGTTTACAACAATTCATATATCTTCTTTTATCTTTAATATCTATTCATCCCACCAGAGCTATTAAACGTTGGAAGTTTTTGATTAATGATTGATGGCAAACCATACACACACACACAGTAAAAAGAAAGAAGTTGTGGGATAAAAAGACTAAAAAAAATTGAATAATTACAAAGAAAAGAAAGATGTTTGAGAATAAAAAAGAAAAGCAGTGAAAAAAAACACCTGAAAACTACCATTTGAAAAAGAATGGTAGAGAAACAAACACTGAAAAAAAGAAAGAAAGGCTGAAACTCCATGCAATTGTTGTGATGTTGATTATTTATTTGTAGAAAAATACAGATGTAGTCGATAATAATAACTGCTGTTAAATAGTAAAGTTCAACTAAGGTAATAGGGGGTGCTGGAAGCTATGAAAAGAAACACCGAAAATCAGAAGTTACATTTTAATCAAATTTTAAAGGCATAACAAACATTCAAAGATTATTAGCTGAACTACCTGGCTGAAAATGAAAAGCTCAATATCAAATAGCTGATATGAAAATATATCTCTTCTTTTTCCTTTACCACCATATCACTTATGAGGGTTCAGCCGCTAGGGATTTGAGGACCCCACATTATTTACAAACTCTTGAGCTTTTGGTATATACATAAATTTATCTCAAATAGAAACATTATGTATTTAATTTATTATCATCTGGAATAAAATACACGCAACATAGTGGTAATGAAACATATAGAACGATGCAGATTCTTTTTTGTTTTGTTTCATGCCAGTATTACCATAACAGTTTAAAATAATTGTTGATATATAATGCGAACCTGAAACAGAACTGTCAAGTATCATGTCTGGTGTACCTTCTACAATTGTTGTAATGCATTAATTTCCTGTCTATCACAATCTGTCAATACTCTGGTTCTCAACATTATTCCAATTTTAATGGTAAAGCAAATTTCGTAAAAATCCTTATACATCACAAGAATTTTAAAATATAAATATACACGACATTTCATCAATTTATAAATATCAAAATTTCACAAAATATATGAATATCCTCAACGTTCCTTCCTTTGACTTCGTGGTTAGTGAATATAATCTTTAGAAGGCTGGTTTTGCACACGATGGTGATTCCATATATTCTTTTGTCCATTTCTTCATCTATATAATTGAAATCTTCAATTAATTACAACTTTGACCTCTTTTACTCAGAAGATATACTGATTTGTTGATATATACATTTTTGTCTAGATTATGATGAATATTTGGTGAAAATTTGTCATAATATATCTAATGTAAATCAAGGCTTCTATTATCAAAGCATATACATATCTTAACACTATTCACGACGCTGCCTCCCTAAACAAAGGCTTTGACCTCGACCTTTTCTGCAACCTTTTTACCTTTAGGTGAACTTTGGTTGGTCGTATGTTACAAAAGACTATAAATATCTACTGGGGTTAAGGTTGGTACAACAAAACGAAACAAGTTACATTAAAGAGAGACATTTTGAAAGGAGACAGACTGGCAGGACGGACTAAAATATAACTTTGCTAAGTGCTCTTTTCTAACTAGACATTTACGACCTGGTAACCTAACATCTGGAATGAATAGACGTTTAGACTAATGAGCAGACCTACGAAAAAAGCGAAGATTTGGAAAAAATTCAAGACAAATTAAACTAGGTGGCACCCACAATTTTCCTTCACCCTTTAACCCATTTCACCGCACCTTCATCACTATACATTTTACTTCGCCTGTCTCCTTACTCCTCTCCCTACCCCTTATACCAGTCATCATTCTTTCCATGACAAAACTGAAAGTGAGATTATTCGCAGACTGGCTAACAATAAGATGACATTGATACTAAACTTTAAAATTCCAATAAGGAAGCGGCGCGTTAACTGCAATACCGTGAGACAGGTTCTGGGAAGAAACAAATTCACCACTTAACATGATCCTGAATGATGGTTTGGTGACTGCACTTTAACAACACCGTGTTTATTGTTTGATAATAACACCTCTCAGCCCTACTGTACTACATCAAACACTCTGCTGAAAAAAGTTTGAAAATGTAGTGATACAATATGATTTTCTCTGGTTGTAATCAGATGATATTAAATGCTATATATACCAACCCGGGTTAAATACCTTTTCCTGGCGACTTTAAAAAACCGGGCTGACACTAATTAATATTGTTCATTTATTGTTTCATATCTATCATTTTCTGCCCAATAAATTATTTTAATTTCAATCTGAATCCATGCCACACTGTGACTGTATGGAAAATCAAACTCGTTTTAATCTGTACCTGCTTATGATGAAAGTAATTGCCTTTATATACAACCAGTACACAATCTTTTTAAAATCAAAAATCTTTAAAACTGATTGTTTGTTAAGTAAACAATATTTAAACTAATAAAATTATTTCTTCTAAAAGTCATTTTAACTGAAGGTTGTTGTTTCAACTAATCATTTATATTTTTTATTAAGTGTTGTATCCTTTAATGAAACTTTTAATTTGCTCAGCACCAGGCACCCAGGTCACTGCTATTAATGAATAATGGACTTTGTGAGGCGGCCGAGGCAGTGCTGGTCACTTCACTCCTGTGGCCTTCTAGTTAAATAAAGGTGACTGCTTGGCCGTCTCTGGCTGAGCAGGGCAGGAGACTGCAACAGCCGAAGATCAATCATAGCGAAAAAGGTGTGCTCAGCGATCGTACTATCGCTAATCCATTGTTCTAGCAGTTCACCATAGGTATATATTATTACACGACAATTGACCTAACACTTAAATGGCTAATATGTTGCAATTGATTTAATATGTTGCTGCTTATCTATATAGCGTTTTATTCAATGTAGAACCGTTACAGGTGCGTCATACACTGTTTATTCACCTGGGGTAATGGTCAGCATCCCCGCTCACAAAGCGAGCAGAGCCGAGTTCGATTCGGGCAGGGTAAAACTAAGGGCAAAGTTTCTTACGCCATTTGCTTCTGTCTACCCAGCAGTAATTGGGAACCTACAGTAGATGTTAATCGACGGTGATCGTATTCCGGGGTAATGGTTAGCCAGCAGTTACAGTTGTCCGGTCTTCGGACTCCACTCCTTGACACGGGCTGCAGTCCGTTAACTTAGGGTGTGGTTGTTGTGTTGGCGAAGCTTTCAACCTTAAACAAATTAATGCATAGGTGGCTCTAGAGCCGGCCATCCTCGATTTCGAGGGCTTCCTATTATATATTCACTTCCGGATACACTATATTTTTTACAAGTCTCTATGTATACAGGCGTTGAAAACCACTCTCCACCCAGTAGACAGACTGACACCCTTACCCGATGAAAATACATCATATTTTCGAATCATATTGTAATTGTTAGCTTTTCATCTGAATAATTTTAATGCTCTTACAGTCGGAATTTCACCCTGTTAACACCTTTATGGGACAATTAATGTTTCAACAAGCAAGTGAGTTTTGCACACCGTGTAGTGGCTCCCACGTTAAATTTCTCGTGACTAAAAACGAAATAACACCTGTAAGGATTACCCCCAAAGCTAGAGACACAAAATAATCAAAATTATGTGTCGAAATTAAACTGAAATTTACCTCACCTTCCTTAACTAACTATATACTCTCTCTCGTTAGTAGACAGGCGGGAGGGGGGGGATCTCAAGGTGTTTATTAACATAATCTTAAGTATACAACTAAACTTTCCGTACCAATAGCGTGACTGGCATTGCACTTCGACCACCTTCACTTCCCAACTGGCACCCATATCAACTAGGTGTACTCTTTGAGGAAGGTAAAGAGATATATTCAGTCTGCAAGCCTACAGCTCCAGGTATCAAAGCCCATCCCAGAACTCAAATTCTCAAACCTTCTTACGTTAAAATTATCCTTACTCACTGATGATCTGATGATGTAAGAATGCAGCTAATATAAGCAATAAATGAAATCAAAAATCATACCCCTGAGTCTGGACCTTAACTATAGTGAAATAATCTACATTAAAAAACTTTAGGAACTTTAGTGTAGATAATGACATCAGATTTTTTTTTCGTTTTTCTTTTTTGAGAAATGGTCGTCTCAATGAGTAACTTGTCGTATTATTTATCTCCCCATCTTGCTAAACTGCTACGGGGAGCTCTAGACACCACCACGTGACACTTGTATCATTTTATCTATCAATACCTATACCATGTCCTCTCACCCCCAGGGCTTGAGGTGGTGCTCAAACGAGTCAATATTTTCCCAGAACTCTTCAGCATTGGTCGTCCACCTCCCACCATACAGTATAGTGTGGGAGGTGATGATTTTCGCCCATGACCACCTGGGAATAGAGGGGTAGGTGGGTACAGATGTTACAAAGGGAGTTTTTAATCTCCTTCTCCTCCTATTACTTCGCCAGATCATCATATATCCACTGATTTCGTACCTCACCCACCCACACATTCACATTCAGACCAGCAACGATCCTTCTACGCGTGCACGTGCACACACACACGAAGCTCTCGCCTTCTCACCCACAAATTAATAATCTACTCAGATCAACAATGCTTCCAAGGATTACTGCACGGCACACCCATGAATGTTGCAAACTCCTTACCAGGTACTGACTCACTACTTGCCATGAACGCAGCCCAGCCGCCGGGATGAGCAAACAGCGGGAGTCTACCCCGGAAATTAGTCGACAAGGTACTGGTTCAACATCAGCATGGCGGAGTGGTGATGGTAAATAAATGTTGGTTATTGGTCCGATATGAGTAGATATAAACAATATGACTGTACATTGAATGTTAGGGGCAATGTGTGTGTGTGTGTGTGTGTGTGTGTGTGTGTGTGTGTGTGTGTGTGTGTGTGTGTGTGAGCATAGTAAATATCAAATTAATTAACTCTGGAAAAGGAAAACAATTTCTATAATCCTTGTTTTACTTAAGAAAGACAAAAACTACAATCTTGATATTCGTTGTTGCGAAACTTTCAGTCAACATTTAATCAACAAAGTTCGTTGTCTTATTACTGTAAAATGAATGTTGACAAAAAAGATAAGGTAGCTGGAAAATATATCTATCGTACTGTACTGTATCTCAACCAGTGTGTGAAATGTGACGCCACACACACACACACACACACACACACACGTGACTGACGCCCTGAGTTGACGAGGAAATGTTGAAGGCTCTCCCATGCACGTGGATTGTTTACTGCCTCAAAGTCCAACCCTTTCACGTGAGAATTAATGATATTTTCTCTCTCCCTCTCAACACACACACACCACACACACACACGCACATACATTTCCACGGCTTCAGGTTGAGGTTGCTGAACTCTTCCCTCCCTCTGATGGTCTTCAGGGAGATCATATATTCAGTGCGTCCGACAGAGGCTCCAGGAGTTGGTCTTATTTTTTATTCTTAAGTCGGGGGATCCTGCCCCCCGCCTCTCAGGTCTCGGGGGATATTAAGAATAACTGTAAGAATTGAGGTCGATATATTTAGTACTTTTTTAAAATGCTAAATTATACGAAAAAAGAAAACTATTTATACTTGTTGAAAGTACCTACAGGAACCCGACAGACCTCTATATAACATGCTTCAGGACCCTAAGAAGAGATACTACCATACGTCAAATGAGGGAGCAACGCAGGGGTACCCAGTCCCCATGGCAATGTACACACCAGGTCTATCCGTCTTCCAACATACAATGAACTATGAAACAACCGAGGTCAAGCAAGTGGCAAATGAAGATGACCTTACAGGAGCAGGGAAAGTGGAGGACATCAAAAAGTGGTGGGACCTGGTAAATCACGAGGTCCACAAATAGTTTACCACCTAAATGCTAGAAAGTCCTTCCTCATTGTGAAGCCAGAACACCATAACCAGGCTATAGAGGTGTTCAACAGAAGTGAGGTCAAAATAACAAAGGACGGCCAAACACACCTAGATGCGTTAATCAGCACGAATGATTTCAAGACCGAGTACGTTACGGGAAAGGTAAATGAGTGGGTGAAGGAAACCCAAGTTCGACAGATATTGCAAAAACTGAGCCACATGCGGCGATTGCGGCATTCACCCACAGAGTCGAGGATCGCTGGAACTACCTCATGCACACTATCCCTGATATCGGACCCCTCCTCCACTCTCTGGAAGAAGCCATCAGGGTCGCTTTTATTCCAACACTCCCACTCCTCCCTCCTCCTACACATGAAGATTCCTTCTCCTCCCTCCTCCTACACATGAAGACTCCTTCTCCTCCCTCCTCCTCACTCACAAAAAGGCTCTCGGCTCCTACTCTCCGTTTGGAGGAGGCTCGGAGACTATGTGGGCCCGCTGTTACCTGGCACCAGTAATGTGCTACTAGAGATAGCCACTTCGAGCTCAGAGAGAGAGAGAGAGAGAGAGAGAGAGAGAGAGACGGACGGACACAGACAAACAGACAGACGCAGATGCTGAGACATAGAGACAGAGAGATGTTAAAAACGAGATTCACCCTTACCTACACCACCACCATAATGCCAATATATAGGAGAGATACTCATTAATGGGCTGATTAACGATTCGGCCTCGAAAATGGTGAACATCGGGTAATTAACCCAGCTAATGGCCTTCTGGTTTAATTCCACCCATCACTCAAGGGTTATCAGCATGATAAATTTTCCCGGAATTCAACCTTTGGAGGATGATGGAGAGTGCCTGTGTTAAAGTTTATTAAAAAATATTAAATCGTGGAAAATATTAAAAAATTATTAGAAAAAGGGAAACGCGAAAGAGTGAGAGAGGCAGAGATAAGGGGAAACGCGAGAGGAGAGTGAGAGAGACAGAGAGATAAAGGGAAGAGAGAAAACGTGAGTGAGAAGAGGAGAGAAAGGGAAAAACTGAATGTGTGAAGGAAACGGGAAACACTTGTTATGTATGGATAATAAATGAGAAAGAGAAAGGGGAGAAAGAAAGAAATAGAGATAAATAAGTTAAATAAAAAGAGTGGCAGCAGTAGTAAGCTGTAGTAGTAGCAAGCTTTAATTGTAGTAGTAGTAGTATAGTAAAATCTTCCGACAATAGGACCTTTTACAAATATAAGTTATCAAACAAGCCTCAAAACTTATACCTAACAATTCTCAGAAGCGTATAATTCTACAAACAGTACTCCTATTTATAAGGAAATTTATAAAGATATTCCATTTACTGTAAGAATTCCATTACACCATTCTACTGCATCTTCGAGCACGCACGTACACACACACAACACTACACCATTCTCGCCTGTTCCCTCCTTCATCCGCGAATTACTGTTGACATCACAACCGCATCCTACCCGTACCACCACATACCGATCGCTATAAGAACAGCCCATAACCATCTCACTTTTGTACTGTAACTGTTCTGAAATTCCTTGTTAAATGATCCTCTCCCCTTTGTTATTTTATATTACACAAGTACTACCACTTATGTCACTTGTATAATCATCTGTTTATTGTATATTTTCAGTCTTTTGGCTTCATCTTTTTTCAATAAACCGTTAATTATTATTATTATTATTATTAGTATTATTATTATTGTTATTACACACACACACGCTCACAGGTTGACCCCTGCTCGCTGGAAATATGTCGACGACTCCACCATTGGGATCAGCGTCAACAATTCTGCTCCCAACTATACCGCCCTTCAGGATTTATTGAACAGTCTCCAAAACTGGGCCACCAAAACTATGTCACCATCAACCATACCAAGACCATGGTTATGCACATCAACCTCCTCCGATGACTGTCCCACCTTCCATTACTTCCAGGTCCGAACACCCAGGTTGTAGATTCTGACGAAGCCTCGGCGTCACCATAGACAACAAACCAATTCGAAACCACACGTCAGTGAAGCGCTCAACTCTCCAGTTTCCGTCTCCACCTCCTCCGCTACAACCTCAAGTCCCTGAGTTCCCAAATTCGGCTCCTCAGTGTTTATAATAAACATCTACATTCTAAGCTCACCTATGCCTCCCCCCACCGGTCTTCCTCCAAATGCCACACAACGCAAACACCTAGAAAAAGAAAAGAGGGAAGCAAGATTATTCTCTCTCCTTCCTACTCCACATATCAAGAAGCGCTCAACACACTGACCCTTTCGACTCTCACTGACCATCACCACGACCTCATCTGCAAATTTGGTAAGAAGCTTCTACACCATCCTCGACACCGGCTCCTACTACCACCTGAGATCCCTAGCCCGAGAATTGCTGTTCGACACCACAACCGCATCCAGCCCATACGTGCACGAACTGATCGCTATAAGAACAGCCCAGTCCCAACCATTGTAAAAATTATCAATAACTTGTAATAAACCAGTGTATTCACTCCCTGTAAACACTACTCCTTGCACTGTCACTATGTTGAAATGAACTGTAGTTTGAGCTTTTCCCCATCTAGTTATTATATATCTTATTTGTATCACTTATGTTACTTGTATATTATTTGTAATTCGAAACCCATTCCCCAAATATGTAACTGTATATTTTCAGCCTTCTGGCTGCCAAGCTCTTTCAATAAACCGTTAATTATTAGGTAAACTAAAACAAACCACGGAAATAAACCGAGAAAATAAATAACGGAAATAAACCCGTGAAAATAAACAACGAAAAACCAAACCACAGAAATAACACCGAAAAAAACAGAAATAAACCAAATACAAAATAAAATAAACCAACAGATATAAACCCGAGGAAACAAGCC
The DNA here is from genome assembly GCF_018991925.1 of Homarus americanus. Lineage (NCBI taxonomy): Eukaryota > Metazoa > Arthropoda > Malacostraca > Decapoda > Nephropidae > Homarus > Homarus americanus. The sequence goes on from NW_024739403.1 coordinate 5,543,937, forward strand.
GCGAGAATAGACCAAGGAGCTATTTCTCAAAACCTAAACCTCTCAGGCGACATGAAAACTGCCTCTCCCGCCGTGGGAAAATTCTACCCTCTTGTCTTAAGTGTTGGTGAAAATTTGCTGGTTTCTGCGTCACTTTTTCCGTGTGAGAGAGAGAGAGAGAGAGAGAGAGAGAGAGAGAGAGAGAGAGAGAGAGAGAGAGAGAGAGAGAGAGGTGTCAAATAGATTCTGTAGATATATTAGCGGCGTTGGTGGTGGGGGGGGGGTCAGATAGATATTTGGATGAAGATAGAGAGATAGATAAATATAGACAGACATATATGAGAGAGACAGATATGAGTGTGAGACAGACAGACAGAGACAAACAGACAGACAGACTCTAATGAAAAAATAAAAATAACGGAAAAATCATTACACTCAAACTACTGACCTGAATCAACTATTTTTCCCACCTGTCACAAAAAAATAAAACTAAAAATAAATAAAATAAAAAAATCCATTATATTTCACTTTTCGTTTTTTTTAAGAGTTTTGTCAATAAATGATGAAAAAAAAAGTTACATCCCAGTGTAGGAGTAATTTCAACATTACACGGGGTCAATCCATCTGATGAATACTGACGCCGAATATACATGTGTGTGTGTCTGTATTTTTTATATATGTATACTGTATTATACACTTTGAATTTCTCTTCTTTGTAATAATAATCCACGTGAACGAATGAAGGACGGTGAATGAAGCAAGAGGTGATAAAAGATATTTTGTGGATGAGAGAAATGGGAGGCGGTCTACAAGAATGAATGAAAGATAGAATGAGATAGTGAGAGAATGAATGATAGAATGAAAAAGGATGAAATAATTAAAATGAATGACAGAATGAGATAATAAACGAAAGAATGATAGAATGAAAAAGGATGAAATAATTAAAATGAATGAAAGAATGATAGAATGAAAAAGAAAGAGAAAATGAAAATGAATAAGAGAACGAGACAGTAAAAGAATGAATGAAAGAAATAATACCAATGAAAGTAGGAGTAAATGTGAAATTATAGGATAAAGAATAAAAGCAGGAATGCCAATGAATGTAGAAAAATGAAAGAAGGAAGAAAGGAATGAAAGACTAAACATGAATGAAAGAAGAAATAGTAAAAGGCAAGAAAAATAAAAACCGATACGAGGATAAAACGAGAGATGGAATAGGCAATATTATGGGTAAATATGCGAATGAAAAGCATCGATAAAAATAAACCAAGTCGCAACTAAACCTATCACATGAAACCTAATCTAGTAAACATAATCTAGCCTAACGCAACCAAACCTAACCTAACCTAGCACAACCAAGCCTAACTTGACCTAACTCAATAGAATCTAAACCAAACCAAACCAACCTAACCTAACCCAAACTACCTACCTACACAACCCAAACTAACCCAAGCCTACCAAACCAAACCTAACCTAACCAAACCTCCGTGGAGTCCTCAGCTGTGATGGCAATTAACCGAACTCTCTGAACGACCCTTAAACGACACTGAAGAGCACACACGACCTCCACGGCAATAAAATTATGACAATAAGCGAGTTACAGTCCATAGGAGTCGTACACACGTAATGAGACAACAGAGTGAGAAAGTGAGAGATAAGGAGATATACTATAAAGAAAGAAATAGAGAAATTGAAAGAGATGGGGAGAAAAATATATAGAGAAAATATGAGTGAGTGAGTGACATAGCGAGATTTATATTTAGAGAAAGAGAAAAAAATAATGGGGGAATAAAAGAAAGACGAGGAGGGTGAGACAGAAACGTACAGGGAGAACAGGAATGACATAATGAGATCAGTTAATGGCGGAGAAAGAGAAGAAAAGAAATAGGAGAACTAGATAAAGAGAGAGCTAGAGAGAAAACAATGGATGACAGCGAGAGAGAGCGAGAGAGAGAGAGAGAGAGAGAGAGGGGAGAGAGACAGGGGAGAGAGAGAGGAGAGAGAGAGAGAGAGAGAGAGAGAGAGAGAGAGAGAGAGAGAGAGAGAGAGAGAGAGAGAGAGAGAGAGAGAGAGAGAGAGAGAGAGTGTGTGTGTGTGTCACTAAAGTAATAAACAAAACGGGATAGTAGCATGATTCGTAACTCCTGCTGTACTTAAACCCATTGTCCGCGGTATCAAATAAAAGCGGGGTAAAGAAAAAAGCTGAAAAGCTGAAAATAAAGTAACTCTCTTAGCCCCCTCCTCTCTCTCTCTTAGCCCTATCTCTCTCTCTTAGCCCACCTCACTCTCTTACCCCCACCTCTCTCTAAGCCCCCACCTTTCGCTCTTAGCCCTCTCTCTCTTAGCCCTATCTCTTAGCCCTATCTCTCTCTTCAATTCACTTCACCCCACCTCTTCTGCCTCCCCACCTCTCGCTCTCACTCTCTCTCAGCCCCTACCAGTTTTAGCCTCTCTCTTAGCCCCTCTCTGTCTAACACAACAAATGGAGTAGAATGCAATACATCGACAAAATCCAATTGTCCCCCTCAGAGGCTCGGCACGCGATTCAATACCTTAAGCTACTCTTCTTTGGGACCTCTAACACCTATTCTTTCTCTCTCTCTGTTCGTGTGTGTGTTTGGTGTAGGAAGGTGTGGTGGGGTAGGTGTATGTGTGTGGTTGTGGTGGTGGTGGTGGTGGTGTGTGTGTGTTGGGGTAGGTGTGTGTGTGTGTGTGTGTGTTCCCAGGCCAGTTTGGTAATAAAATAGTAATCTACAAAAAAATCAAACCACAAGCATAACACTAGAATAACCTGTTATAGTACATCCTTCTTTCCTCACACAGCCAAACTATGGAATGCTCTACCTTCTTCTGTGTTTCCATAACCATACAATGTCTCACTTCAAAAAGCTAATTTCCCGGCATCTTCGTGGTGTAGATTAATATAATATTTTTCTTTTATATTTTTAATTTCTTTGTCCTTTTATTTTTCGTCCCCTAGGCCCCGTTGTGGGTCGATGACCTGTGCCCGGGTGAGCTATTCCCCGTAAAAATAATAATAATAAAGTATACCAATTTACAAAGCAACATATTCTCACGTGAACAGCGAACTAACATACAAAGCAATATTTATTGGCCGGGATCTAAAAAGGGTTAAGTTTCATCATTTTATACTCTACAAGGTTAACTTATATGCCAAACGGACCGTGGCATAAGTGTACCTTCCACCATGACACCAGGCGAGCCACTGGCAGCCGCCCGTGTGTGTGACATGCTGGCTGCTGGGGTAACAGAGTTTCATGACTCGCAGTTGCCATGTAGGATTTATGAATGAACTCGCCATGTGAAGAGTATCACGATCAGCAAAAAATAATTAAATTAAAGGTTTTTTCATTAAATTAGGATTATATTTATGCATCAGGACTAAAGAGAAAGGTTCAGTAATTCAGGATGAGAAATATGACTAAGTTAATGAGGTGATAGAGTGAAATGTAGCAGATGTTGGCAACCTTTATAAATTCCAAATACTGGAGTGGCGGCCGTGATCACCTTTAGTCGGGCACCATGTGTGTGTGTGTGTGTGTGTCATCATCTCCGGTCTAAATACTTCACTCCCATCATTCAACTCATACTTCATACATGACATATCGAAAATAAACCCAGAATATCTTTTACTGCAATGCGTGATCTCCCTCACCCAACAGTAGCTTTTAGGGAGTCATGAGCACTAGGAAATTAATAATACTCAGCCATTACACCATAACTAATAATAACTTCAACTTTCCTCACGTTTCATTACTTTCTAAACTCGACGGTCACCATGCCACCTGCCATGTTTACCGTCAGCGATAGTCTCATGTTTAAGGGATCACCTTGGAGATTCAAAGTTCACTCGATACTGATATTTGAGCGTGTGTGTGTGTGTGTGTTGTGTGTGTGTGTGTGTGTGTGTGTGCGTATGTTTTAACTATTTTTCACATGTCCACACAAAACACGCACAAACAAAGACACAAGATTCTCCTCTCCCCCTCCTACTCCACTTATCAAGAAGCAGTCAACACACTGACCCTCTCGGCTCTCTCTGATCATCTGCAAATTTGGGGAGAAGCTTCTGCACTATCATCGACACCGGCTCCTACTTCCACACCGAGATCCCTCGTCCGAGAATTGCTCTTCGACACCACAACCACATACACCCCATACAAACACGTACTGATCGCTATAAGAACAGCCCAGTCCTAACTGTTGTAAAAAAACATTAACGCTCGTAGTTAACCAGTGTGTTCACTCCCTGCCAATCTTGTTTTTGTACTGTTATTAGTTTGAAATTCCTTGTAGTATGACCTCCCCCAATTGTTATTATATATATTTTATCACTTACAGGTATGTTACTTGTATATTTTTAATCAATCAAGTGACTGTATCTGTATAAGTTCAGCCTTTTGGGTGCCGTGTTCTTTCAACGAACCGCCAATTATTATTATTATTATTATTATTATTACATACACACGAAACCCACACACACACACACACAGTATCAAACTAACTCGAAAAAAAATGGAATGGGTCGAGCACAAGTCACAGCATCTCATAACTACACAAGACAATCGTTGGAAAAAAATCCCGGGCGGAGCGACACAAAGCCACGTTATTATTTTCGTTTTATTTCAAGTGCGGACAAACTCGATAAAGAATAGACGTGTGGGACTCTAAGAAGGGAGGGAGGGAGGGAATACCAATCCTTTCTCTGGACTTCCCTCTGTGTGTGTGTGAGGTGGGGGGGGATGGGGGAGGCTGTCTCTGGACTTGACGCTCCACGGGTCGACCCACTACCCTCGACAAACACCGCCGACCACAGTGAATCGGATATTAGTTCAAAGGTGAAGACGAGTGAGAAAGGGAGGGAGAGTGGCGAGAGCCAGTGAGAGAAGAAAGGAAGGCAAGGAGAAAGCAACGAGTGAAAGAAGAGGAGGGGGAGTAAATAAGGGTGCAAAGGAAAGAGAGGTTGGACGAGGAGGGATACAGTGTTAACTAACGAACGAGAGAGAGAGAGAGACAGACAGAGAGAGACGCTTGCTAACACAGCCACAGTATATCAGGAAGACTCCAAGACGCCAACCGGACATTACTTGCGCCACGAAATTTCACAGATTTACGCACCCCCGTCCCTCATCCCCTGACTCGTCCTGCCTGTACGCCAACCGGAACGCCTGGACGAGCTTGCAAAAATGTCTTCATCGCGAATTCTAGTCTTAATAAAGCTGAGTCGAGACGCAGCGGAGAGGAACTCGTCTTGAGAGTTTTATGCCCAGTGAGTCCACAGTCACGCAATCATGCAAGCTGCATTTACCCATCTCGCGGTGCCCTGAATCCTGCAGAGGAAATGTGAATGCGGCAGTTGTCATTATTATTATTATTATTATTATACTATACAGTTGCTAACGCCGGCCAGAGGTCAGAAAAAATGGTGGTGGTGGTGGTGGTGGTGGCAATAGCAGTTGTGGTGTTAGTGGTGGTGGTGGCAATAGCAGTTGTGGTGTTAGTGGTGGTGGTGGTAATAGTTGTAGTGGCGGTAGTAATGTTGGTAGTGGTAGTGGTGGTGGTAGTGGTTGTGGTAATAATGGAAGTGGTGGTGGTAATAGTGGTGGCAGTGGTTATGGTGGCAAAACGTGGTAGTGGGGATAATACTGGTAGCGGTGGCAAGACGTGGTAGTGGGGGTAATAGTGGCAGCGGTGGCAAGACGTGGTAGCAGTGGTAATAGTGGTAGAGGTAATAGTGGTAGTGAGGGGTAATAGTGGTAGAAGTGGTGGTAATAGTGGTGGTAGTAGTGGTGGTAATAGTGGTGGTAGTAGTGGTGGCAGTGGTGATGGTGGTGGCAAGACGAGTCAATAAGAGAGGCCAGGTCCTCATCTCAGCTCCTCGACTCTTCCAGTATCAGGGTGATGCCGAGTCAGTGTTTCTCTTTTCTCGGCTGATTCCGGTGTCGAGTGTTTACATTGTGCTTCATTCTGGCAACGTACACCCAACATCAACTGAGTCTACTGAAATTCTCCATTGATTCTGCCTCTTCATATATTGCCAGCTTCCTCTCGTTCTAATATCTTAATTGGTTGATTCTGCTTACATAAAACCAGTTTCAACGAGAATATTTGGATATTTCTACGACTGATTCTAGCGGGATTTTTTTGGGGGGCCTGATTCCGAAATTATACAGTCAGCTTCTCGTGAATCTCATGAAACAACCTATGATTTACGTGACTCAGGTTACATAATCGCCCCCACAACTAATTAAGGAAGTTCTTAGCTAGTCTCCGCTGGTAAATTCATCCAAATTACCAAAATGCTGATTATTAGTGAAAAGGAATGAGGGTGGGTTTATGACTTTACTGAATATATAAGCACACACACACAAATAATAATAATAAATAAACAAATAAATAAATAAATCGATTTTATTTCCAGGATCCGCCAATCACCTCCCCAAAAGTGGCCCACTCTTGGTGTCTCTTTACAGATGCAGACTCATACACCCCCCACTCCTTCCTCCGCCCCACCACAGCCAACATCCCCCGCCCTAAACCTTGTCCCACCAACACACCAATCATTAAGCCCCCAATCCATTCTTCACCCCAATACTTGTCTCATCACCCCACCATTCGCCCTAGTCCTTGTGCACCCCAACCTCCCTCCTCCGCTCGTGTCTTAGCGCCCCTCACGCCTTACTTTCCTCGAGACGGTATTTTTCTTGAGCGTTCCCCTAAATGTTGCGTTTTTTGTTACCACTTCCCCTCTCCTGTTACGAGCAAAAGACAACTCTCATGATTTTTATTGTCGAGGCGACCCTCTCCCCTCTTTTGGGATTATAATTTTGACATGCATTGTAGGAGGAGGAAAAAGAGGAGAAGAGGGAAGAGGAGGAGTAAGAGGTGTTGGTTGTTCCTATCCCTGGCCAGGCAACGGATAACAGGAAGGAAGAGCTTACTCTCCAGATCTTTGCACTGTAACTCGGGGGTATAAAAAATTCAACTAACGATCTCACAATAACTTTTAATTATAAAGACAAAAAGAAACAAAACCCCACCTACCTACCTACTTACCTACCTAGCTTAACTTCACCTATTCTACTTTAGTTGTAATTTTTTTATCTTATGATTGTAAGCGACGCCTTATATGAAACACACCAAATTTTACCATATTCAAATAAATTTCTATTGTTATAGCAATAAAAACACAAATTTATCCAGATTCAGCAAAAAATCCAGTTGCTTTTTATGGCTTAATCAGAGATTATATTCATCTTGCATAACATATATTGTACAGTACTGTAAATACATGGCACGCTAAATAGGGATAATCGCTGAATAAGCGTTAAAAAGCAACTGAAGTTTTTGCCTAATTAGGACGGCTTTTTTTTATTGCTACAACTAAATGAAAAAAATGCACTTTACAAAAACCATACTTTGATGTGTGTGTGTGTGTGTGTGTGTGATAAAATATTTATGTATTATATAAATATTTATATTGTACAGTAGAAATATTAAAATCCCAAGCTGTAGAGACCCGCAACATCCATCACTAAAACATGTAATTTGAGTTCGAACTTAAATTACATGTCTCCTAAGTCATTTGTTACTATATTTGTCACTTCATGTTTTACAACTATCAATTTAGAATGCCAAAAGTCATTTATTAACTTTCGTACGTCACCACCGACTGAAAAACTGTCCATTCGGGCAATGAAGTAATGGCTATCACTTCATTTTCACTTGCCAAAAAGACATCCACACGTCCTCCCTGCACCAAAATAGAGTGAAGGAGACTAATTGACTCGTAAATGGCTAAATTCTGTATTTATAATGAATTAAGTGAGGTTCTGAAACTCCCAAAACAATGAAGAGCTCACAACACATTCTGTAATGGACAGGAGAATACTCTATGACCCTGGAATTATGGGATGGAGATATGAGCTGATAAATATACGAGATGAATTACCAACTACATATGTGTCACAGCGGACAGGGATTGAAGGCTGTTGGATGCTGGGGTTATGGAACTGCTAACGAGCACTTTCAGAATTAATGGACTTTCAACAGAATCTCAGTAGGTAAATTTGTCTTACCTAAATTACCTGACACCCTGATAATTAAGCTACGATATTCAACACAAAAGAAAATAGTTTTAAACGTCAACATCAAGGACACTGCAACAGGAGCTCTCCTAAACAGTGAAATAAAGATCGCTGACCCTGATCTTTGACATTTTAACACCAAATTCAACAGGGAATTGCTCTGCTCCAAGATACATCCATATCCATAATTCGGTTCAAATCAGAACTGTATATTGAATTGAAATTAAGGTAACTAAATGAAAGACAAATACGAGGAAGGTGCACGCAACGAGACCAGGCCACGTGATCGTTTTTCTTGGGCAGACGCGCAGACCGTCCTGTTTGACCAAAAGCTTCCGCATGACTGAGGCCGAGTGAACGCGTCTCCCCAAGGCGTGAGCTTGAGTAAGTGACATTTTCCCGCATAACTAATAGCTTCGTTGGGACACACGTAACATATATAGACTGAGAAACGATCTATAATAATTTTAAATTTAATGTCATTTAATTTCATGATTCGCGTCCATATTAATTCGGTAAATTACATTTAATATTATATAGGCCTAGTTCCAGATGTGCTCACCACGTCTGGGCGCGGGAGCCACCCTCGCTCAGTCAACCGGTCACGTAGGTTTGGATGACTCAGCGTATCACCATATTGGTTATTTACGTTCTAAAGTCTCTAAATATCACACCGAAATTTCTGAATATTACATATATACAAACAAAGACACACTGGCCACTCTTTAAAGGTTAGATATAAACCTAGAAGTCAGGCATCTGCTCGCTCTCTCTCTCGCAAGTACAGTACAGTACGCCACCACTGCGATGGACTATGTGACCTCGATTCATCTGTCCACAACTGCATACCTTACACGTTACACCAGCAGTTTTAGTACTGTACATGTACCAATCACCTTTTGATATTGACCTTTAACACATGATCTTCAAAGGTTACTCATGCCGAGAGTAGATACTTATATGTAGTACCAATTGTGTAAGCTTAATCAATTTCCATCAGTTCAATCTTGACATTCTCTGCACAAACAAAACGCACATATTATATTGTAACTGAGCTCATGACCGAAGGGCTGAGGCCCATAACCTATGCTTCATGACCTATGCCCCATGACGTAATGCCAATGACCTAGGGCTCGTAACCTTCAGAAATTATTAAAATCTAAAGCCTTGTACGTCCCCTCTGTGACGTAGACTTGATGAATTTCCTTTGGTTAATATTTAAGATATCTTAGAAACAAGATCGGCAGTAGTACTTGTATAATATGGACACGAAGTAGTACCTTAAGCTGTGTATACTTATATTACCCTATTAATTATGTATAGTAAAGTATTACAGAACATGTATTAATTCTATGTAATATTTCCATTTATTATGCACCATGCTATGTATATGAATTATCATATTTATATTTTATGTATTCAGCTTGTGAATGCTGGCATCTGTACATGCTAGCGCGCAGTGATACATAGAGTGGAGACCACCAGTCCTTATGGTTGTGGAAGAGAGTTTCTTGGTCCATCTGTATATATCTCCCGTACGAGAATAAGAACCTATTTTTAAGATAACAAGTGTTTGTGTATACCCTAAGTAGTGTAGAACATTTTGGGGGTATCAAAGACGAACATAGAGTACTCACCTTAATCATGGTTTGAGAAAGCCTTGCTTGTCACCAACCGTCACGCTTTCATGTCACTTGGCCCAAGGATCGTCACTTTTTCATGTCACTTGGCCTGGGGATCGCCAGGCCTGAAGAAAGAATAATTTCAATAAAATACCGACTGCATCGCTCTCACCACACCTGAACACACAAAAATTTATGATTAGAAACAAAAAATAAATAGCAAATGTTTCCATTCCTAAGAATGGAGGACCACAGCTGTAAGCATAAACGTGTAAGCCACTTTGCAGTCTCGGTTTTCATATAGCGTTCGTGCTGAGAGCCTAGCGAAATTATGACTTCATTTGCATTAGTATCTCCTTTTTTTATTCTTCTTTTTCCCTTGACAATAATTCCTCGCCACTTAAAATTATAACAACTGTCGAAATTTTACTCGAGATTTTAACCACCACCCACATATTATTCTATTAAAACTTAAAGAGGGTCGCAAACTTATTTACGACTGTGATATCATCACAAACTGGTGTGACGTCATCACCAACTGCTGTGCCATGCCAACTTCGAGATCCTGAACTTTGACATATACAATAATTTACGTATTGGGAAGATGTTCAACTCCCCAACACACTTGAATTGTTCTATTTCGAAGGTCAGTTCAGTGGGCAAAGCTGGCATGGCTCTGACTTAAGTCCACAGAGAGACGCCTTCTTTAATTAACAAAAACACACGTTCCTGGAAAAATGGTAACATTGTAAATCTGATATGAACACTTACTGTACAATATACAAAATTCGTGAGGAAGCAAGGAAAATACAGATGTGAATTCAGGAAGCTTAGCAGTATTGTCTGTGTCCGCTTACAACGGTGCTACTGGGATGTTTACTTTCCGTCCATGGTGTTTTCGTTCCAAGCCTAGTGCCTAAATTGTGGGGAGGAAGTATAGCCACTAATACAATTATGACACTAACTTTAACCCAAAAAATTAAACTAAACCTACCGTAACCTATACAAAATTAACCCAATCTAAGTTGAACTAACCTATCCTACCCTATCTGATTTAGCGGAACTTTCCCTAACTTAAACCAACTTAATTCAACCTAATTTTGTCTAATTTAATCTAACATAACCGAACTTAAACAAGTGATCTTATCCTGAATTCTATTAAACCTAACCCAAAGTGAACCTAAGCTAACTTAAAAGCTAATTCCAGCACTATTTGTATATATATATATATATAAATATAAATAAATATATATATATATATATATATATATATATATATATATATAATTTTTTTTTTTTTATTGTATTAATTCATTCCATATAAAACATTAAAGATAGCTATATGTCAGTAATACACAATGACACATACATTATTGTACTTTATAATAAGAGTAAAGATTCATGGAAGGTCAGCAACGGAACTCTATATAAACAGTAGATTAGTATACCTACACAGTATAGAGATATAGCAGTATAGAGATAGACAATTTAATCTAAAAGTATAGTATTTTCAGCGGGAATTTATATTGCTCGAGTGTTTTTGTTTTCCCGATTTCACTCAAAAATTTAATTTTGATCACACAAAGTGGGAGCGGCTTTGAAGTAGATGGAAATTGCATTGGTAAAAATGCAAAAAACTAACGGGTGTCTGGGTAAAGTAGCCAAGTAAGGAAACTTTTCAATATTAGAAAAGTTCTTCAGTTTATCAATCACATCCCAAAAACGGTGGAGGAAATAAATTTTTGCCAAATAAAAATATAAAAAAACCCAAAACTCTCAAATATCAGTACAGTAACTATATACAGTATGTCTAACCTATCCTAACCATAGAAACCATAAGGGCCTGACCTAACCTTCAATCCAGGGAGGGGGGGCTCCGCCATCCTGGACCCCACCCCCATATGCAAACCTAACCTAATCCAACAAGACAAAGAAAAAACCCAGAGGAACCTAATGAACCAAACCTGGAATCGAAGTCAGAGTCTTAGGAATTTAGGTTAGGTTAGATATGGTTCTTGGCTTCTGTGGCTAGGTTAGGTTGGGATGGTTAGGTTAGGATGATTAGGTTAGGTTAGGATGATTAGGTTAGGTTAGGATGATTAGGTTAGGTTGGGATGGTTAGGTTAGGATGATTAGGTTAGGTTGGGTTAGGTTTGATGAAAATCAGGTACAGTATTATTATCGTTTCGGTTATCCAGCAAATTTTAGGATTTTAAGTCTTCGGTGTTCAGATGAGGAGGGATCCATAAACTCGAAAGTCATTCTTAACAAGTTAGGAAACGTTAGGTAAGGTTTTCAAAGCTCTGCCCACCGAAACAATAATACCTAAATAAGTATGAAAAATGCAGAAGAATCAATTCGAAATGAAAAACGAAATGTGCCAGTTTCATCCATCTGTGACTAAGGTGATGTTAGAATAATTACGTGTGGAAATCTACAGGAGCTCTCAAGGTTAACAAGCCTCAGTTGTTTAGGGTGTTCCTTTGCTATCTTAACTTGCTGTCAACAGGAGTGTAAACATGGTGTCTCCATCCGCGCACCGTATTTACTCTTCACAAAAACTTGGTAAAACAAAAGTAGGAAAGTAGCAATTCCTCTACTTATTTTATATTCAAAAAGTAAGAAAGGTTTCATCTACAGAAATTATTCCTAAAATTGTTCTTTTTCACGAGTAGGTTGTGTACCGCATTGCCCATCAAAACTTTATTTATACTTGAACTACCTTTACTGGTGGTTGCAATTGTTTCCTTGTTTTCACTTACCTTTATATTACAGGAGAATTGCAAAACAAATATTAGCAGCTGTACACTCATTTTTTCTTCTTTAATACACAAACTTTGTCGTGTCCACATATCACGATCACCACGAAACCTGTAATTTTGTGTAAATTCACCTTACTATCACGTGAATAACAATCACAGTCCGCTCAGTTTAATTTAACGAGTTCGTCAACAATTAATTAATCAAGTTTCATGAAAGGCAGGCGTCGAGAAATGACAAAACACTGGTGCATAAATCCTCGTGCCTTGCTGTTCAAGTCACTGACGATTATTTCTGTCTGACCAGCATTGCCAACTCGGATTTTCAAATGTCGCTAGGCTGGTACCTAAAAGTAGCTAAATGTCGCTAAATCTTCCATGAAAAGTCGCTAGCTATTATTCCCCCCCCTTCAGTAATTTGATGCAAATATTTTCATAATGCCGACTATAATGGACGGAGTATAAATAAAATGCATTATGTAAAAATAAAAATATTATTTTTTTTTAAGATTAATGTGCACACTTACCTATTATTCAATACAGTGGCGGCTCGTGAAAAATAAAATGGAGGGACTGCAAGCCTCACACAACATATGTTTGGCTGACTGCTCATGTTTCACTATTTTCTGTGGCAAATGCCTCAAGTCAGTCACACCACTTTTCGTCCATGCCGAGTCCCCACCAAACAATAAGCATGGAAAGCAGAATAAAGTATTTGCCTCGTCACAACCACAGAGCCATAAACACTCATGTTAAACTGGCGTGTATATTCTTTGTTCCTGCTTGTACTGTTCTGTTGAATGGATAAAACTGGTGTAGGTCTTCCTCTTGCTTTGATTTCAGTCTTTTCATTTAATGTCAGCTGGGAAAAGTTGATGTTTTGCAAATACTTCACTCGATTTTCCATCGTCAAAGGGTAATTAAAGAAAGCACGATTTAACCACACCGTCCACACGCAATGTAAACACGAGACTGAGCTGCTTCAAGTGGGGCGGCGGCGCCAATTAATAACAGACATGAATCGTACAGCATTGACAGCAATTATGAAAGTAACTTAAATTTTGGTCTGATTTTAATGAAAATTCACTTAGCAACGTATTGAAAATAATTAAATAACATATAAAATGATATATTTGTTGGTAGTGTATTATTCAGCTGTCTCTCTAAAGGAATCATACGCCTGGCAGTGAGTGTCTGGGGGGACTGCAGCTCTGCAGCCCTATGCACGAGCCGCCACTGATTCAATAGTAATTGCATCCCAGTCCTCTTCGTAGTGTGAACAACTGTAGAGCTGGAAGCATGTGAAGTGCTTGGTTCAGGTTCTCTTGTAACTGTATGCCTCCACAGTCCCTATCTTTCTTAAAATATCACTAGGAAGTTCATAACTTGCACAACAGGTGTTCTGTCTTTTTAACCCATACTTTATTGTAAGAATTGCCTTTAATGTCGATAGTTTCATTTTGTTGCGCAATTTTGATTTCTCAAAGTTCATATTACTAAATGTGCGTTCTACATCTGCGTTTGAATGTGGAAGAGATAAGGCAGCGAGTGCAATTTCAGCCAGATCATGGTAAGGGTTTTCACCTGTCGCATCTCTGTAATTTGCCACTTCTGACCACAATTTTAGGGTGTTAGATGCATGGACGGGCTGACATCAAGTGATCAGGAAATAGACGTGTCCCTCCTTCTGTACCACGACCCGTTCAAATGTATTAAACTTTTCATATTATTTATTGTCCCTGTAATCCCGTTGCTATATATTATGGCTCGAAATTTGGAAAACTGAGTTTTCATGGACAGTCCAAAAGTATCCAGAAAGTCGCTAGATTTCTGTGGATATCTCTAGATTTGCGACAAGTCGCAAATCGCTCTAAAATGTCGCTAGAAAAAAACAAAAAGCTCTAGATCTAGCTACAAAGTCGCTAAGTTGGCAACTCTGTGTCTGACCCCACTCATGAAAAACAAATTTGTCAAGGGATGCGTCTTTTTTTTTTTAAATCGATCAAAAATTATGAAGGTATGGCAAGATAATATTTATTTTACAATTATTTTAGTTTTAACCAACACAGCTTTACAAAATGATGATATTCTTAGAGTACAGGATACTAAAACAAAACATTCGAAGCTCGTCAGGGTGGACACTGGTAGATGTTTACATTATATTTCCAATAATTATTTAAGACCCCCTCACCCATTCACAGCAGCCACTTTCACGCATTTTTAACAGTTGTAAAATTAAACTCTTTTCCATATAAACTACGTATTGCAAATAAATAGAATTGTCGCACTGAAAATTTGAATTTTAAATAAAATTCGTCCATCAATGCCATACCACAGGCATCGTTGAGGCCACTTGTTATAAAGCAAATTAAACCCATTGCGCCCTAAAAATTTGTGCGATAACCAGCGTATTCAATTAAAATTATTTATATACATTATATATCAAAGAAACATTGATTATATTGCAGTAAAATGTAATTAGTTGCCCACTTACGGGAAAATACTCCCTTCGGTTCTTCGGTAAGAGCAATAGAGGTAGGCTATTATTAACATTAGGCGTATTCTTGGTTGCCGGCAGGGTGTGAGCTATGATTGGCTACGCGCTCCAAGTCAGCCTCAGACATTCCTGACAGAGGCAAGCCACCTTTCCAACGAAATGGAAGTGTCCCGCTGTGTTAAGGAGGGAGAAAATGTCTGACATATTGTTACTGAAGTAGCAGAATTGTAAGCGGTTGTCCGATGTATATGGTAGCGGATACCCTCGTGTGAAACGTTTAAGGCTCCTTATGATTTGTTTTATGAATTAATGTACAGTCACCCAAAAAAGGCCTGTCGCTAACCACGAACCCCGAGATTCAGACTCGTGAACCCGAAGCAGTAGACACTGATACATTATTCTGTCCATAAATGCTTCGGATTCAAGAGTCTGAATCTGGGGTTCATGGTTAGCGACAGGACTTTTTTGGGTGACTCCTGTATTCATGAACTGCTAAGACGCGTTAGTGCTTTTGCATATTATTCCGCATAATATGAATCTTTGAGAGGAGAAGGCTATGTACTGCGCACATCATTGTCATCCCTAAAAAACTCTTTAATTCATATTACGCTACATAACATTTAAATCCACCGCGCTTGTAGAATCTCAGAAAACGGGAAGCATTGATAAAGACTAACTCACCTACTGAATGTTACTGAATTATTTGATGAATTATACCCAGGTACGGGTATATAATATTAAGTGTATGTACTCATAGCATTAAGGAGAACTCAAGGTATCTATAAGATGGTTGGGAGAGTCCAATCAGTACGGATTAGTGTACTGTAAGGGCTAAATGTAAATCGTGTTTGAAGGTCATTCTATTGACGTCTGTGAACGATTAGTGAACAATAGCTACCACAGGTAACCGATGAAACTATAAAAGAACATTGATTTGGAAAAAGGATAAATGTATCAGACCTATGTGAAGTGTTGAAGTGATCCAGAAACAATACTTCAAAGGAAATATCTTGTATGCATCGGTGTGAACTTATTATACCTCGTTATCTCGTGTGACGTATCCCTACGAATTATGCAGTGATCAGAGAATCTTATGACTGTGTTCGACGAGTGCAATATGTGAGGGGAGAATCCCTAATTACCGTTTTAAGTGAAGTGAATATAACCACGCTATGAACTTTCGACGCGCGGCTTTTGTTTCAGAGTTAGCGTCACTTGTACCCGGATTACAGTTGTGAGTTAATGATATCGCCCAATTAATTTCCCCAGGAACTGTCAAACCTGAGCCGTACTTTAATATGTAATTTAGGAATAAGATGTGTATTTATAAGGCATAAGGTCACAATAAATAGGAAAGTGTTCATGTGAGAACCATAAGAACTCAAAGTGAAAAGTAAAGGTTGGAAACTGTAGGCCTAGTTAGTGAGGGCTGGCCAGGGCAGCGCCCTCAGTGGTGCCCGCTTTTTCACAAACACAGGTCCCACGCGTTCTGAGCTTCGCCAGAATGGCGGCCATTACTTCCGTGAGAGCCACACCATGTGAGGTAACTGTACGCCGTTATGCTACTCCACTGTGCACCTGTGGATTCCCGGCATATCACCACCCAGGAGTAGGAACACATAATGGAATGTTTGAGAAGCTCCGCGGTCGTCACTTGGAGCGACCTAGAATACCAGGCGTAGAAACAGTACTGGTATGTTCACTGGTGGAGTACCCCTCTCTACCCACCAAGGGCAGTGTGCGAACGAGGTCCCTGATATGTGTACCTAGAAATATCAAGGAGTTCCATACTTGTAGGTGTGGAGTGTAACCGGGGTGTGGTGAGATGGTGCTGTAAGGTGGTGAGATAGTGCTGTAAGGTGGTGAGATAGTGCTATAATGTACAATAACCTAGGGTGCTATATTCCAAACACGTGAAGCAGTCTGATGTGTTGAGTGTCATTGTAAGAAGGGGTGACCGAGGTAAGGAGGTCAGTGATTGTTATGAAGTATGGGTGTTAATGACACACAACTGATGTAAGACGTGTGTTGTTGTGGGCAGTGTAACTAAAATCATAGTTGTTCTTCTGAGGAAATAATGTGAGGGAGGAGAGAGAGACAGAGGAGGAGGAAGGAAGTATGAATTATAAGGAGGAATGAACGGAGGGATGGAAGAGAATTGTTGTGAGAGGACTGAAATGTAGAGTGGAGGGGAAGGGAGAAACTGGGGGGAGTGGGATAGAGAAAATGGGATAGGCGAAATAAAGGAAAGAGAAAAAGGGTTTGTTCCTAGAGGCACTGGTACCTCAGCACACACACATACATACACACACACACACACGTTTATTCACCACGGTAACGTTTTTCCCCTCGTTACACCGGCATATGATCATTAAATATTTTAAATGAACTTCTCTCCCAAAAAATAAATAATGCTAAGGAGTTTATATTGCTAATGAGGCAGAATTTCTGAGAAGTAAGACGATGATATTGTTATAGCAGACTCCAGACTAATTGGTAAACATGTAATGGATAATTGCTAACCCCCACTTTTAGTAATTATGTATATGAACTATGAGAGAAACATCCAGTCATCCAACCACCCACACCCATCTACCCACCCGGCCAGCCAGCCAGTAGTGGGCGGGTGACGGGGGTGATGACGTAAGGCAGAAAGAGGTTCATTAGAGAGGGAGAGAGAAGAGAGGGAGATAGAAGAGAGGGAGAGAGTGACGGCCACAGCATCAACCTAGGACTGAAATTTTCACAAACTTTTCCTTGAGAGTTCTTGTCGCGCTAATGACGCCCAATTTACCTATTGAAGCGAGCGATGGTGGTGGTGTGGATAGTGGTAGGGGAAGGTAGTGGTTGTGTGGATGGTTGTAGACTGGTATAGACGTGGTGTAGACAGGGAATTGTGGCGGTGTGCTCGTGTGTGTGTGTGTGTCGTAACTCACACTGAGCCAGTGTCTTCACACCTCCAGTTAGCCAGGGAAAAATGTTGAAGAATGATCACGTGTGAATCTCGGGGCAGGAAATTACGTGTGTGTGTGTGTGTGTGTGTGTGTGTGATGTTGTGGAGGTAGTGACAGCAAGTGACCCACAGCAATTACAGTATCGGGTGAAACGGAATAGTCATCATAGTGAGAAACAATAGAGAAGGGAGGCAGCCATCATCACCCGGGGTCTAGCCTTTTGTGGTCACGATTAACAGTAGAAATCTCATCGGCAGGACAATGGCTGGGCACGCCTCGGCCACCAGCCCAGTGTAGGGGATTTCCTCACCCCCGTCTCGGCCCTCAAAAGCCATTTCCGTGATTTTGTTGACCATTAATCATTTCTTGAGTTGTCTGTATTTTTTAAGATATTGTAGACATCCACTTTGTGTCTTAATTGCTGGGTTTTTTGGCCTTTGTTCTCCTTTAATTGTTTTTGGACGGTTTTTGTTTTAGAAGATCTTGTTAAATCTTCAGGAATCTTATTTATTGTCTTTTGGAGATCTTGTTGACATCTGTTAATGGAAGATGATTGTATTTTTCAAAGAACTTTTTTGATTGTTTGCTGCACTTGTTGAACACATTTTAAAGAGTCTATTATTATTTGTTTCCATAATTTTGTCATTATTTAAGACTCCGGTTCAACACCAGCAACGAAATAACAACACCCTGAACACTGCTAAATACTCACACCTTCAGTCCTTCACAGATAATGCAATAAGAGGAAAGTTTTATAATTATGACGAACGGGCTTTCAAGATTATATTCCGAAATTTCAAACTATTATATACTAATTATATAAAGTCCTCTCATACGCCAGATATATAATAGTTATAGTGAGTCGTCAGTGGGTTAGTGCTCCCTGCAGCTTAGAGGATAAGTCGACAGAATTAAACTAACAAGAACTCCTTCAAGCGTTGACAAGCATTCACCTACCTGACATATAATCTTGTGTGCGTGTGTGTGTGTAAAGTATAACAAAACAAAAACTGGGTCGGAATTCTAAAAGGTTTGTAAAAAGGGTTTTCGTCTGGTAATTGTGTAATCTGATCTATTGCCGGTAGTCTCAGTGAAATATGACCCCACTGTGGTCTCCAACATTGTGCCCAAGTTTACTTGAGACGGTGTGATACATTCTGACAACTCCAGTTATGGAAAAAAGATTCATAATATGAACCTTGGAAAGCCCATCTTTGTACCGTAGCCTGGATTATGCTTCTACACAACTCCAGTTATGGTAAATACTCAACGAATCTGCCTTGGAGAATCCATTTGTGACGCTGCTTACCTGAGCCAGTTTAATACATTCCATCATTTTCTGTTATAAAAGAAATCAACAATTTAACCTTTGAAGTCCAGAACCCCAATTTACTTGAGTTTAACTCTGGACCTCAACGGTGTGTTGTCGAAGCAGTATATAACGAAATCAATTTAAATCCTTTTGAGGTTCAGAGAACCTGATATTAAAAGAAAAATATGGCAGTATGGAGGCACAAGAAGTTCTGTTAACGAGCTCAGCAAGATTTTTCGCCAACTTTCTCAACTTTTGATGCTTGTAATAAGGAGGAATCCATATGTATGACCCCCCCACCATCTGCCTAAGATGAGTCAGGAAAACCTTGCCGTCGTGTGTGTGTGTAATAATAATATAATAGACAGCCTATCAAGTCTCCCGAATGATAACAAACTCTACGGTCCAGCCCAAACAGGTTTTACTATCAAGAGACCACGAGAGAGAGAGAGAGAGAGAGAGAGAGAGAGAGAGAGAGAGAGAGAGAGAGAGAGAGAGAGAGAGAGAGAGAGAGAGTTTCAATAGTAACACATGAATGAAGACACATATTGAACACTGCATTAACAACGGTTAACGGACGATAACATTCAGGAACATATGTTGATAATGTAAACATACACTAGATATACACTAAACAATGAGATAAATACGCTTTCCCTGGAGTTGTTAAGCCAAGTGATTCATGAATATACTTAAAAATATGAATAGAAAGTGAATTGGCTCGTTAGACTCCCGAGCGATAATTTGCAACACGATACCTTCGTGTGTTGATCCTTGATGACCAAACAGCCTTATTCCAGCGGTACCTCGTCTCTATAATGATGAGTATGCGTTTTTGATGATCAGTATGCGTTTATGATGATGATGATGATGATTATGCGTTTATGATGATGAGTATGCGTTTATAATGATGGTTATGGGATGATAATGATGACTATATGTTGATCATGACAAATACGAAGATATGTACGCAGTAACAGTGAGAGAGAGAGAGAGAGAGATCACCACCACCATAGCATCCCTTGCCTTGGCATTAATTACGTATCTAGGCCACGTCAACACTGGGCAGAGGGAGAGTGGGACGAAGGAAAGAGAGGAGGAAGAGGAGGAGGGTAGAAGAGAGGAGGGGAGGGGAGAGAAGAGAGCAAGAGAGAAGAGAGAAGGAGGGAGGGATCAAAAAAAGGGCAGGTAGGATGGATGAAAGGAAAGGAGAAAATGGGAGGGAAGAGAGAATGATTGTAGGAAGGGAGGGATATAAGCTAAATAAGGGAGGGATGGAGTATGTGGTGAGGGTTTCAGGGAGAGCAATTGGTCTGTCTTTCTCCCTACCGCCCTCCCTTTCTTCACCAATATCTTCTGGATCTCTACCCCCCCCCTCCCACAGCCTCAGTACTCAATACGCACAAAAAGTAGACAAATATTGCCTTCCCATACCCTACCTTCCTTCCTGCCACTCCCTCCCACCCCCTACCTTCCTTCCTGCCACTCCCTCCCACCCCTACCTTCCCTTCCTGCCACACACCCTACCTTCCTTCCTGCCACTCCCTCCCACCCCCTACCTTCCCTTCCTGCCCTCCCTCCCACACCCTACCTTCCCTGCCTCTCCTCCCACCCCTCCTTCCCTTCCTGCCTCCCTCCCACCCCTATCTTCCCTTCCTGCCACTCCCTCCCAACCCCTACCTTCCCTTCCTGCCTCTCCCTCCCACCCCCTCCTTCCCTTCCTGCCTCTCCTCCCAACCCCTCCCTTCCTGCCTCTCCCTCCCAACCCCACCTTCCTTCCTGCCTCTCCCCTCCCACCCTCCTTCCCTTCCCGCCTCTCCTCCCAACCCCTACCTTACCTTCCTGCCTCTCCCTCCCACCCACCTACCTTCCCTTCCTGCCTCCCTCCCACCCCTACCTTCCCTTCCTGCCACTCCCTCCCACATCCTTCCTGCCTCTCCCTCCCAAACCTTACCTTCCCTTCCCGCCACACCCTACATTCCCTTCCTGCCACCCTCACCCACACCCTACCTTCCCTTCCTGCCACCCTCACCCATACCCTACCTTCCCTTCCTGCCTCTCCCTCCCACACCCTACCTTCCCTTCCTGCCGCACCCTCACTGCCACCACCACCACCACCACTACCACCAGCCAGACCACGGGCGATTATCTCCTAACTACGTGGCCGCCCTCATGATGAACCAACCATTGTCCCCCGCCCCTCATTCACTACATTCCCAAGACTTAATTATGAAAGACGTGAGTATTCTCTCCCTCTCTGTCTAAAAGTTCCCAAGATTTTTTTTAATGACATTTCTCGCTAAATCCTTTTGTCGAAATGAAGATATTTGTTTTTCAAGAGCTTAATTGTTCTTGCTGTTCTAATTTTAGCAATCTTAATGTACGTAATTGTAGCTTTAGTTATGAATTATCAAAGCTCTCTCTCTCTCTCTCTCTCACTCATCCTCTCTCTTTTTCTCTAAGGTTTTTCGTTTTCAATAATATTTCTCTTATATGTCATTCAGTGTCTCATTAGTTATATAATATTTGATTCCCTTGATGCATAACGACTACTGGTTGATTGCTGTTGTTTGTCAGTCTTAAACCCGTTTCCGTGAGCATTAATGGTGTCATACCTCTTGAGTGCGATGACTTAACCCGTTTAGTACGATGACAAAGAGTACGATGATACGGTAACATACCACCGACCCACTGACACCCTCTATCACCACTGACACCCTCTACTGCCACTGACACCCTCTACTGCCACTGACACCCTCTACTGCCACTGACTCCCTCTATCACCACTGACACCCTCTACTGCCACTGGACACCCTACCACTGACATCCTCTACCACCACTGACACCCTCACTACCACCACTGACACCCCTACTGCCACTGACACCTCTACTGCCACTGACCACCACTGACACCCTACTGCCACTGACACCCCCACTGCCACTGACACCTCTACCACCACTGACACCCTCTACTGCCACTGACTGCCACTGCCACTGACACCCCTACTGCCACTGACACCTCTACTGCCACTGACACCCTCTACCACCACTGACACCCTCTACTGCCACTGACACCCCACTGACACCCTCTACCACCACTGACACCCTCTACTGCCACTGACACCTCTACCACCACTGACACCCTCTACTGCCAGACACCCCCACTGCCACTGACACCCCATCACCACTACTGCCACTGACACCCTCACCACTGACACCTCTACTGCCACTGACACCCTCTACTGCCACTGACACCTCACCACCACTGACACCCTCTACTGCCACTGACACCCCTATCACCACTGACACCCTCTGCTGCCACTGACACCCTCTACTGCCACTGACACGCTCTACCACCACTGACACCCCTACTGCCACTGACACCCTCTATCACCACTGACACCCTACCACCACTGACACCCTCACTGCCACTGACACCCCTACTACCACTGACACCCTCTGCCACCAGACACCCTCTACCACCACTGATACCATTTGAAATTAACACCCTCTATCACCCACCCTCTACCACCATCTGACACCTCTACCACCAGTGACACCTCACCACCACTGACACCCTCTACCACCATTGACACCTCTACCACCAGTGACACCCTCTACCACCACTGACACCTCTACCACCACTGACACCCTTTACTGCCACTGACACCCTCTACTACCACTGACACCCTCTGCCACCAGACACCCTCTACCACCACTGATACCATTTGAAATTAATAACACCCTCTACCACCATTATCACCCTCTACCACCAGTGACACCCTCTACCACCACTGACACCCTCTACCACCAGTGACACCCTCTACCACCACTGACACCCTCTACCACCACTGACACCCTCTACCACCACTGACACCCTCTACCACCACTGACACCCTCTACCACCACTGACACCCTCTACTACCACTGACACCCTCTACCACCACTGACACCCTCTACCACCATTGACAACAGCTACCCCCTATACACTGACAACAAGCGAGGCTAATCTCTCTCCCCTTCCTTCCTTTGATAGAACTCAACTTCCTACCAACTTAAATTGGTTTGTCGAAAGTTGGAAATGACAACAGTACAAGTGTTGACGGGGGAGGTGGAAAAGTGGCAGATAAAGAAGAAGACCAAGAAGGAGAAGAAAGGGAGAAAGAAAAATATCATATTTAGGATACGAGTGTTGGAAAATAGTGGAGTTAGAGAGACAGACAGACAGACAGACGGAGGCAGAGAGAGTAGGAATGTCACACAGGAAACAGAGAGAGAGAGGGGAGGGGAAAGAGAATCACACAGGGAGAAGAGAGAGAGGGGGAGAGAGAGAAACAAAAAGACAGAGAGAGGTGAAGAAAGATTGAAAAACACAGGCAGACAGACAAGCAGACTGGAGGTAACCAGAGTCGTATCTAAACACACATCTACAAATCTTGCTCTAAATGGTTTGAGGTCTGAAAGGACTTAGGAAAGACCTCAAAGGTAACCAGTAAGCTTAGTTGAACAACACCTATGAGAAAGCTAGAGCTACAAGACATGGGATGGCTAGAGCTACAAGACATGGGAAGGCTAGAGCTACAAGACATGGGATGGCTAGAGCTACAAGACATGGGAAAGCTAGAGCTACAAGACATGGGAAAGCTAGAGCTACAAGACATGGGAAGGCTAGAGCTACAAGACATGGGAAAGCTAGAGCTACAAGACATGGGATGGCTAGAGCTACAAGACATAAGGCTAGAGCTACAAGACATGGGAAGGCTAGAGCTACAAGACATGGGAAAGCTAGAGCTACAAGACATGGGAAAGCTAGAGCTACAAGACATGGGAAGGCTAGAGCTACAAGACATGGGAAAGCTAGAGCTACAAGACATGGGATGGCTAGAGCTACAAGACATAGGGACATGGGAAGCTAGAGCTACAAGACATGGGATGGCTAGAGCTACAAGACATGCTACAAGACATGGGAAAGCTACAAGACATGGGAAAGCTAGAGCTACAAGACATGGGAAAGCTAGAGCTACAAGACATGGGAAAGCTAGCTACAAGATATGCTAGAGCTACAAGACATGGGAAGGCTAGAGCTACAAGACATGGGAAAGCTAAAGCTACAAGACATGGGAAGGCTAGAGCTACAAGACATGGGAAAGCTAAAGCTACAAGACATGGGAAGGCTAGAGCTACAAGACATGGGATGGCTAGAGCTACAAGACATGGGAAGGCTAGAGCTACAAGATATGGGATGGCTAGAGCTACAAGACATGGGATGGCTAGAGCTACAAGATATGGGATGGCTAGAGCTACAAGACATGGGAAGGCTAGAGCTACAAGATATGGGATGGCTAGAGCTACAAGACATGGGATGGCTAGAGCTACAAGACATGGGAAGGCTAGAGCTACAAGACATGGGAAGGCTAGAGCTACAAGACATGGGATGGCTAGAGCTGCAAGACATGGGAAGGCTAGAGCTACATGACATGGGATGGCTAGAGCTACAAGACATGGGAAGGCTAGAGCTACAAGACATGGGAAGGCTAGAGCTACAAGACATGGGAAGGCTAGAGATACAAGACATGGGATGGCTAGAGATACAAGACATGGGATGGCTAGAGCTGCAAGACATGGGAAGGCTAGAGCTACAAGACATGGGAAGGCTAGAGCTACAAGACATGGGAAAGCTAGAGCTACAAGATATGGGATGGCTAGAGCTACAAGATATGGGATGGCAAGAGCTACAAGACATGGGAAGGCTAGAGCTGCAAGACATGGGAAGGCTAGAGCTACAAGACATGGGATGGCTAGAGCTACAAGACATGGGAAGGCTAGAGCTACAAGACATGGGAAAGCTAAAGCTACAAGACATGGGAAAGCTAAAGCTACAAGACATGGGAAGGCAAGAGCTACAAGACATGGGAAAACTAAAGCTACAAGACATGGGAAGGCAAGAGCTACAAGACATGGGAAAGCTAAAGCTACAAGACATGGGAAAGCTAAAGCTACAAGACATGGGAAGGCTAGAGCTACAAGACATGGGAAGGCTAGAGCTACAAGACATGGGATGGCTAGAGCTACAAGATATGGGATGGCTAGAGCTACAAGATATGGGATGGCAAGAGCTACAAGACATGGGAAGGCTAGAGCTGCAAGACATGGGAAGGCTAGAGCTACAAGACATGGGATGGCTAGAGCTACAAGACATGGGAAAGCTAGAGCTACAAGACATGGGAAAGCTAAGCTACAAGACATGGGAAAGCTAAAGCTACAAGACATGGGAAGGCAAGAGCTACAAGACATGGGAAAGCTAAAGCTACAAGACATGGGAAGGCTAGAGCTACAAGACATGGGAAAGCTAAAGCTACAAGACATGGGAAAGCTAAAGCTACAAGACATGGGAAGGCAAGAGCTACAAGACATGGGAAAGCTAAAGCTACAAGACATGGGAAGGCAAGAGCTACAAGACATGGGAAAGCTAAAGCTACAAGACATGGGAAGGCTAGAGCTACAAGACATGGGAAAGCTAGAGCTACAAGACATGGGAAAGCTAAAGCTACAAGACATGGGAAGGCAAGAGCTACAAGACATGGGAAAGCTAAAGCTACAAGACATGGGAAGGCTAGAGCTACAAGACATGGGAAAGCTAAAGCTACAAGACATGGGAAAGCTAAAGCTACAAGACATGGGAAGGCTAGACCTACAAACCATGGGAAAGCTATAGCCTAAGTCTAGAGAAAGCGCTAAGAAATTTCCAAACGACTGACAATAGGGAATTCGAAAACAGAAAATTACATAAATAAACAAATACAGTGAAACCTCCATATAACGGACTTCTCTCTCCATATAATCAGTGAGATGGAGGTTTCACATCTAACGGACCCTCGATATAACGGACTTTCATCTTCATAAAGTGCTTTAGATGGAGGTCTCGTATCAAAGGGTCCCTCGATATAACGGATGTTCCTCTCCATATAGTCCGTTAAATAGAAGTTTCACTGTCGGTTAATAAATATAAAATATGAATAAACAAATAATTAAAAGAGAATTAACTACGTCCTAAAATAGAATAAGTGAAATATGAAATATGAAAAGCATAATAGGCATAAACAAATTCTCAACAATGAAAAAAATAATATAATTAATATGAACGTGAAATTTAAGTAAGGGATTACATATCAAAAAATATGTCAAAATTTAACCATATGAGAAAACTATGATAGAAATACATGAGAAAATTCAAATTAATAAACACAAACAAATAAATCGAAAAGTTCTAATATTATCTGGAATGAAAAAAATAATATAAAATAAAATAAAAACGTGAGAAAATTACTTAATAAAGCCCTTCTTGTTCTCAAACTATTATATGAGAAAAATCAAGTGAAAGTATTATAATTCACGAATAAATAGTTAAATAAAAAATAAATAACGTAAAAAATTAAATAAAATTCGAACTAAATAGATGAAATATTCTTAACATTAAAATCAAACAAAATAAAAAGAAGTAATTAAATAAAGAGATACAAAGAATATAATATAAATCAACAGACCAAAGTAAAAACAACAATATGAAAATAAAATATATGAAAAAGCAAAATTACATAAAGGTATTCATTTGGTCCTAAACCTTTTTGAGAGAACATATGAAAAGGAAAAACAATACCAGGGGGAAAATCATGCACATTGAAACAGCGTAAAATGAATACTACTCTCCTAAACCATGTTGGGGTGGAAAATAATGTGAAATATTTTAAATAATAGGAAAAATATATTAAATATTTACAATAATACGAAAAAGATAAATTAAATATGTACTGATAATGCCAACAAAACCAAGTTATTCAAAAATACAAATAAAATATCGTGGAAAAAAGTAAAGAAACTATGTTGCGTGAATAAACACGTAACTAATTCTTGATTCGTTTTTTGTTTTTTTTCCTTTTAAGATTAAACTCGCGGGGAGTGCTTTGAATAGTTTGCAGGAGGGTGTTAGGAAACAGGTTATTGACAGAACAACAAATTGTAAGAGTCGGTGGCTGAGGAAAACTTCCCCAAGGAAATGGACCCAGAAAATGGCTAGATATCCCTAAATGAAATCGGAAAAAATTATTGTGATAAAGTACCTTAGAAAACTGGTTTCATATTGTCTTTAAACTTATTTTGATATATGATCTCGGATAATGGATTCAGTATATGTCTCTAGTAATTTGATGCTTGGAAAATGTGTTCTGAAAATAGTTCCAGGAGTTACCCTGTATGATGACTGATCAGAACTGACTGGAGCACCACCAAAGTTTAGCTCTCCTCTAAAGTAATCATCAGTGCGGTGGCGGAGTGGAAACAGAGCTGTTCGCCCCTAGGGTACCCCCAGTTCATCCGTCTGTAAATGACTACCTAACTTTAAACTCAGGAAAGAGAAGGCAGCCTAGTGTAGTGCCGGCTAATGGGTACCTATTTCAAGTGCAACTCCCTGTTGGGTGACCCTCTCCTTGTTGTTCACGTGCTCCTAACTAACCAGCATCCCTGGCATCGGGGACAACATTATATATCAGAGGGAACCAACAAGATTCCTTTTTCACGGCCGTGTTAACTGGGGCGGAGCAGACTCCCGGTCATTTATACACATGTACCTACAAATGAATGCAAATTTATACAAATACCTAATGTTGTGTTTCCAAGTGGGTTCAGCTGCTCTACCACTCGTACGATGTTAGGCAATCACGCATTTAGTTGCGGGATATCAAAACACATCCAATTACGGTAATCTCGTTACAATTTCGATGTTATTTTTCCACCAAACTAAAGATGCGGTGCAATATCAAGTTACAGTCTAGTCAGGGTGTCATCTTGGCCGCCACGAACTTGTAGCCATATCTTAAGTCATTTAGTGATTTCCATTCTGAAATAATTAATTATGGGAAAAATTTGAGTGGAAGGGGCCAACCTCTCTATAGTACAGCAGTGTGCGTGTCTGAGAGAGAGAGAGAGAGAGAGAGAGAGAGAGAGAGAGAGAGTAATTGTGATGGAGAGAAAAGAGAGAAAGAGGCGTGTTTGTAAAGTGGTGACATGTCTCGTGTAATGTATTGTCCTACCCACATTGACTAGAGACGGACAGGCAATGAGATAAACAGAGAAAGAGATGTCGACGGAGACAGAAAAGGGGAGAGGGGAAAGCAAATAGAAACTGGGAGATAGATTGACAGATACAAACAAAAGGAAAGAGGATGGAAAAAGAAAATAGAGAGAAACAGAAAAGGGGAAAAAGAGAGAAAATAAGAGACCGAAAGGAGGAAAGTGACAGAGAGACAGGAAGGAAAAAAACAGAAAATCATAAAAAAGCCACATGAAAGGGGGAAAGGAAGGAAAGGAAGTGAAGGCTCAACTGTGAGGGATGTCATTTCCTGTGTGTTGTCTTACCCAGCAATAGATCACCAGTCTTTTGATGTACAGTATTGGGGGAGCCTCTACATCACGGGAGGAAGAGGAGCCCCCCTCTATTCCTCCTCCTGTGATGTAGGAGTAAAGCGCTGACAAAAGGGGGAGAGGAGAAAAACTGGAGAGAGTGAGAGGTGAGAGGGAGAGTAAAAGAGAGGGGATTGGTGGAGCGATTTGTGGAGAATTGAATATTAAGAAAGAGACAGAGGGGATAATGGAGGGAGATGATGTGCCAGAGGAAGAGCGGTGTGAGGGAAGAAGGAACAATGAAGTAGGAGGTGAAAAGAGATAAGTAGGTGATGAGAGCTTCGAGGAAGTGGAAAGGGAACAAGGAAGAATAAAGTGAGGAGAGGATATATAACGGTGACAGAAAATGGGAGGGCGAGAGAAGGTGAGATAAAGTGAAAATGTGTGGGAAGTAAATAAAGTAAGATTTTGAAAGGGTGAAAATTTAAATAGTAAGAGAAAAAAAAAATAAGAATTGACAACCTCGTAATGTGGGACAATTTTGACCTCACTTCCCGCTCAATTCCTCCCCTGGTGATATTTCAACATCATCACCACTAGCCGCCCATGACAAGTTGATAACATACCTTAGGGGGAAATAAAAAGCGTCGATAGATAAGTTTCCCCTGTCAGAAAGGTTGATGTTTTCTTTGTTGAGGATACTAAAGAGTTTATGGGTCTAGATTCTCCAAAACCTCGTATGATTTATGTTCCTTGTAATTGAAAATATAAGACTTCAATGGTCTGGCCGGAATTCTAACACACAGAAATACGGCCCAAAATAGTATCAGAATTATGAAGAATCAATCTGAATACGTTCTCTTAGCAACTGTCAGGAAATAAAATTAAGGTAAAATAATCTTCTCCAAAATATTTTGTACCTTGATTTAGTTTACTAACTGGTACAAAGTGAACTTAGCTAATTAAGGCAGACTCAGTGTAATTCTGGTTTATTGATTCATTTACGTTTTGTGTTTCAGTTTAAGTCAAATAGTGTGCGAGATATTGTACGAACCTTCGATAGCACTCCAATTAATGAACAAGTATTAATCCATGCAATGACGTAACAACGGTACATTTTTCTTTTTTTTTAATGATGCCGTTTTGTGTATCTGCAGCTCTAGCAGCTGCCTCTGGTTGTGGAAGGTGTTGGTGTACTACAAAGGACAACAGTGTACTTCCTGCCGCTAGGCTTCACCACCACCTGTGTTGCACCAGCCCGACCACTTTACTGTGTGAGGCTAAATGCTGGGGAGCAGGGGAGGAAGAATATATATATATATATATATATATATATATATATATATATATATATATATATATATATATATATATATATATATATATTCGGGGCCTGGGGGGCGAAAATGCAAAAATAATAATAATAATAATAATAATAATAATAATAATAATAATGAACCATAAAGAAATACAAAAATTTAAAAAAATTAAAAAGTGAGAAACAATATATGTATATTGTGTTGTCAATAGTAAGAGAAGCAATTGAGACCCTGACTTACTAGTAAGATATAATAACTTACAGCTATCTACATGTGACGCGATGTGTATATGCAGGAATAGAATTAGCCTGAAAGTAAGAATGAAAATTTAGATGTATGTTATGTACAGTATATACAGATTAGTATTTAGATGAATATACAGTATATTAACCAGACGCATTGCATATAGCCTAATCTAACTAGATCAAGGCTTAGGTTAACATAGGGTTAGGACTAATCCGGAACAAATGTCTCATCATAGCATTAGACTTATATCTTTTTCTTTACATCTACTTTATTCACTATGGTGTATTAAAAATACCTCATAATCTCCCCCCCCCCCAACTGCCACTCTATTCTTCCGCCACTGAGGACCACCGCTCAATTGGTACTGTACCTCCATTGTAACACTGGTACCAATGGCGCCTAGTGACCGTCGTTGAACACCATTATATATATATATATATATATATATATATATATATATATATATATATATATATATATATATATATATATATATATATATAAGGATGAACATGAACATATATTGTACACACATTGATTATACAAATATACACAAACAGGTATGACAGCTACACAAACACAGTGGCGGCTCGTGAAAAATAAAATGGAGGGACTGCAAGCCTCACACAACAGTAGGATACACAAATTTGACCTACCTCAGGTATGAGTTGTCTGTCATTCACCCAGTATTAATTGAAAATAAAGTCGGCGTGTCAGCTCTTCGATGTAGCAAAATTGTTTATTACTATTTCATTAAAATCCTTTATTTCTGTTATCATTTTATTTTCAATGGATATCACTGCTAAAGCAGACAGTCTGTCATTCACCATGCAAATACTTCACTCGATTTTCCATCGTCAAAGGGTAATTAAAGAAAGCACGATTTAACCACACCGTCAACACGCAATGTAAACACGTTGTACGAGACTGAGCTGCTTCAAGTGCAGCTCATTGTGCGGGAAGGAGGGAGAGAGGGGTGGAAGAAAAGAGGAAGGGAGGGAGAGAGGGGTGGAAGAAAAGAGGGAGGGAGGGAGAGAGGGGTGGAAGAAAAGAGGGAGGGACGAAGGGAAGGAGTGAGGGAGGGAAGAAGGGGAGAACCAGGAATTAATGGAGGGAGAGAGCGGGAAGGAGGGAGTCACGGAGAGATGGAAGGAAGGAGAGAGGGGTAGAGAAAAACAGAAAGGGAAGGTGGAAGGAAGAGAGGGGGAAGTAGGGAGCCACAGATGGTTATTAGAGGAATGGAGGGAGGGATAGGGTGGGAGTCAGGGATGAACGAATAAATGGAGGAAGGTAGGGAGAAAAAAAGAGGAGATGGAAGGGGAGTCAGGGAGGGGGTAGGTAGAAAGGAAGGCAGGAAGTGCGAGAAAAATAGGTAGAAAACAGAAAGAAAAGATAAGAGGGAAAAGAGAAAAGAGAATGAAGGGAAGATAAGGAGGAGCATGAAACACTGAGAAAGCGAAGGATTTTTTTTCTTTTTTGTACCAACCTCTTTGTATATTTTTTTCCAGCTTTCACTCAAGAGATTTTATTATTTACAATTATCAAACAAAAACTCTGCGTGAAAAACACAATCACTACAGACAACGAAAAGCCTAAAGGTTAAATATTCAGATATAAAGAAAAAATAAAAGAAAAGATTCAATGAAAGTGTAGACAAACAAAAAAGAGCATCTACACACACACAGTTGACCGAAATACATGATAATACAGAAAAGCATCAAACATACTGTAATACACCAGGACGAAATAAAGCCTAAATACAGGAACTCATCTACACTCGTGAAAAAAATAAAACAGGCGAGCATCGACCAGATAGCAAAGGCAGTGTTTACATTTACCCATCATATATGGGCTAAATACCTGCATTGAGCGCCGGCCTGTCAGCAGCACACGGCAGCACTACAGGGAGGCTGAGGGGTGTGCTGGTGCCAAGGCCTCTACGGTGAGACAAAATGGCGAGGTGAGAGACGGGGAAAGACTGGAGTGATAATGGGACGAGAGACGGGGGAGAAACCTAAGAGACTGTGAGGGGGGCAGGTGATGCAGGGAGAAACACGAGATATCGGGAGAAACCAGAGTGATAGTGAGGGGAGAGACGTGAGAGATGGGAGGAGAGACTTGAGTGGTAGTGGTTGGGAGAGACCGGAGAGAAGTGAGAGAAAGTGAGAGACGCGAGATGGGGAGAGACGATGTCATAGATGGCGAGAGATCTGGTGAGGTCATGAAGGGAGAGATAGCTAGAGACAGGAAAGATTATGAGATACCTAAAAAACGTGGAGAGAGACAAGAGAATGGAGAAATTAACCAGAGGGAGAGAAAGGGAACGACGTGAGAGATAAGAGATTAAAGACATCAAGAAGGATGACGGGGGGGGGGGAGAGACAGTGTGAGATAATGAGATGTGTTGACGTAGTGCAATTCACGTCAGCACTTCCACGCCCTACCTGATGTAGTCGTCAGCGACATATTCGTCTGGTTAATAATTTCATTCGTCAAGTTAATGCTTCTATTCGTCGTTGGGATGGAATTCACGTGGTGTTGACAGCCTTAAAGGAGGGACCTGGGTGGGCGGTGTGGTTTGACTCGAGGTGGGCAGCTACCTGGTTCTCTCTCTCACACACACACACACACTAGTCATAGATCACTCTCTTTTTCGAGTTAATCAGAATTTCGTGAAATGAAAGTCGGGTTTTCAAATCGCCTGTGAACGTCACTCGTGTGTCTGTGTGTGTACTCTGAGTCACATGTGTTTCTCGTGACACACGGAAGAGCAAGTCACTTAAAACTCTCTGGTGCCGACAAGGCTTTGCTATTACCAAGTTTTCGGTCTTAAAATGTACCAGCATTGACCAGCAGTGCAAGTTTATAGACAGGTGCCACCCTGGGAACTGACCTCTGACCTTGAACTTGACCACTAAATTTGACTTCAGATCTTGTCGTCTCAAGTTGACGTCTGATCTTGAACTTATATTTTAAACTTAAATACTGACCTAGACCTCTGACCTAAGCTGGAACCCCTAGAGGGAGGCATCTGGAATAGAATTGACCTTTGGCTTTAAATTTATATCGACGTGGCATTAATATTTCTCCATCTTATCTTGACCTACTTCCTCTATGACCTACCTACCTACTCTCATCAGAATTGGTCCAACTTCTTGAGACACACACACACGCACACACACAGAATCGTTAACTTACACCTCTAATAATTTAAACATATCTCAGATTCAATATGGAAATCTTGAAGCTTGGTGGAGAGATGTGTGAATTCTGCTGGAAGGGAAGGCCTTCGATAATTCCAGAGACAATTAATCAGCCAAATGTGTCTCACGCTGATGACAAGGGGGATGGGGAGGGGCTGGGAAGGAGAAGGGGAAGAGGCTGGGAGCAGGGGGGAAGCTACAGGAGAGAGGGAAGAGGCTGGGAGGAGAAGGGGAAGAGGCTAGGGAGGAGAGAGGCTGAAGGAGAGGAGGAAGGCTGTGGAGAGAGAGGGGAGGAGAGAGGGAAGAGGCCGGGGAGGAGAGAGGGAAGGGTTAGGGAGAAGAGGGGGAAGGGGCTGTGTTAAGAGAGAGAGGCTGGAGAGGAGAGAGGAGAAGAGTAGGGGAGGAGAGAGGGAAGAGGCCGGGGAGGAGAGAGGGAAGGGTTAGGGAGAAGAGGGGGAAGGGGCTGTGTTAAGAGAGAGAGGCTGGAGAGGAGAGAGGAGAAGAGTAGGGGAGGAGAGAGGGAAGAGGCAGGGGAGGAAAGAAGGTAGGGGTTGGGGAGGAAAGGGAGCAAAAGGCTGGGGAGGAGAGGGGGATAGGACTAGAGAGGGGGAAGGGAGACAAATGGAACCAGACTAAGTGGAGGTGGCGTACGAGGTTCGGAATACCGTGAAGAAACATTAACACACTCTTCCACCAACAGTTCCATCTTCCCTCCAACCCTCGTTCTCCTCCCTCTTCATTAATAATCTTCCTACCTCCCATTAGCAGCAATCCTAACCCCCCGTCCCTATCTCTTCCTTCATTTAGCAACACTCCTCTCTCCCTCACTACCTACATCCCTCCATTAACAATCTCTCCCTCTAAAACCACTTCGTTTTCCCTCCTTCCATAAATCCCGCTAAATAAACATGACCTAGTGGTATTGTAGTATTTTATTTCCAATGGGATTATAGAATTTTATCTCAGGTGATATTTTGAGATTTAGTTCCTATGGGATTGTGGGACCTTCTTAAAAGTGGGATTTTTAAATTTCGTGCTTTATTTTATTACCCATGGAATTTTATTCAATAGGTATTTATACTATTAGGTGAAGTGGCTTAGAACCAAGTTGAGTATTAATGTGTATTATTTTAAGTAGAACAGGTTTACATATTACCAATGTATATAGTACCGACAGCAGTGGTAAAATACTGTAGTTCACTCTCTCAGTTTTTTGACACAGCCAGCCGATTGGTGGAGGATTTCTGCCCATCTCTGGGTTTGTTGACACTGCTAGATGATTGGTGGAGGATCTCTATCTCTGAGTTTGACACAGCCAGCTCATTGGTGGAGGATCTCTGTCCGTCTCTGGGTTTGTTGACACTGCCAGATGATTGGTGGATGATCTCTATCTCTGAGCTTGACACAGCGATCTGATTGGAGGAGGATCTGTTATTGACATCTCTCTCTCTCCTCTCTGAGTTTGTCGACATCCAGCTGATTGGCGGAGGATCTCTCTCTCTCTCTCTCTCTCTCTCTCTCTCTCTCTCTTATACATACAACTGTGAGTGGCCCAGCAATCCCGCTAGCTTGGGTTAATTATTCAGACTAACTACACGTGTTTGTTGTGGGGGTGTGTCAACATAGCCAGTTCCCACTCCCGTACTTCTGATGTCTAAGCTGAGAGATAGAGAGAAAGGCAGAATAACAGACATAAACATAGACAAACAGACAGAATGATAAAAAGCAAAAAGAAACGTTGACAGATTAGCACCTTAGCACACAGACAAACAGGCAGTGATAAAGAAAGAAGAGAGCCAGACAAGCAGAAAGTATTGCAGACAAAAATATAAAGATGGACAGACATACAGCAATAGTGATAATTATAGAAAATAGTTTTTAAAAATAAGCGCACTGATAGAAACGGATAAAAATAGACAAAGAGAAAGAGAAGGGTGTAGAGAAAAAGGTTACGAACACAGACAGGCAGACGCGAAGAGGAGAAAGGGTAATGAGAGAGAGCACGGGATATAGAGATATAGGCAGAGAAGTAGAGAGAGAGAGAGAGATAAAGGAACATTGAGAAAGACAAAGAAACGTGAGAAAAATGGCGTATAAAGACAGATAATAAAGCGGACCGAGACAGAGAATGAGACAGATTGACAGGAAGTGATACAGATAGATACACAAAGACACACAAAGACAGAGACATATACAAACTCAGATACAGAGAGACAGATAGAAAGAAATCGAGAGAAACGGGCAGATGGAGAGTGAGAGTTAGCATAGGCAGAACAGATAGAATCAGACAAATAAAAGGAAAAATAAAAAATAAGAAGAAAGACTAACAGTGACAAAGGGACAGAAATAGACAAAAAACAGACAGCCCAAAGGATACAGAGCAACAGAAAAACAGAGAAACAAACAGAAGACGCACAAAAACAAGCAAAAAGAGACAGAGCTACAAACACAGGCACAGCCACCTTGCCCCTGCTTCACCCCCTCAGGGACTTATATGAGAGCGTAACATAGACCTCTTTTGTTCCAGATTACACCTGAAGGGCCATTGTTGACAGCGAGAAAGGAACCTGTGATATACCTTTATTAAAAATCCCCAGCGACTCACCTGAATACCTGTGTGTGTGTGTGTGTGTGTGCGCGCGTGTTTGTGTGTGTACAATGTTCTCTCAGGGTTCAACTCCCTAAACTACGGGTTTTCTCAGTTTTTTATTCACCTTTGTGGTTCAATTTTCTACTCTGCAGTGATTCTCAACCGCGGTGCCGCAGAATTCTGAGTGCCTGTATAAAGTAATCCTTCTGAATAAAACAATGCAAGGAGTGACACAAGCTTGAGAAATATATTTATCTTTGTTTTACAGCTGTTTTCTATATTCACGCTTTGTACAGCACTCATACATTTCACACCTGTTCATGGTTGACGCTTCAGCGACGCGCTAACATCACCTACGTATGTAGCCAATACTGTACACAGCGTGACCTTCCTAACTAAAGTTTATGGAGTTTTCAGTTGCAACAATTACTGTGTAAAATATATTCAATTTATGCCGTAAAAAGTAATAATGGGTGATATTATTATTAAGAAAAAATATAAAGAAGATTAGCAGTGGTAAGGATAAAAAAACGAAAGGTTTAAGTGTCCCCACACACAACGCTTCCGTGACGCCTGCTGGACCACCACCACTCCACGACCCCCTGACGGAGACACGATGATCCTCCCCATACTGGCCAGATACTATGTAAATAATATTGATAATGTGTTAAAGGAATATCCTTCCTTCCTTAGGCTTTAGTAAGCCCCTTTATAATATTTATACTGTATATACTTGTGACACTTGCCAGATGCTTCTGGCGTTATTGTACAGGGGTACCTAGTGACAGCACTAGGATTCCGCTTTCTCTATCAAGGAATAAACTATTGAAATTGAAAAAGGTTTAAAATTTTGGTCCAACGATGAGCAAGACAAAGGCAACTAGAAAAACTAAAGACTGCACGGCTGATTTGTGAGCATCCAAGAATAATGGATAAGAAAATTAAAGTATATGAGAGTGGAACGTGACAAAAGTCTGGATAGGCCTATACTCGTTTATACTCATGGGTGCTGTACAACGCGTGAACATGCTTATGTAGAAAAATGTATTCCTTAATTCAATTCAATTCACTGAAATATGGTTAAAAACCTTTGCGCTTAACCATTTTTAATTCCAAGATCACGATGATTCAACTAAGCCACAGTGGTTCAGTTATTTACACAATGGTGCTTCAGCTCCTCGACCACGGTGGTTCAACTCTGCACTACGATGTTTTAATCTCCTTCGCCATAATGGCTCAATTGCGCCACTGTGGTTCAACTCTCAAGTTTAGTTTCAGTGTAAATTCGGTCCCCTTTTAGCCACCTTTACCTCGTCGGGCAGTGAGCCAGTTATATACGATCTCAAGATTTTACTTGGGATAAAAATTCGACTTACGACATTTTGTGAATATGATTTTGGTATCTATTCACCTTTAAAATGTCCACTATTCTCACCGCCTGTTTTCTTTCTGTTTGTCTCTCCCTCTCTATTCAATTATATATATATATATATATATATATATATATATATATATATATATATATATATATATATATATATATATATATATATATATCATGTAAATCCACAATGAAAACGTGGATAAGATAAATCTTGATAAAATCACACGGGAAAATGGAAACAACGGAGTACCTTAGCCGCATTCCAATGCCACAGTATCCTAGCAACCAGCCACGTCTTCCCTAGCAACGGAGTCAAGAAACCGGCGACTTCCCACGGTTTACTTCCGGCGGCTGTGTATATAAGCTCTGTCTCTCCATTGAGATTCATTCTGCTCTCGGTTCCTGAACACGCAACACCTCCTCCAAGCAAGCTCCTCGCTGTCCAGCTCTCATTCAACCTGGAGGCCAGCAACAGGCAACATCTTCTCTAACGAAGCTCCTGCACATCTACCTCCTTCAACACGCTACTCACCGAACGTGTCTACTGAGCAGCTCCTCACCACACGGCACCTCCAGCACCAGACTGTCTACCATATAACTTATATTATATAAGAAAACCACCACCTTAGAGTTTCCATCCATCCATCCTGAGTGCTAGACAACATAATATCACGAAACCCTACAATCCCCCTCATCTGAGCATCGAAAATATCATCACATAATTAAAACCGAAAATACCATGTACTAAACACAGAAAACATGAATAAGGTAAACTTTTAATAGTTTTAGGATTTTTAAAGGTTAGGTAATCTTTTCAGAAGTTTTTTTTTTTTTTTTTAAATATTTTAACCCACATTTTTTTATCTACTCCAAAGCCTTGCCCGCTTTAAACAAGTAATATTGTCGGTAATTTTATCAGTTAAATTTCCGCCTAAATGCTATATTTTTTTTTAATCTTTCTACTTATAAAAGACTCAACATATAAGTAGGTGTTGGCAACTTCTAAATATTTACCGAAATTGATTTAAAGTTTTCTCAGGAAGTAAACCACAGAAAAAAAAATCTAATTTTCATTAATTACAATTAATGGTATTGAAATGGGCTTTTGTCGAGGGAAGAAATTAGTGATACTAACATTTTATTTGACTTCTTAACTCCATGTCAAAATATCTAGCAGATTTCCGCCAGTTTGAGTAATACCTCTAACTTTCAGAACTTGCAACTTCAACTGGACAGAAAACTGAGAGCAGTTTAGAAAATAACAACCTCGGCGATGTAAAAGGAAAGAAACCGTCTGCTGCCTCAGTTCATCTTTTCAAAAGATTTCAAAAGTTGAGATGTGATCGTGAGTCTGTGTCCGGGACGCAGGCAATCAGCTGCTTCCTGGACGGGACAATGAACCTCTGGACAAGCTCATGGACGTGACGTCTTTATACACTCTTGATACGAATTTTGCAGCTGACGTCATGAACACGAGCGAGGTTGGCTCCCCGAGTTTCGGTATGTGTGTGTGTGTGTCTGGTTTTACCTTACTACAACTGTAACAGTTACAATACCAATAGTAGTAGTGTAAAAAATAATTAGTACCATAGTAATAGTAGCCTAGTAGCATTCACTATCATTATTATTATTTCCACGCACCGTAAATATTAATTAGGTATAATTCCGCCTGCCAAGTTTCACTTATCAAACGTTCCGAAAAAACTTATTAAAAAAAAAAACAGTAAATCAATAGAGACGTGAAGTTAACAAAAAATATGAAAATAGAAATACTAATACATGTACACTTATAATCGAACGTTTGAATACATGTATTGGCAAGAATAAAGGCTTTGAGCTGATTTATGAATACACTGGTGCTTTTCACTTTCCTCATATATTTCTCCCTTTATTTGTTTCTGTATCCTTTCACACACCCCGTATAAA
Organism: Homarus americanus; assembly: GCF_018991925.1. Classification (NCBI taxonomy): domain Eukaryota; kingdom Metazoa; phylum Arthropoda; class Malacostraca; order Decapoda; family Nephropidae; genus Homarus; species Homarus americanus. The sequence continues at coordinate 5,583,232 of NW_024739403.1, forward strand.
AGAGTAAGATATATGAGGAGTGATGGTAGCCTGAAATATTAAATATGATGTAAATCGGGATGAGAAAAGAAGGATGCAGAAGTCTTTTTATATCTAATTACTGACCTTTAACTGTTAATTAGATCATTTCTGACCTTCGTCTTAATGGAATATATAACCCATGATACCCTGTTGTTAATAATTACTGTATTAATATTAATCAGACATTGAGATTCAAAATGAACTTACAGAGAAGTTGAATATCCGGTAATAAATAAATATAAGCTATGAATGACAGACAGACGGAGACCTTTTATCTGTGTATTACGAGAACCATTATTTTTAAGATATTTTATTAACATACCTCTGGCAGAAACTAGGTATTGGCAGTATCTTACTCTTTGTTCAAGGCTGGGAAATGTTTGAGAATGGCCTAAAAATGTGCGTGCCAGGCAGTTTCAACTTAGATCAAACGCTCATTTCCGTTCCGTTATAGCTAGTGTTTTATGTTGTATTGCACAGGAACATATTCTCTATATTCTGCTGGGTTGTCAAGTATCAGTAACACACACATTATTACCCCATTTTTGTTAGTGATATATCCTTGGCGGCCACATATGTACAATATACATATGTGTGTGTGTGTGTGTGGGTCAGTGTGTGAGTCAGTGTGTGTAACCCTAGGGTGGGAGAGAGACCCCCAGGTGTTGGCCACACGCAGTATGTGCAACTTTACAGGGCAGGTTTTTGGCCAGACTTTCCCCTAACGAAAGCCTCCATTCCGGTGTCTTCCAATAATGAAAACGATGTCAGTGGTGTTCATAATGGAGGATAAGTAATTTTCACAGAGTTCCTAATTGAATGGACGTTTTTACTTGAGTTTTGTCACTAAGAAGGCACGTTTATGAGGGGCCACCTCCACCAAGAATATAGGGACTACCCACCTCCCCCCCCCATCTACTCCCTGGCTCACTTCGACTGCAACACAACGATGATGACCAAAATTACAATGACATTAGGTTGAAACTTTTCCTAAACTAGAATTGTTCTTTAATCATCTCCAGTTTTGGGCAGAAATTTAATGTACGATCTTCTCAGAATACCACCTTTGTGTTGTTGTTACTTAGCTTAAGTGAAGTAATAAGTTATGCTCTCTCATCATCCTCAGTTACCGGTAAAATTTTACAAATTGGCATACGAACTTTTAAAAATCAACCTTTGTGCCGTCGACGTACTTCCGGTAGATGAGTCACTTCCCTGAACCAGCGGATAAATATTTAGTGTAAGAACCATTCGGAATACATCTTCGTCGGGGTCGAATTTAAGGAAAAAGTAGTCCAGATTATTATTGCATTTTAAGGACCGTTGTTGGTACCTTTATACTCCATGTATGCTACTATTCATTCGATGTACCTCGCCCAAATTTTTTATAGTTAAAACCCATTATATTTTTGTATCTCTATGTTTTGCTATATTTATAGTTATTCTTTTACTTTCATTTAATTTATCTATATTTCGAACATCTTGGGGGCCCTGGGCAGCTGTACGGTTTACCGTCTTTAATTCGGCCTGATCTGTGCCATAACATCAGTGAAATACAGTAGTCGGACACGTTCTCTCATTTACAGTTATAGGTAGAAATTTATAATATACGAACTCTTGATAATTTTTATGCTGGGTGCGAATTCTTTGGGGTCTACTTGTTATTTTTCTGGTAAGGTAAGTCAGAAGGTGTAAGCTTTGGTAGCCTCAGTGAAATTGAACGCAATGTTTATGTCGTAACTTAAGTGGGCAAGTGGGCCAATTTTATAAATATTTTCACCTGGAAGTGGTAACTCTCTATACAGGATATCGAAAAAGAATGTCCATATTTTGATATGCTGTACTGGATAAACATTTCGAAATATGTGGGATGGCATGGGGCGAGGGAGGATTTATTTACGGTCCGACTAATTACCCAAATGTAGCCAAATATAGCCGCAATGAAGTCAAATAATGGTCCTACATGAATAAATCGAACTGCTAATCACTTCTCGACTAGTATTTGGTGTCAGAAAGTCACAAAAAATTGGAAAACTTACTTTAATCTGAGTTAATAGATCGCGTGCATGTACCGACGGAGCGAGGAATTAGCCAAGTGTAGTCGCAAATGAAGTCAAATAATGGTCCTAGATGAATAAATCGGGCTGTGAATCACTTCTCGATTATTATTTGGTGTCATAAAGTAAAAAAAAAATTGGTAAACTTAATTTAATCTGAGTTGTGTTGTGTTAGGTTAGATTAGGTTAGGTACATGCACTCGATCTATTAACTCAGATTAAAGTAAGTTTTCCAGTTTTTTGTGACTTTGTGACACCAAATACTACTCGAGAAGTGATTGGCAGTCCGATTTATTCATCTAGGACCATTATTTGACTTCATTCCAGCTATATTTGGCTACATTTGGGTACATTTGGGTAATTAGTCGGACCCAGGCTTTACGGTAATATCTGTGCAATTTCAACTGCGGATTAACATAAAATAGGATTTACTTTTCAATTTCAAGTACCGTAAAATTGGAAATTTATGACATCAATTAATTAACCTTTTCGTATCCTGTACCCCAATTATTCTGTAAGAGGATTGAAATGATTTGTTCTCTCTCTCTCGCTCTCTCTTACCTTACTCTCCCCTTTCCCTTCATTCCTTCCCCAGCAGAGGTAGCAGCAGGTGGTTGGTCGTCCATTCACCAGTACCTCATGGATGTTCCTAATTGGCGTCAGGTGGTGCGGCTCCCGATAGGTCTACGGCCTCGTTATTAGGACTTTATAAGGGTGGAACACCGTTAAATGAGGCATATTCTAGGATTTACTTATTCAGCAACGTACGATGAACAGTTCCAAGGGAGATATTTTTTTGGAGTTATATCACTAGTTCAAAGTTGGTAAGATACTGTTGCTTGGAAGCTACGCGAGTCTATGTGTGCAAATATATCGTTATTAGTGTGTATGTGGGCTTAAAAATCTATACCATGCAAACTTAAACATATACAAAACTTAATGTATGTGATTGAATAGCTTACTAAAGTTTAAGGTACTGATATTGCCCAAGAGTTGGTTCATGTTCGCTGAGTCACTTGAGGGAGTTTAGGGTTTCGAGGATGTGCCAACGGCTAACCTTCGCTTCACCATCAACCCCAAGAGTAAATTTTCCTCCAAAACAAAAATAAAGCACCATTAGCTATAATTCAAAAAAACAATGCTAAGGCCCTCAGCAGCTGGGGCACCCCTCTTGTCTCATACCACCCGAGACGAGATGACTGACTAATGGCGGGTACAGACGGGGTCGGGGGGTTCGGTCGAATTCCTCTTTTCACATAAGACTTACCAGGCGTGCAACACTAAATCACGTCAAGTCAAAATTAATGTCAACTCCGCCAAGACCAACTCGTACACATTCCAGGATTAGTGGCCAATGTCATGTGCAGGCAATTTATCTCTACATTATCACCCGCCTCTGGTCAGTCGGGGCAAGTTGTCAACATTTCATAGGAATCGCAAAGTGATCTCACAAAGCAAGGGTTACTATAAGATTATGGGAAGGGGATGGATGTTAGGTTAGTTGACCACAGGTGTTGGCTCAGATACAGATTTACCACACAAAGTATATATATATATATATATATATATATATATATATATATATATATATATATATATATATATATATATATATATATATATATATATATATATATATATATATATATATATATATATATATATATATATATGAGCGTCTAGGTCTAGGATCACACTTTTCCCTCTCAGGGAATTGTAGGTCATGGAGAGGGAGTAGATAGAGGACTTCCCGTCATTATGCCTGGAAGGATACAGAGGGCGCAATGCTTGAGGAGGAAAGCAAGGATTGGAATGCAGTAGGGAGTGCTAATGATGTAGAGATGTTCATACTCGTATATTAACCCACACACACTCACGCACGCAGTGAGTTACACACACACAGACACGTATACAAGTACAGTATGCGAATTCACATTATAGTAGACATTCATAAAGAAGTGTTTTATAAAATATTTACGGCATTTTGTGTTAAAAGCTGACATCCATGCTGTTGGATCTTTCACTCATGGTATAAAAATGTGGGCGGGTGCCACTCTAGATTTTGACTTAAGGTAATTTTCAAGGTCAAATGATTCATGTGTGGTCAAAGTTACCATTTTCCGTATTTTTCGCTTATCAACATTATTTTAAGATACCTAACCTAACCTATTCTGGAGGCTTGCTCCCTTCGCCGTTTTCGGGCGACGTGAAGCGAGAGCTTGGTTCTGACGAACTGATGATCAGTGTTCTGAGCCACGCATGGCACGGATGATGAGGACATCTTTGCAATCTCTTTTTTTTAACAAAGATGTAGTCAATGAGCTACTAGTGTTTGGATCGTCGGTGTTGCCACGAACCCTTGAACTTGTCGGCCTGTAGCATAGTGTATGTGGCCAGTTGTCTAATTTCTCTGTGTTTGTCTATTTTCTCTTTGTCAGGCACACATACATAACGTACATGTAGGATATCTCGCACTAAGGATGGAGGTGAGAAAGGAAACTCACAATGGTGTTTTCTATACTGTATATATGTATATATGTATATATATATATATATATATATATATATATATATATATATATATATATATATATATATATATATATATATATATATATATATATATATATATATATATATATATTAAATCTGGCCAGGCTCACCGGTCTATAGTTGTTCGTGGAGTGACGATCGCCTTTTTGAAGATAGGACTCACATACGTCACTTTCCATTCATTGGGGACCTTTTGTTCATCCAGGCATTTACAAAACAGGATCTTCAGGGGCTCGGCAAGCTCGTTGCGCAACTCTCTTAGCACTCTAGGATACACCATGTCAGGGCCGGGACTCTTATGGACCTTTAGCTTTGACAGTTTGTTTCTTATACCCTCTTCTGTGAACACAATGTGGGTCAGTGCTGTGTCGAACCGTCTGTCCTCAAACGCAGGAAGGTTAATCACATCCTCTCTTGTGAACACCGAGGAAAGGAAGCTGTTCAATGCCTCAGCTTTATCCTGGTCAGAATCTGCGTAACTACCATCTCCAAGCCTCAGGTTTGATACTCCTACTCGCGTTTTTAATTTCTACTTTGCATAGCGGTAAACGCCTTTGGGTTTGACTTGACCTCGCTTGCAACCAGCCTCTGGAACTCCTTTTCAGCCCTTCTACATTCTACCTTTGCTTGGTTTCTGGCTCTTGCATACATCCTCCTGTCCTGCTCATCGTTTGACCCAACCCACGTCTTGAATTTCTGGGTTTTCTTCTTAACTTTGTCGACCGCGACATGGTTCATGTGTAGGGATCCCCTCGTATTCCTAGAAGCACTGGGTTTGGTCTTGGGTTTATATTTATCAATCAAATGGGTCGCTTTACTAGTTATGATATATAGCGTAGTGTCTGCGTTCTTGTGCCTTAATGAGTCAGGCCAGTGGATACCCCTCATCTCTTCCTTCATCCAGTTGTAATTTCCCTTGTAATATTTGCACCTTGGCCTGGCCTTATCTTGAACTAGTTAAGTTTAATCTGAATGACAACACTATATGGTGACTGGTGCCAACTGGGGCAAGGTGTTGTAGTGGATTTCTCCCCTACAAACGCTGTTTTTTTTTTGTTTTTTTTACGGGAATTAGCCAACCCGTGTATGCCTCGTGGTCGAGGTCAACCAGCGCCGCCATACATCACGGAGCGGGGGTCAACTACTAAGCCACGCCTACCCCCGCTATTTAAGACCTGACCTCGTGGTGACCTGCCTCTTTCTACCTCCACCTCCCAGCCAGCAACACCTCCCTCCTCCTCCGCCTGCCTGGTGGTCCTCGCTCCTCCTCCGCCTGCCTGGCGGTCCTCTCTCCCGCTGGCGAGCATGGCGACCCACAAGCTGTCTTTCTCTGAGCGTCCTCACCAACCAGCTCTCTCTACATCACGCTTGTAACCATGCTGCCTTCCCAGCACCAAGCTGCATTGTACATCCAATACAACATGTGTATAGAGAGCACATTGTGAGTTTCCTTTCTCCATTCCATCCTGAGTGTGAACCAAACAACTCGTACCCCACAGTGTTCCAGTTTGGCCACCATGCCCTCCTCGTTTGTTATGATGAGGTCTAGTGGCTTGGGTGTTTGCTCCCCTCTGTAATGGGTCGGGTCTCTAACATGTTGGAACATTAAATTATCTCTCAGAGTTTCTACAAAAAGAGTAGCAGGGTTATTCAAATCATTTGGGGTGAACTCGTTTCTCAATTCAATATCGCCATAGTTAGAGTCCCCATGACAAGGAGGTGGCTTGGGTTGAGCAACGCCGCATTGTCTATTAAGGCTCTTAAGTTCCTTTGATTTAGTGGGCCACAGTTTGGTGATCTGTAGATACACCCGACAATAAGTAAGTCCCCTCCCTTTAGTTTAATTTTACACCATTCGGACTCTTCAGAAACAACCTCTCCCTGTACCCTCGCCTGGCTGGCTCTAAGGTCTTGCTTAGCATAGATAACCACACCCCTCTTGCAAGTTTCTTGAGAAAGGTTCGTAAATGAATCATATCCAGCAATACTGAACTCACATTCCTCTGGGTCGATTCTCCTGTTCTTGTACAACAGTTCTACAACTCCTACAATATCTGGTTGGTGTACCTTCAGGAGTGTTTCAAACTCCTCTCTCTTATCAAGGAACGTGTCAGTATTAGTGTACATGACATTCATGCCAGAATTTGTTCTCGGTAACATCTCTGTTCTTAGTAGTAACCTCTCCCCCCCCCCCCGCAATTCTCAGAAGTTGCAGCATTTGCTAAGTACACTGTATTTTGTAGGATATGGTTTTGCCTCTAAGTGAATAGTAAATATAAAATTAAATACAATATACAATATTCTTTAACCAATTATTCAAACACTTACTATAACTTCTTAAAAATATTATTGCCTTAAATTGACGATAAGTATTTAATTCAGTGTGAAGTCATGGCTAAAAATACCTGGGATGTGGTGGATGGCAATAACTTTTTCTCTTACGTTTATCCTCTTCGCCACTGATCAGCTCGTTAGCCGCTTAATATATTAGAAGTTATTGTTTTTAACTCAGCTGTTTAAATATCATAGATACAAATACAAGAAATGTATCTAGTTTTTCCATTAACACATCATCTTAATGATAATCACTCAATCTTTGCTTCATGTTCTTTCACTTTTATTTCGTTTTATTTCATATTATACCGCATTATTTCTTTTCCATTCATGTCATTTACCGCTGAGAGCCTAACAAGACGGAGAACATGAAATACACAAACGGAACTCAAATCTCTCACTTCTTATTTGTGCTATTTCCTAAATATTGAACGATTGTGTTATTTCATATTTCAATTATATAGTTTTTGCCCAAGTACTGATGACAAGTTTTGCAGGAAATACATTATACAGTACTGTGTTGAACATTTTTTGTAAGTTTAACATACGATTGTAGATTTTAGGCATATCTATTTGTTATATACATATCTGATTTATGATTACGTACAATATTAAAGAGCTTTTGTTAAGAGCAGTTTTTGGGCGGGCTAGTTAGCATGCTAACCAGCTCCTTTTGATGTATTTGTCAATAAATGTTTTGAATTTGAATTTGACAGTACTGTAATGTGTATGCTGGGCCTAGGGTTAATCGGATGCAGATTTGATAGTATAAATGATGAAACACATCGCCATTTCCTGACAATTGAATGTTAGTTTTTTACATTATAGTAATACATATACTTTACGTTACTATTCGTATGTTATATATGAATTAAACGGCATGACAATGTTTAAAAAGAGGTAAATGTGGTAAAATATGTAATCACAATGTGATCCCGAGAGACATAGTTTTGTTTACATCCACGCTGTTGTGGGCGAGTAACGGGAGTGACAGTGCTGACAGAGAGATCTCTATTCATAAGATTCCTTATGTCTCTTGTGACTCATTGATCATTCATATATCAATATAACACTAATATGGCTGTGGATATATTACACACGAGAAATTTCTTCCTTCGCTGCATGTGTGGGATCTACATGTTCGCCTTCGGGTCCTTGTATCTGCAGGTCCCAGGTATGGGCCTCTATGCATGACCACTGTATGGAGAATGATTTATTTTGCAGTTTTAAACAAATTTTAAACTTGGAATGTAATTTTGCATGGTGAGAGGCAGTTACAATTTATGTTCTTCAGCCACTGGCTTTGTTATATGGATGATAAACCCATGGAACCAAAGCAAGGTAAAAGTGTAAAAGAGGGTGACCACCAGGAGGAATTGTCCGAATTGGTTGAAATTTTTTCTACCCATTAATATCATGATATTAAGCACAAAAATGGAAACGACAATGCATAGAACCTGACCTAACATACCCAACCTATGGGTTTGTTAGGTCAAGTTCTATTAGGTTATGCATTATCGTGTTAATTTATGTGTTAAACAACTTACCTTAATATTGAGGTTGATATACATCAGCAATGGCGAGGAGGAATATGTGGAAGCGTTCATCATCATTTAGGAAACTTCTCTTGAAAAGGGATTCAGCGAGGTAAACAACAAAAATGGCGCCGGGAGGAGAATTGTGAAACGGGATAGAGTAATAAAAAGATTGTCAGGTTCTATGCATTGTCATTTCCATTTCTGTGTTTAATATAATGTTATTAGCATTATATAAAAAATAAATACAAAATAATGCATAGAACCTAATAAAACATGATGTAACATACCCAACCTAAGGGTATGTTAGGTCAGGTTCTATTAGATTCTATGCATTCTCTTTTCCATTTTTGTGCTTAATATCATGATATTAGTGTGCAGAAAAAATTTCAACCAATGCAGACAATTCCTTCTGGTGGTCACCCTCTTCTACACCTTTACCCAAAGTAATTTTGGTAAAGGTTGAGGTATATAATAAAAACAATACGACAATGTACAGAACCTAATGGAACTTGATCTAACCAACCGAGGAACCCACCTAACCTTACCTAACTCCACGTTTCTTCGTCCCGTTGGTACAGGTGATATTCTGTACCTCCTTACCGTTGGTACGAGCTACCTTCGGTGCATCCTCTTGCATTTCGTGACATTGAATCTTAACAGCCATTCCTTTGACCACTTCTGAAACTGATAGATCTTCCTGTTATACATTACACTCCATTTGATTCTTAATTTCCCTGAATAACTTGGCATCATCCTCAAACATTTGTATGGAGGAGTGTATCGCTTATGACATGTTTACAAAACAAACAACAACAGGCCTAGTACACTGCCCTGTGGTACCCCACTTGACACAGGTACACCTGACAATTTCATTCCATTAATTACTACACACTGCTTGCGGTTATGAAGAAATTCTCTGATTCACACTAGCACACTCCCTTGAATTCTGTACCCTTCCACATTAATTTTCAACCTTTCATGGGGTATGCTGTCGAAAGCCGTGGCAAAGTCCAGATATATATTATTGATATTGCTACCACACTCCAGGATCTGGGTCCACACATACAGCACCTTAAGTAATTGCAACAAGCAGGTCCCGGCATAAAACTGTTGGCATTCCTTTACTAGATTGTTTCGTAGTAGCTGATCCATCAAGACATCTCTTACAATGCTCTCTAGTACTATGCTGGTCTAGCTCACCGGCCTATAATTATTTGTTGAGTGGCGACCTCCCTGTTTGTATATAGGACTTACATATGCCATTTTCTAGTCGCTGGGGCTCTTTTTCCTCATCCATGCATCTGAAGAACAGAATTTTAAGGGGTTCAGCAAGCTCGTTGAGCAGCTCTTTTAGCACTCTGTGATGCACGCTGTCAAGGCACGGGCTCTTATGAACCTTTAACTTCGACAATTTGTTCCTAGTACTCTCTTCTCTGAACATAATATGTATCAGTGTTGTATCAAACTGTTTTTCCTGAAATGCAGGGAGATTGTTTGTATCCTCTCTTGTGGAACACTGAGGAGGAAAAGAATGTGTGTAACATCTCCACCTTGTCGTAATCTGAGTGTGTAATTGCCATCTTAAAGCTTCAGATCTGATACACCCACACGTGTCTTTAATTTTGACTTTTTGTAACAGTAGAAAGCCTCTGGGTTTAACTTGACCTCGCTTGCAATCTGCCTTGAAACTTTTTCAGCCCTTCTACACTCCGACTTTGCTTGGTTCCTGAACCTGGCATGCATCCTTCTGTCCTGCTCATTATTTGTCTCAACCCATCTCTTGAATTTCTGAGATATCTTAACTTTCTCAACTACCTCATAGTTCAAGTGTAACAATCTCCTGAACTTCCTACAACCAGTGGGTTTGGTCTTGGGTATACAGTACTGTACATTTACCAATCAAATACTTTACAATACATAGTTTACTTTACTGATTATGATGTTCAGGGTAGTACAGGTACTGTATCCCTCGCTATACGTAAGGAGTTAGATTCCTGAAAACCATTCATTAAGTGAATTTCCGTATAGCGAATAAAAGAACATATGGGAAAAATAGGGTTTGATTCCCCAATGACAAAAACAAACAAACAATACTGTATCATACCATCAGTTAACGAATAAAAAACCTACCTAACTAATAATAAATAGTACACTACCTAATACATACAGTATAACTTTGGGAGGGCAGCCTGGGCTCACCACAAGGGGGTGAGGAGGGCTGTCCACCTCATCACTGCTGTCTTAAGAGTCACAGCCATTTATATATTCTTCGGTGTATTGTGGATAGCAGAGGATTCAGCAGATCGCTTGGATGCCTTGACGATAGAATGGCACGAATACAAACGAATAAAGAGATATCACCTCACACACACAACAAATGGCAGAAGGAATGACGTGGGCTTATGAGAGATGCGAGAATATGTCCCTGTGCATCTCTCCAGTATGACTGCCCTAGCTGATTCCCGGGTGCACATGATTTGAATTTTTGCTAGGACTCAAATTCGTATATGCAGGGGAAGCTATTGTAACACAAAAAAGATGTGTTAATTTAGAAAATTCATCTAAGCAAATTTTCTTATCTCAAATGGGTACCTGTATTTGCATCCTTGTAGATGAATTTCTTGTTTTAGGTACAGTAATAAAAACTAGTTTTTCTGGAAGTCATTCCTCTTATGTATGGATAGGAGGTAAAATTGGTATTCAGTTGTAATTTATCCACATTTCAGGAATCTTGTCATGTTCTGAGTGCTCGGTTAATCTCTTCCAATTTTTTTATATTGTGTCCAACAAGAAGAAAGTGTGTGTAATTTGGACTTGCTATTCAACAAGAGAATTCATTATTCGTGTTATACCAATATTGCATCGGATGTTGGTTGATGTTTGCTACCTGAAGCTAGAAAAATCATCAAATTCATAATACACTATACACTTTTGCTCATACACTTTTTGTCATTTTCATAAGGTAAGAAAGCATTTATACTTCATGGTGAAATTTAATACAGTAGGTATTAAGGCACACAATTGGTCTTGACTATTACCAAAGTAATATACAGGCATCCCCTGGGTTATGGAATTTCTGGTTACGGAATTTCACCCTAACAGAAATTACAAATTTAGACCTTAATTTTGGGTTGCGGACAAAAAATTTGCATTTAAAGAATTTTGAAAATTATGTACTGTATACAATATATTTTTGTTTAATTTTGATATTTTTAAACATTTTTACAAAAATAATAAAAAGTATGATGTGTGAATGCATCTGTGGTAGCACAAAGGCGCCAACAGTCCCACAACAACAGTGGTTTCCGTGTGCTTCAATCTCGAGCCAATATTCTGTTTCTCTCAGTTTTTGGACTGTAATACAGTACAGGTACAGTATTGTACTGTGCATTATTATTCAAGATGAGTGGAAAGAGGCCAGCAAGTGCTAGTACTAGCAGTGGTGCTCTCAAACTTGTACTACAGTATATTCTTTTCTGTAATTTTAAGGAATTTAAGAAGTACCGTACTGTATATACAGTACAGTACTATTGTGACTTGTACTGTATACCTATCCACGATAAATAATGTCATTATTCCTACATGTATGATATCTCCGTTAGCCAGAACAATTGGTGCAGAGCACTTCCGAGAATAAGAGATTTCCGGGTAACAAAACGACTCTCAAAGCCAGAAAAAATCCCCCATCCCCGGAATTTTCTGGGTACCAAGAAAATTTTCTCGGAAGTTCCAGAAAATGCTCATTACAGTACATCATCTCTCGAACCCGGAAAGAAATCCTCCATCCCCAGAATTCTCCAGGTAATGGAAAATTTTTCTCAGATTTTCCGAAAAATGTATTGTACACCTGATTTTCTTCTCTCAAACCCGGAAAAAAAATCCCCCACCCCCAGAATTTTCCTGGGATATTATTATATAAACTTCAAAAGTTTTTATCTGAACATGTACAGTAAGTACTGATGCTCATAGTATTAGGTAACATGCCAAACCTTGTGGAAAAGAGTCATACATAAAATACCAAATGAATAATGCTATGGCTATCTTACCAGTGATTTCTGCATTTCAACTTCTTGGTTACAATGCCGATTGCCTGTAAGTTAGCACAGTATAGTACTGTTGTATGGCTTCTGACAGTCTTTACCTGTAAATGAAATTAAATAAGTTGTGGAGGTTTATTTTGCAGATAGTCTTTGTGTCATTCAGTATGTTAAAGTGATTGTATTGGCAATTTATGAATTAGTTTTATTTTTGGTTAAAAATATGTATTACAATTGAAAAATCACGCGAACTGTACTTGGACAGTACAGTAGTATATGTATCCCTTGACTTACAGTAGGTTTTTGTCCCCGGAAAGCTTATTGTAAATTGAATTATCATAAATTGAATCACATTTCTCTATTGATTTATATAAATTGGGAGACATTTTCGAAAAAAAAAAAAAATTCTCCGACATGTAATAAAATACTGGTAACACTTTGCAACTGAAAGTCCTGTATAGGTAACAATTTAATGAAAACTAAACTATAATTGTTTAATAGGCAGCCTTATGGAGTTGCATCCCTGCTTTGCCAGTTAAGATGGCACATGGAAGTCCTGCATTTACTCTAATGCCCATTTCCCAATCTGTATTTGTGGGTTGGAGATAGGAAGGGCATCCAGCTGTAAAACTTGCTTATGAACTACCTGATGGCAACTGAGACACCATGTCATCAGGTAATCATGCCTTACCAAAACAGGTTTGGAAAATGGCTGTAAAATGTTGATGATGGCCATCATATTTTTACCAGCTCCAGTGTACTTTATCATCTCTAATTTACATCTAAAGCAGAGGGGTGGGGAGTTATTTTGGCAGGTGGGCCACCACAAATTTTGGGCAAACTTCAAGGTCCACACACTTAATATAGATATAAAAGTTTAATAAGAGCTCAAAACCAACTCTTGCACTTATATATGCAGGAAATAAACACATACAGAGTATAGTAATTAACTTTGAGAATTCTGTTTAATGAAAATGAATTATTGACAAGGAATATATCCAACACAGTACAGTGTACACATTTAAACATTGATGAAAATGAGAGGCACTCACTCAGTGGAAAGAATACAGTATTTAAATGAAAAGTTGGTTAATAAAAGCACCTTATTGATAATGCATTAATTTAACTTACAAGTAATTCACATGTTTAAGAGAATGGGAGCTCACTCAGTGGGATGAATGCCAGTGTTGATGTACAATGCCAATTACTGTTTCAAGATGGTCATAGGTCATCAAAGATCTAAGTTTTGATTTATTCAATTTCATCTCAGAAAATATCTGCTCACATATGTACAGGTATGTTGATCTAAACAGCACAAACATTCTTTGAACATGAGCTTTAATTTTGAAAATGTATTAAGTGCAGCATAAAAGCTGGGCAGTGGCATAGACTTGATTTGCCCCAAAAGGAATTGATCACTTTGCAGATCAGTGCGCTTCAGTTGGAGGTGAACTAGGGTTTTATCAACATCAAATGAGAAAGGAGAGGAGACTAAACACAAGTAATTTTCTATTACTGCAGTTTGAATTCGCGGAATTAATGCAAAACTTTGATATGTAAATCAACCAATGGCGAAGAATACTTGAAGATTTTTATCATAAAGAGTAACCTGCTGCAAAGATGTAAAGTGGACAGACAGCTTGTTTCCTACTAGACACAGAGAGTTTTATCTCTTATAATTTTTAAATGTTGATGTGTATTACCCACCTGACACTAATTATTATACAGTGTAATACAATATTTAATACATTTATATAATTTTTGACATGCATTCTTTTTGCCTAGTTAGCTACTGTATGTGATTTAACATTAATTTTCATACAGATTTCTCAAGGGTAGATGAAGAAGCCTATTAATGCTGATATCATCATTACCAATACAATAGTACGTCAAAATCAAAGTCATTGAAAAATTGAAATCCAACAAGGTCACAGGTTGGGGGAATGAGATATTCAACTGAAAACTACTGTAGTCTGTTTTGTTGTCCTCCAGTGGCTCCTGTTAGTTTGATAGTACAGTACTGTTCTTGTTATTAACTACTGTACTTGCTGAAACCAACCCACATTTCTTTAGTGACCATTTAACTCTGGAACTTTGGTTTTCCTGTAAAGAACTGTACTGTACCTATACCGTACTATGAAATGATTACCTGGTAATAAAATTTGTGTACTTGAAAATTAAATGAAAATATTGAAAAAATTGGCTAAACATAAGTACTGTACTGTATTGTACATTTTTGCCTTAAAGGATAAGTTAACAGGAAGCCCAAACTCTTGTGGTTAACTTTTATAGTTTATATAAAATTAGGTGAGTATCATTTAGCTGGATACAAAAATTTTTTTCCAGGTTTATATGGAGAAAAGGGAATATTACCTGCCCACACTCAGCTGCCAAACCTCAAATATCCAAAACAGTGTTTTTTTGATAAGTTGACGATCCTGTGCTTCTCATCTTATGTTGGCCTTAATGTGTCCTACATGATGGAGCTGCTCACCCTTGCTGGGACTGTACTTAGCTTTGTTGGGTAAGTACAATATATGACAGTACTGTATATGACAAGTTAAAGTTGATCTTCTCAAGGAATTTGTAGCATAGCAATTTGGCCATTTAATTAGTAGTTTTAGAGTAAGTGGAGTTAATTTGTAATGTTTTTTTTTCTTTGTTCAACATGATGTACCATAGAGTATACTGTACATTAATTTTGTGGTGTGTATTTACTGTTTTCTAATTTCAGATGAATCTTGTGCATGTTCTTGGTTTCACTCCAGTTAAGAAATAGGAGTACTGTACATACTAGCTTCACACTGATATAAGAATAAAATAATGTAGTTCGATTGTCATTCTCCTGCTTGCCTGTGTGTGTATCACTAACATGGTGAATACTCTCTCAGTTTTGAGTGTCAATATAAATTTTTCAGGATGGTGTGGAAGTCATGGTGTACAGCTACCCTATACCTGTTGTTGTGGGGGACATACCTCTCCCTCTACCAGGTGGGGCAGACCTTCTTGTGGTTCCAGTGGTGAGTAGCAAGTTTATTTGTGTTTATCTCATCTGCTAATCTTCCTCTGTGTAAATGTGTACATTATTGTTTATTCAATCAATTAATATTTTCTACTCCTTATATGAAGACAGAAATACTGTAGTGGCTGGATATACTGTGTGTGTGTCTATGCAAGTGTTAGTTCCCATTATTATTATCCATTTAGATAATTTTTAGTCAACTAAAATGCATTGTTGTAAATTAATATTTACTGCAAAGGAAGGTGAGGGATTATTTTTGTTTTGTAATACCCTATGTTCTCTTTGTAAGGCATAAGGAGTAGTTAAGACCTATAGTATGTATTGAGCAGTGATAGTCTTAAGTACTGTAAGGCCACAAATTTTAAATTTTCAGCATACAGGTACAGGTATTTTGCAAAGTCCTTAAGAATTTGTTGAAGTCCAGAATATTCTGAGAGATTTGAGAATTTTTCATTGGTGGGAAGTTTGAACAATTATCTACATATTATTTAAAAAGAAGTCAGCTCACTTTCCAGTGTCCATTGCCAGATTAGCAATCCTAAGGTAACACAACCAAGCATCCGTGGACAGAATAATGCATCATTGTCGACTGCTTTGGGTTCATCAGTCTGAATCTCTGGGATCCTGGAGCAGCAAGAGAGGCGACAGGACTTTTGACTGTGGCTACACATGCATTTTGTGAATGGTTTTGTTTTTAATGAGGGATTCCTGTGTTTATAATGAAACAAAGGAAAACCAGATGTGTATCTTTGAACTGTGTTGTAGAAGAGGAACACTATGGCAGAATGATCTCTTACAGCAGTAAGAGAGAGACAGAATTACAGTAGGAAAAGGCTTGTAAGATTAAATAAAGAAAGAAGAAATAATACAGTATCTAACAGTACCTCTGACTTTAAGTCATATACAGTAATTAAGGTTAAATGTGTTGTTTGAAAAATATGAATTATGATTGAGATGAAATGTTTCACTACCATATACCAAGTGAAGAATTTTTATATACATTTCATTGAAAGTATTGAAATAATTGTTTCTAAAATTTTTAGGGATATACTGCTACTGGAGATTGGATTCCTCACCATATTAGTAGCTCCAGTGAGTCGCCGTGGCTGGTCTGAATATCGTCCCAGAAACCTGGTGACAATGTGGTTGATACGTTGGGCACTCTTCAGACTCATGTTTGCCTCAGGGGTCGTCAAACTCCGGAGTGGCTGTCCAACTTGGTGGGGCTTGACGGGTAAGTGTGTAGTGTCACAACTGCAAAATAACATACTGTACTGTAGTAGAGTTCTAGAGATATTTAATGATGGTGCCTGAGAAGAAATCAAGAATATGGTGAAGGGATAATGCTATAATGTTTAAGAGACAATTTTAAGTGAAACATTTGATTTTGGTAAAGATGGGCTATTGTTTACATTCTATACATATTTTGTTTTAAAATTTGCTTTAGCAGTAAAAGAAGTGAGTGGTCATTGTCAGGCATTAATATAAATTTTAAATGCTATATTATAATATATTTTGCTTGAAATTTATCACTGTTGTCACGAGGTGAAAGGTATATATTTTTCATGTATTAAAAGCTGTTACAGTGCCATAATACAGTACCGTACAGTACCCTGTACAGTGGGGTATGCTATAACGAACGTAATTGGTTCCAGAACCTCGTTCGTTATAGCATTCGTTCGTTATAGGATTAATCCGTTCCAGGCCCCCAAATACAACCGCTTAACACTGAAAAAATTCTGTGGAAAATGTAAAAAATACGGTACTTTATCTTACCTTAGTGTTATTCAGCATGCAGGTACCCCTAAACACTGGCACATCACTATCACTTCCACTGGGAGTCTTGGCTTTAAGGTCCTCAAACAATTGTTTAGCCTTCTCACAAATTATAGCTTCACTAATGTTACCACCTGCCATTTCTTTCTCCTTTATCCACACTAAGAGTAAATTTTCCATCTCTTCAATCACATTACACTTTGCTTTGCTAAGTCTAAAGATTCCCTTAGCCACTTGCACAGTTTTTAACTCCTCTTTATTCTTCAAAATCGTACATATAGTCGATTTAGCCATCCCATATTCATCACTAAGTTTCGCAATGCTTCTTCCATTCTCACGTTTCTTTATAATTTCTTTCTTAGTTTCAAGGGTTATTAGCTTTCTCACTCGCTTTGGACGACTCATTGTTACAATTGTATACTTGTATAACAAAATAGTTATACAAATAATGCGAATTTCCACATCAAAAGACAAAATTTCAACAATAACAGTGGTGCACTGGCTACACAATGAGACAAAGATGGCGCCTGACGCTCTTGTTGTGGGTCGCGGTACAACAATATTCATGCGCCAGGCGAAATAGTCCGGTATTCATCCGCGTTCGTTGTAGGAGTTGCGTTCGTTATAGCATTCTCAATTTTATAGGTAAAACCGTTCGTTATAGGAATATTCGTAGTAGGATCCGTTCGTTATAGCATACCCCACTGTATATATGTTACATTATTATTATTATTTTTTTCCGAAATCAGTTATGTTGCAAAATTCCCGGCATGCGTGCCGGTAATTTTGCGAAATGACTTACAAACAGACAACCGAAACTAACCTAACCTTATGGTGAGGTTAAGTGATAGGTTAGGTTAGGATGGCTCATGTAAATTGACACACAGTTCAGTCGTCCTGTTCTTTTCTCTCTTTTTTTTTTTTTTACTTTGGTTAGCCTGTTTGTAAGTTATCTGGCAAAATTACCGGCATGTATGCCGGGAATTATGCAAAATAACCAATTACGCAAGAAAAATACGTAACATATATATTATTGAACTACAGTTTGTAACTACTGTTGGTTGTTTGTGCCACTGGATCACTTACTATTTCAGCGTTCCTGCCTATTAGCCAAGATTAATAAAGAGTTACAGTATATTAATGGAAAGAAACCCTACTGACAACTCAGTTTGTGTATGGAGTTAATATGAAATGTTGTAATCAATGTGGAAGTACACATTTTTGTAGGTTGAGAATATGAAGTGTGTGTGTGTGTTTATGCTTGCTGTTTTAGCTTTCACCTGTCATCTTTACATTTAAAAAAAAAATCTACATCACTTTCAACTGTTTTTTAAGGTTTATGTATACTGGATCATGTGAAGATCAGGCACTTAGCTTATTTCACCTGACAATTAAACACTATAACACTACCTGGGGCTTAGATGAGCATTAGGGTGATTAATCGTAAGATGAAATAAGCTGGCGAGCCTAATCTTCATGAGATCCTGTTTCCCTAATCCACTTTAAGCAAAAGTGGGAGTAGAGGACAGGTAATAGACACATAAGAAATATGCTACACCCTAAATACAAATCTGTAATTTTATTCTGAACACTGTACCTTCTTTACTTATATTTATTTTCAATTGTTCCACAGCACTGCCTCTCCACTATGAGTCCCAGTGTATCCCAACCGCATTGGCGTGGTTCTTCTACCAGCTGCCGGGTTGGTGGCACAAGCTGTGTGTAGTTGCCACTTTCATCATTGAGATCCCCGTGCCATTCATGTTCTTCAGCCCTGTACGCTCTCACAGGATATTTGCTTGTTACAGTCAGGTTAGTAAAGGTGACCTGAATGAGAAAAGATTATATTTTAATTTTAAGTGTAATATATGTGAAGATATAACCTATTTCAGATAATTAGCAGGTCTCTCATTAATTATTATACTTTAAAAGCTTCCATTACTATACTGTTAGTTGTTTTTTTCCACATTTCTACGGCTTTCACCAATGCAGAATAGTTGGAGTCAAGAATAAAAACCAGATTCTTCTTTCACTCTTCTTCACTCAACCTGCTGTTATGTCCTCATGAACCACATGATGCCATACTCACCTTTTATTGATAATCTTCTGATTTCTGGATGATCATCCCCCCCTCACATCTAGTACCTGTACTGTACTTCCTTCACCCCATCCTTCCATCTTCTTGACCTTCCTCTCTCCAGCCTACTATATTCTGAATTATCCACTTTTCTTTTTCACCAATACTGTATTTATCTTTCCATCTTAAAAACTGTGGTCAACTCTCTGCCAAACACATTTTTCATTTCCACATCTTTATCAGTTTCTGTATTTTTTTGTACTATATTTCTGAGATTAATTGTATGTTATTAATGAACAAAGTATAAAAAATATCAATGACATACTGTACCTTATATAAAAAATAGAGATAATATTTGCACTGGCTTTTCAAAGTAATATTGATAATACTGTACAGTGCAGTAATCGTGGGTAGGACTTGCTTATAAAGAAATTGTGGTACAACAAATGAAAAATACTTGAATTATCATATTCAGATAATATTAAAATTTACTTTATAAAAGAAAAAAATGGTACATCTTACAAACCCTTTTAACTTGGTACATGTGGGGCTGAGGCCTTGCCATGTAATCGGATTTGTCAACGTATCAGTAATGAACATATACTGTACAGCAGGGATGCACAATCTGTGGCCCATGGGCCGTATGCGGTCCTCCAGTAGCTCTGATGCGGCCCTTGGTGACTTATTCAAATTCAAAATTAATATGAAATAAAACTGGGATTGAGGCAGTGGGAACAATCTCTACCTTCACTCAGTTAAACTTTCAATTTTTACCAGCTATACTCAAAAGCTTATTTGTCTTTCATTTTTGCATTGCATTTTACTGAAAGGTAATAACAATTTCAAATTGACGGTAACAGTTTGGAGATCATAGTCAGCAGCAGGTCCAAAGCTGGACGGGAAGTGAATGTGTCGATCGGAGAGCCAGGCTGTCTAGGCGAGAGCACTGTTGCCACTAAGCCAGTTATGTTGATTTTATCTCAGTATTATGTCTTCCTCAACATATCTAACTTTTATCCATGAGAAACCTATAGAAATGAATGAGAAAACTATATGGTTCATAAACAATTTGCTAATAAAAATAAGGAGAATTATGGCATCACTACCACTCATACGGTACATACGACGAACTCCAGCAGTTTTAGCTGGGACTCAGTTGAGGTGCT